>NC_056625.2:120408952-120783952 GCF_002870075.4 Lactuca sativa | reverse complement strand
TGATTTTTATAAATACAACATTTTTAAAGGTATAATGTTTTTACTTGAAAAAAAATACATATTCAACCTACAAATGCTATAGATCAACTATAGCCACATATTAACCCACGAACACACATCTACGAAACAAAAATCATTAAACCGAACATGTTGTTTACCCCGAAACCTAAGATAACAATGATGCATTGCTTGATGAATACATAGTAGCACGTAGTCAACAAACAAGATAGACAGTCGAACGTTTGTTCCTACTCGAAACCAATTAATCAGATGATAAACATGCAATAAAGTTGGAAAAAGAGTTCTCAAGCTACCCATTCAGGCCATATGCAACTCTTAAGATACCCACTCGACGATCTACTAACATATTGTAACCCTTAACATAACATAACCCTTAATGAACGGACTTGTTTACGAAAACTTACTCTAGTCCTCTACAATCCTATGTGTTCTCTGTCACAACAACAGAAACCCTCCATCTAAAAACTTGAAAAGCTTGAACAAAACTCTGGTGCTACTCTGCCGTCTTACCATAAATCTACATCTCAGACGAAATACTTAGATCCTCTTACTGCCTTACAGGTTGAAATTTTACTGGAATCATTACAACACCACTTTAACTGACGAGGAATCTCCAAGGTTGAATCTCTAGTAACCACAACTGCTTACGCAACTTTTAATGATGATTCCTTCCTATACTTGAATCCTTAACACTTCATCGAAGCGATCATAGAACAACTTCATCTGCCGACGATAACATTCATACTGATTTATCATACATGGATCAAGGACTTGATCCACAATTCCTATGTATGTTTTTGATGAATTTACAAACTAGGAAGGTATTTATAATATCTTATAATGTACGTAATATATTCTGAGCAATCCCATTCTAGACTTCATTCATTTAACCAATACACACATCAGACGATGACTCGAATATATAACGCAAGAGAATGCGCTCTCCTTTGACATTGATCTTACCATCATCAATTATTTGGTAAAGAATAACTAAATCCTTACAATGTGCTTAACCAAATTCTCTATGTTTGATGTATACCTTAAGTGGTCCATCCTTTTTCTACATGAAAGGACTCGATGATTCCTATGGCGAACTGCATGACCTACTTAATTCCTTGTCTAACAACTTCTATGTTGCGAGGATAAATCTTATATCCATGAACACACGAACCTAAATGGTTCTCTTGGATATCTGAATCGTACTTGGGAACTCGGTCAAATTTTTGGATCAAAGCTGATGCTTGGAAATAAAACCAAACCATTACTTGTGAAGCATATCACGAAATCTTATAGCCTAGATGTATTCTAGTAGAAGATTTCTCTCTTCTTTCATCTGTATAATGAAACCAAAACTATCACCCTCTACCCATTTATGTTGCAAATTTTTTGGACCTTATGTCGAAAACAAAGTCGAGTTACCCCTCACAATTTCGCCTTAATGGTTGATTCTCCCCCACTTGGGTTCGTACCGTCTTCTGTTGCTACTTATAGTCGATCAATGCCTAAGTTGACTCTACCTATGCGATCTTGTAGCTCTCGATTTCCTTGGAAGAACTTCTGCTTGTCATATCAATGACTTTGATGCTCCCAATATAGTTTTACTGCATGTGCCCACAACAAGCGATCTATCTTATCACATAACACGACCGGAGACCGAACAAGATCATGACAAGCACGAAGTTGTCCACCAACATACACGTATACAAAATGGTACAACTGGATATTATTAATGTAATGGAAATTAATATCAATAAAGATAGTTACCGAACTTAATATTATCCTTCCCTTTTCTCTGGGACGATCAACATTGCCACACTCCAATTGATCCTATTATAATGATGTTTTCGAGCACAAAATTAGCATTGGAGTGAAAACGCACAGAAGACACTCGCATGCACCTTTATTTACTAGCTACAAGGAATGCAAATCCTCTAGCTTCAAAAATGATAATCAATAGGTTTGAACCTAGTTGTCGATTGTGGTGCTTGAACCTCCACTCGTTCTTTCATCCTTTGATAGACCTACAGTCCCGTCTCTTGAGTTACAGCCTCAAATTTAAAAGGACACACCCGTTCCTTCCTAACTCATCCGATGATACAATATGTATTTTAGCTACAATAACAGACCGAGTGATTATTACTCGATAACCTTTCGTTGCAAAAAGGTCCATAGTGAGCTGAACCTTTTCCTCTACGAGGCAGTCATTAACAAGGGATACATCTTCCACCTCTCTTATCCTTTTCGAGCTAATAACCTGATCCTTTCTCCTTTGAACATGGAGATGTCGAGATACAACCACATCAAATCAGGTAACAACTCTAGTCATTAGTTGCTCATCCCTAAAGAAGGCCGCAATCCTTTTGTCGATCATCTTGATCACCTCCTTCTTAAATCTCACAACTAAATTCCGTTACTACATTGCACAAGGTGAAAAGAAGCAATAACACTCTTACTCAGATCCACATTCCCATACTTGATCCTTCTTGGCCAATGACAGTACCACGTCAAATAAGACCTTCGAGACCTTGGATTCTATCAGAATACGTAGGTATGCATTAACCGGCCCCGATGCATCCTGGCTGATTGGGTTGGTACCAAAACCAAAAATTTTGGACTAAGGTGTCTATGATCATAACTTAATTGGTATGTACTTGAATTTAAAGCAAAGTCCTTTTTGTGTCGCCCTCATAACTAGTAATTATGTAGAATGATATTTGGAGAGAGAGAGAGAGAGAGGTTGATTTATTGAATTATCATGTGATTCAAAAATTGTAATGAATGATTTACTAATATATTATGTAATTAATGTGTTAATTAGAAATAGTATTATTTAATTATGTATTAATTGGATTAATTAAAAATGCAAGGACTTAAGTTGTTATTGTTCAATAGTTGAATAACAGAGTGTTGGAGAGCCTTCCAATGCCTAAATGGTTTTGAAGGGTATCAAAAGGGTTTCTAGAATATTCCCGATAAATAATTAAGGGATTGGATAATTACCTAATTTGAAATATTAATATTATATTCAAATTAGATTTCTAGGGTTCCATGTATCAGCTATAAATAGGGGCCTTGGGGTCCCATTTTTTGTGCACTCCTATTTCCATGAGAATAGCCAAATTTTCTCCTCTCTCCTCCTCTCCCCTCTCCCCCTCTCTCCTCTTGTTTTCTAATTGATATGGTTTGAGTATAAACCATTAGGGGCACTAAGCTTTTGGTGCTTCTTTCCAAAGTTTTTAAGAAGGAAATTGGTGTGATTATTTTTCTACAGTAATCAAAGGTATGTAACCCTAATCCTATTTTTATTTAGATTATAATAAGTCTCCATTAGGATTCTTTATGCTCATTGTTTATTGGTATCAATTAGAGTAAACATATATCATTTATAGGTTCCATGTGAACTTAAAGGTTAATTTTTTCGCTTCATATGTATTTTAATAACCCATAAAACACATGAGTGGTATTAGAGCCATTGTTTTATGTTGATTATTCATAAAATTAATTGGATCAAATTAGTGTTTATTGAAAATAAACCATTTTCCTAGAGAATTTTGACTTTGCTAGGGTTTCTTGAAACCCTGGCCTCCTTAACCCTATTTTCTAATTTTTTAGGGTTCCCTTAGGGTTTTTTAGTATCATTAATTATTACTTTAATTGCCTTAAAATTTGACTAGTTAAAACCTTAACCTTAAACCCTAATTTCGAAAATTAGAAGGGTTTTGGATTAGGATTAAATTTGAATTATTTTATTAATTGTTTAATTGAAAATAATTATATATTTCATAAATGATTTAGTTTAATTAAATTAAATATTTAATTAAAAGATAAAGATAAATCATAATTGGTTTAATATTAACTAATTAAAAGTATAATTCAGATAATATTTAAACCTAGTATTTTGAAAAAGTTCTAGTATATACCTTAGATATATTATTAAAAGTTTAATTACTATATGTATAAGATAAAGTTAGTCAAATTGCTAGTAAGTCTCATTAACAAAAACATGCTAGAAACAAAATGACCGTTGAATGAGTGCCTTTGTCACCCACCACTCTCCTATATGATTGAGGGTTGTTATCTGAACGGATTCGATATAACATAATAAAATTAAAAGTATAGTCTATAGAAGTACTAGAACGTTCTTTTAAAGTCCACACTAGTTACTTTAGGACAAAATGTTAGAAGTATGCAAATCCATGAAAACACACATCATTCTTTATATGTCATTTGTGGAGCATATGTGGGTAACTGACACACTAATTTGGGACTACAAAGTTGATATGATGGAACAACTTGAAAATTATAATTGTTGATGGAGCAGGTGTGGTTTATCGACACATCAATAAGAGATGATAAATGACGTTAAGGTTGCCTTACAGGTTTTCATGGTTATTCACATCTATTTTATGATCCTTGGTATCTTAGTCACAAATAAAAGAGCATAATCTGAGATTAAACATGCCATAGATACGATTCAATGAATCTCAAAAGATCTAGGAATTTCATATTAGATTGAAATTGGTGAATTGCTTTACATACCTTCATAAATTTATAATAAGACTACGACATCCCTCTTCTTGATTGTGAATTGCATATTGGATCCTAGCCTTAAATATTTATTTTGATTGTGAATTGCATATTGTGAATTGCATATTGGATCCTAGGCTCTGATACCACTGATGGGTTTTGAGCATTCTAACACTTCCTAAGTGTACATGCAACCCTAATAACCTTGGATCTATGTTTGTCTAATTATCATGCAAAGTTGAATTCCAAGGTTATATTCCTATCTAGCATACATGGGGAACAATTTTAACTTGAATGAAAGATAGAATAACTTACCTTGTACTTGCTTATGTTCCTTGAAACCTTGTGAGCCTAGCACCCCAAGTGTGATGCCTCAAATGCTTCACACAACACCAAATGCTCTTGGAAAGACTTTTGAGAGAATACACACTTCTTGAAAATCGGCCAAGCCCTTTAGTTTCTTATGTGTATCCGATTTCATGGAGAATGGGACTCTTATATAGTGTTGACACATGTAGGGTTACACCATGTAAACCCTAATGTGTCATGACTCTTCATTTCCATGACCCATGGGTTTGTAACTCCTATGGAGCACCCATGGAGCATCCTATGGGTAGAACCCAACTTGATAATCCATGGAGCCTCTTAGCCCACTATACAAGATATGAATGATTTACATAATCAACCCATATATTTAATTAGTTATCCTTTGATCACTTAATTAATTCCAAAGTAATTCTTTGATCAAACTAATCAAATAATATTATTAATATATTAGAACTTATAATATATTAATAATCTCCAAGTATTATTCCTCTCATTTAGTCTATCTAATTGCATGGTGCCATGCAACCCAAATGGACCATGCCGGGTCGGGTCAAGTACACCCAGAAATAGTTATGGACTTAGACACCTTATCCAACAGTTTCCCACTTGGATAAGTCTAATAACTATAACTCTAGTACTTCAGGAACCGATCGGCAATCATAGCTCTTTCAAGGTTTCTCGGAACTGAGAAGATGATGGTACGCCATTTAAGATAAGGGATCATATAATCCTCCGTTCAAGATATCCGCCGGACAAATACATGGAACAATGTCTTGCTTATTGTCCAGCAGTTTGTTTCTCGATTTCCGATTTGTTTGACAGAGAACTTAATTGAACACATCAACTTAGTTCTAACTGGGCCCGGTACATAGGTCAAAAAAAAAATCATCGAGGGGCCCAGATATCAGCTTCTAATCCAAGAAGGAACAGATAAACTTCGACTCATATGTTTGTTCTACCACTCATTGAATTATACAAAAAGGCACGTTTTATAACATCGAGTTACCAATGCGTTTTCGTACAATCAATGCATAACCAACTTGTAAGTAACAAATCATATCTCTAGGTTTGAAGACTTATATGATATTACCGTCTCACGATCACTCGAGATAGAATTCCATGAAGTGATTCCAGTGAGCGTGGGTTGAGGCCAATGCTCAGAACTTATGAGCACTCATGATTGTTGTAGCCTTGTCCAACACCTTAGACCTCTGCAACCAATCATGACAGTCTTGATTCATACCTACTTCCAACATATGACCGACTGTGGAGGTTTGAATAATATGTTATACCAAACAAGATTAATCTGGAAGTCAAAACATGCAAAAGAAATATAGTAAAAGATCGACAAGAGATAGCAACACTTTACTCATAAATAAAACACCTTTTATTCATCATCTAATGTCAATTACACTTTACAAATTTCGAGGTTATCTAACTACTAAATCTAATATCATCCTTCAGCCCTATGCTCCGAGCATGCTGGAGATGCTTAACCTGAGTCAGTCCCTTCATGAGGGGATCTGCCGGATTCTCATCCGATGATACCCTCTTTGCCAAGAGGAGTCCTTCTATTCGATGTCTGATGAAATGGTATTTTCTGTCGATATGTCTGGATCTTCCGTGATCCCTTGGTTCTTTGGCTAAGGCAACAACGCTTTCACTATCACAGAAAATTTCCATTGGCTCTTTAATAGCTGGTACAACTCCAAGGTCTCCAATGAAGTTCTTCAGCCATATCGCCTCCTTTGCCGCCTCGCTAGCTGCAATATACTCTGATTCACAAGTTGAATCAGCCACTGTCTCTTGCTTGGAACTCTTCCAAGAAATTGCTCCTCCGTTTAGGGTAAAGACCCAGCTCGACTGAGAGCGGAAATTATCCCTATCAGTCTGAAAGCTAACATCACTATACCCTACAACTCTCAAGTCGTCACTCCCACCAAGGGTAAGGACCCAGTCCTTAGTCCTCCGTAGGTACTTGAGAATATTCTTTACCGCAGTCCAGTGTGCCTTGCCAGGGTTCGCCTGATACCTGCTAACCATGCTCAGGGAAAAGGCTACATTAGGTCGAGTACACGTCATAGCATACATGATCGATCCTACAACCGAAGCATAAGGTATAGGACTCATTTCTGCTATCTCAGCCTCAGTGCTACGACTTTGTGTCTTACTCAATCTAGTGTTACTCTGGATGGGTAGCTCTCCTTTCTTGGAGTCATGCATGCTGAATCTCTTCAGCACTTTATCCAAATAGGTACTCTGACTAAGTCCAATTAGTCTTTTACTCCGATCTCTCAAGATCCTTATCCCTAGAATATAGGTAGCTTCTCCTAGGTCCTTCATAGAGAAACACTTCCCAAGCCAGGACTTAACTTCCTGCAGAGTTGGGATGTCATTTCCTATGAGTAGTATGTCATCCACATACAACACCAAAAAGCTAACTATACTCCCACTAGCCTTGACATACACGCTAGACTCATCTTCACTCCTAGAAAAGCCAAATTCCTTGACCTTTTCATCAAAACAAAGATTCCATCTGCGAGGTGCTTGCTTCAATCCATAAATGGATTTCTCAAGCTTACACACTCTATTAGGGTACTCGTTGCTGACAAAACCTTCTGGCTGACTCATGTAAACATCTTCAACCAACTTTCCATTAAGGAAAGCTGTTTTGACATCCATTTGCCATATTTCATAGTCATGAAATGCAGATATGGCTAAGAGAACCCGAATAGACTTAATATTGGCTACCGGAGAAAAGGTCTCATCATAATCCACTCCAGGAATTTGAGAGAAGCCCTTTGCAACCAGTGTAGCCTTATAAGTGTGTACTTTACCATCCATGTCGGTCTTCTTTTTGAAGACCCATTTGCACCCTACTGTCTTACGACCTGGTACATTCTCAACCAAGTTCCAAACTTGATTGTCATACATGGACTGTATTTTGCTGTCCATAGCCTCTTTCCACTTGGCTGACTCAGGGCCTGCCATGGCTTCCGCGTAACTGTTAGGTTCATCCAGACCTATCAGTGTCTCATCACTGATAAGTGTATCTCCTTCTGCAGTAATATGGAATCCATAGTAATGCTCAGGAGCATTCCTAACCCTTGTGGAACGCCTCAGAGGTACAGACTTGTTAATTGGCTCAACAGGAGTTTCCTCCTCAAGTTGAGTGCTAGGGTTTGAAGTTCCTTCACCGGTTGACTCTTGAATTTCTTCAAGATCAACTTGCCTCCCACTGTTTCCTTGGCTTATGAACTCTCGCTCTCTCTCGAAAGAAAGCCCTCCTAGCTACAAAGACCACATTTTCACTAGGTCTGTAGAAGAGGTAACCAAAGGATTGATGTGGGTAGCTGATGAAAATACACCTCTCGCTTTGGGGTTCGAGCTTATCATGAGTCTCGCGCCTCACGAGAGCCTCGCAACCCCAAATCTTGATGTGGTCTAGTTTGGGTACTTTACCAGTCCACATCTCGTGAGGAGTTTTGGCAACTTTCTTTGTAGGGACTAGATTAAGGATATGGGCGGCAGTCTCTAAGGCATACCCCCAGAATGAGATTGGTAGCGAAGCTCGACTCATCATGGAACGAACCATATCCAACAAGGTTGGATTACGCCTCTTAGCCACACCATTCAACTGTGGTGTCCTGGGAGGTGTCAATTGTGAGACTATCCCACATTCCCTTAGATAGTCAAGGAACTCTGAACTAAGATACTCACCACCACGATCGGATCGAAGCATCTTAATGTTCCTGCCCAATTGATTCTCGACTTCCTGTTTAAATTCCTTAAACCTCTCGAAAGTCTCTGACTTATGCTTAATTAAGTAGACATATCCATATCTACTGTAATCATCGGTAACGTCAAATAATAACGATTAGCATCCCTTGTGGCATGTTTGAATGGTCCACACACATCCGTGTGTAAAAGGTCCAACAAACCTTCACCTCTCTCACAAGATCCTGTGAAGGGTGACTTTGTCATTTTTCCAAGTAAGCATGATTCGCAACTATCATCTGACTTTAGGTCAAATGACTCCAAGACTCCATCCTTTTGGAGTTGGCCTATGCATTTCTTGCTTATATGTCCAAGACGACAATGCCATAATGATGCTTTATCCAAGTTATTAGAATCAATACACAAAACATTATTTCCTAAGTTATCTACAACAGATACAGCTTCATACACACCATCACAAGGTAATGCTTTAAAATAAAGAACATTATTAAAGAAAGCATCAATAGAACCAACTTCATTATTAAATGAAAAGGTAAACCCTTGTTTGTACAAAGCATGAAAGGAAATAATATTTCTTGCCATTCCTGGCGAATAACAACATTTATTCAAATCTAAATTCAACCCACTACTTAGCGACAAAGTATAAACTCCAATCTTGGTGACAGGTGTAACTTTCCTATTCCCCATGATTAAGTTTATTCTTCCTTGCTCCACATTCTCACTTCTTCTTAGTCCCTGCAAGTCACAACAAATATGAATACCACAACCGGTATCAAGGACCCAAGATTTAGAATGGGGTGAGTTATTAGAGATGATAGTGTAAATACCTGTATGGTTGGGTTTAACTTTCCCATCCTTTACATCTTGCTGGTATTTTGGGCAGTTCCGCTTCCAATGAGATTTTTCATGGCAATAGAAGCATTCAGCCTCTTTTGGGTCAGAAGAAGGAGTGATGGAACCTTTCTTGGTTCCACTTGAAGAAGAGCCATCAAGGGTCCGAGCCTTGGTACCCTTCGAAGAGCTCTTCCTTTTCTTCCCTCGACTTTTCCCGATTGCCAAAACCGGAGTAGAGTTTGGAGTAGGAGTGATAGCAACCGACTTCCCCTTAAGACCTGTTCCCGCGGTCTTGAGAAGTCCCTGAAGTTTGCTGAGTGTGACCTCTTCCTTATTCATGTGATATGTCATGCGGAATTGATCATATCACGATGGTAAGGAGTGCAAAATTATATCTATTGCAAGCTCCTCAGGGAAGTTCACATTAAGCTTCAGCAAACGATCCACATACCTTTGCATTTTCTGCATGTGGCTCGTGACGGATTCCCCGTCCTTCATCATGGCTGTTATCATGGAGCAGATGATCTCATACCTCTCTTGTCGTGCACTTTGATGGTATCTTTCCATCAAGTCTTGGTGCATTTCATAAGGGTAGAAATCCTCATAAGACTTTTGGAGTTCCGCTGTCATCGTGGCCATCATGATGCAAGACACTTTCGTAGCATCCCTTTCATGTGCCTGAAAGTCAGCGATCTCCTGGGGAGTTGCAGTGGTCTCATCAATCTCCTTAAGCTCCTTGTCAAGGACATATTCTTTGTCCTCGTAGCGGGTAATCATCCTGATGTTTCTGATCCACTCATTGAAGTTGGATCCATCAAAAGTGACTTTACCACACAAGTTCATAAGGGTAAAGGAGCTATTAGGGTTAGAGCCAGAAGCAGCATTGTTTGAAGACATCTGAAAGAAAAGGACAAGATAAGTTTAGATATTAAGAGAGTCCTTAATAAAACACCAAAATGTAATATTAAGGCTAGGACCCAATCACAATATATTATAACTTATAAGAGGTATGCCGTAATCCAAGCTATAACATATTTGAAAGGTAGGTGAATGACGATTCACCAATTTCCACCACGAAAACCGAAATATTAGATATTAGGTTTTTGATTGGTTCTTAGAAATTCCTAGATTCTTTGAGATTCAATGAACTTTTCAAAGGCATGTTTCAATCTCGAGTGTGACCTCCAAGTTTTGTGACTGGGATACCGAGGATCACAAAACGAGGTGTGAAGTAACCATGCAAATCACTTGGTACACTTAAAGTTTATTATTCAATCGATGTGCCGGTAAACCACACACACTCCATCGATACTATAATAGACCTTAAGTCACCCTTTACCTACCTTGTTAAGTCCAAGTTAGTGTGCCGGTTAACCACACACGCTCCACCAACGACTTAAACAAAGTGTAAAGTGTAATTTCTTGGATTAGCACCTTATTCACATTTTTCCTAAAGTAACTAAGATTGGGAATTTAATAAAACATTTAGTTACTTTATAATATTCATCATACTTTTAATGAGAATTTATAAGTCCTTGTCTTACCCGTTCGGCTAACGACCCTCTACCGGTCAAGCAAGCGGTGGGTGAGAGTGGACACCCATTAAGTTGCCATTTTATAGGTAACAACCTTATACCCACCTTATAGACCGACTTCGTGAATGAGGCGTACTAACGGTAAGACGACTTTGTTCTTATACATATATATAATTATTAAATCATAATAATATAAGTATAAGGGTTGAATTTTAACTTTTAAAATTCTAAGGGTTGGAACTAAAGTTTTAACTTGACTTTACTTGTTCCAAAACTTGAGGGCAAGTTTTGTAAACTCTCAAAACTTTTCATTTCTTGTAACTTATGAGTTTAATAGAGTAATAAAATGAAGACTCTCCATTTTTCTAACTCTTGTGTTCTTTTAATGGTTTTTATTCCAAGTGACTTTTGGTTTTCCATAACTTGAGGACAAGTTATGGACTCCATTAAAACACATTATGATCAAGAATTAAACTACCACATAGGTTACAAATAATTCCTATGATCATCTAAACATCATAAGATCAAGAACATGAACATAAGCACTTTCATGAATCAAAACTACACTTAAAACTTTGTAATTTTGATAACTAGTTGTTGTAAATGAATTAGCAAGACATTACACCATCTAAAACAAGTTTTCAAGTACCAAAACAGTTTAGGGTAATGTTTCTAATCCATTTCCAGCAACTAAAGTCGAAATTCTGCACTCTGTCGACCCTACTCGCCGAGTGCATGAACCTACTCGCCGAGTAGGTTGAAGATACAAGTGAACTTGTGACAACCGTCAATTTTCGGTCAAGTCAAAGTCAACTAAAGTCAACAAGTCAAACCGGTCAACTCAATTTGCCGTGAGTATTAGAGTTTACGTTATGTAATTTCTAAACAACTCTCTATTCTAATGAGAAATCATAAATTGAAAAGTGCGTACATCTAGATCTCCTTAACCTAAAACTGTGGTACGTGGCGAGCCAAACCGATAAAACAATGTTGCATACTCATCGGGAGTATGCAAGATCCTTAAACAAGGCTTAACGGGGCTTACGGACCCTACATTGCGAAACCGAACACTCAAAAAGGGTCACCAATGAAACCTCTCTCAATCGTGTTCACTCCATCTCTTCTTATCAGAAATCTCTCCCAAATCTCTCTAAGTATGTGAAATCTCTCCCAAATCTCTCTTTGTATGAGAAATCTCTCCAAGAATGTCAAATCTCTCCCAAATCTCTCAAAGTATGTCAAATCTCTCCCAAATCTCTCTAAGAATATGAAATCTCTCCCAAATATCTCTTTGTATGTGAAATCTCTCCAAGTATGTCAAATCTCTCCCAAATCTCTCTAAGTATGTGAAATCTCTCCCAAATATCTCTCTGTATGTGAAATCTCTCCAAGTATGTCAAATCTCTCCCAAATCTCTCTAAGAATATGAAATCTCTCCCAAATATCTCTTTGTATGTGAAATCTCTCCAAGAATGTCAAATCTCTCCCAAATCTCTCTAAGAATATGAAATCTCTCCCAAATATCTCTTTGTATGTGAAATCTCTCCAAGAATGTCAAATCTCTCCCAAATCTCTCTAAGAATATGAAATCTCTCCCAAATATCTCTCTGTATGTGAAATCTCTCCAAGTATGTCAAATCTCTCCCAAATCTCTCTAAGAATATGAAATCTCTCCCAAATATCTCTTTGTATGTGAAATCTCTCCAAGAATGTCAAATCTCTCCCAAATCTCTCTAAGAATATGAAATCTCTCCCAAATATCTCTTTGTATGTGAAATCTCTCCAAGAATGTCAAATCTCTCCCAAATCTCTCTGAGTATGTGGAATCTCTCTCAAATCTCTCTCGAAATCTCTCCCAACTTTCTATAATCACTCGGGGCATCCCGACCCTCGAATTTGGCGAAAACAGCCCAAAAACGGAAGTCCACGCGAAAAACGGACTTAAGGAACCGAAACCCCTCTCAGGAACCGAAACCCCTCTTAGGACCCGAAAGTCCTCTTAGGAACCGAAAGTCCCCTTAGGAACCGAACCCTCCTGATGAAGAAGGCTGCTGAACCGAACCGAACCTCGCTTAAAAGGAAGAACCGAACCCGAAGGTACTGTTCACTACTGTTCATTCGGTTCTGACTTCTCGCCTTTTATCTCCGGACCGAACCCTCACCTTCGCTTCTAACCCTTCGGACCGAGCCTTCGGACTGGACCCCTTGCCCCTTCGGTTCCCTCTGTTCGTTTCCGGCTGCAATCCTCAGCATGGACCGAGTCTCGGCCTAGGGACCGAACCTCGGCCTAGGACCGAGAGGTCTCGCTGGGAAGCCTTTTTCTCCCGGTTTTCGACTAAATTTGCATTTTAGGCCCGTTTTTAATTGTTTTAACACGGGATTTTCACCCAAAACTTTATTTTAACATATAAGGACCCTTAACTATTAATTAATCACATTTTTAAGGATAAAACCTTATCCAAAAGAGAGTGGGTGAAGTACAAAGGTAGAGTGTTGACTTTACTTATTTTTATGACACAAGCAACCACTCCCATACCCACTCCATGTCACTATTCACCACCAGCCCATCCCTAGTCACTTCATAGGTCATTTCTCATTATTTTCAACTATTCCCACGTTCTTAGGGCTGGAACATCCATCCTCTCTCCTCACACTTCATTCATTCTCTCATTTTTTTACCAAGAACCACACTCCAAACTCTCTCATCTTTTTTTTTTCTCTCTAATTCGAGAATTTCAAGGCATACTCCAAGACTTTTCTCCTACAATTAGTAAGTATCATCATCTTTCTTATGATTATTAAACATCCTCCTACTCAAAATCATAGATTTCTTACACAAACATCATCACATTCTTGTTAGATCTTCGAATCTTCAAGTGATTCTTCAAGTGTTCTTGGGTTGAACACTTCTCTTCTTCAACACTTACCTACTGAAATCACTCAAGGTGAGTTCATACCCCTACATTTTCATGTTTTCTCAAGTTTTTAGGGGGGAATACAAGTTAAAACACCAAGAACATAACTAAACTTTTCTAACAGCCTTCATCAGAAACGTTCAACTCCATTCACGGACTGTTTTGGACGACTTAAACATTTTTGTTTTCAAAAGTGTTTTAGGTGTAAGTAGTTCAAGTTCTTAGCTTTAAAATGACTACTTGCACATCTCCATACGATTTTTCTAAAATTTATGGTGAATTTTACAAAACTGCCTATCATTTCAAACACCAATCCGGACCAGTCTGTGATTATGGACCTTTTCACCCAAGTTAGAGATCATTAAAAATCATGATAAAAATTATGAGTAAGCTAGACACATTTTGGGAACTCTCAGAAGTTACAGATTTAGTTTTCGACTTCGTATGATTTTTCTATTGCCTTTCTAAAACAGTGCAGGAAGGTCTAATTTAGTTAACATCATATAATTTTCATAACACTTTGTATTATGTTGAGCAAAGTGTATAAGTATAAATTCTAAGTATTGAATGTGTTTCTTGTAAATTTTATCATCATAAACTGAAAATAAGTCATTCATGATAAGATTATTCATTCATTTAGAACACGTATATAAGCTATAATAAGCATAGTTTAATGGATTTCATAACACTAACGCTTTTTCATAAAAGAGTTCTTATATATTACAAACATTTTGGATAAAACTATAATAGGTATAGTTTATGATACATCACATAACACACACGTACAAAAAGGGTACATTAATACAGAAAGGTTTTACACTCACGCACACAACTCGTAAACTTGTTAACCTAAATTGTGAGACAATCTCTTTCCGTACATCCGAGTGCGGGATATAATTCCTGTTAGTTATAATCAGAGTCTCTTGGAGGGAGAACGTGATAGTTGTGTATAGATCTATATTGGGTTTGACACCCCACACCTTGCTGCTAGCTACAGTGGGACCTGCAGGTCTACGGGTGACAGATGTCATTTCAGTTTTACGACGCCTGAGAAACGTCGTGGCAGGTTCATTTAGTCATAGTATGATTATAGCGACTCACATAGGGATATAACAATACATAAAGTCTACGGGATTTTTATAAAACTTAAATGGGTTTTATGTCGATTTTAAATTCACTTTTTATCTCAATAAGTACAGATATTACTGTACACTTTCGGTTTTGGTATTTATGACTACACATCAATTGAAACCACATTTATATCTTTAAGTATGGACAATACTTGTTATTTTCTCGGTCCTGAGATTTAGGACTACATATACATAAAGTATTAACAAACATAAGAATTTACGGGAATTTCATTTAATTCAAGCGCGTTTATGTCAATTTAAACACATATCATTTTCTATTAGTAAGAGAGGTTACTTATACATTTTGGTCTTCGGTTATAAGACTACATTACATAACTTTTATAAAGAAAATATCGGATTTTCTGGATGCATATTCTATCGCTTTTACAAAGAAAACAGTTTACTCTCCAACAAAATCTTTTATGAACTCACCAACCTTTGTGTTGACACTTTTCAAAACTACTTGTATTCTCAGGAATTCAGTGAAAACAGGAAATCAACAACGTTTTGAGGATGGGACGATAAATCGTCAAACAGTTCATTTCGTTTCATAATGTAATTGATTCGAATCATGTAAACATATACTTTGGTGTAACTTTTTCAATTATATTTATGATGGTTGTATTTACTTTGAGCACTATTATACTCGTTGTTGTGATACTCTACATGAAGTCCTCCACCCTCGGACGTTTCCGCCATCCTTGGTTTGGGGGTGTGACAGAACTCGACGAGTCCCCCCATGGACTCGACGAGTCCATTCGTCAGACAGCAAGATTTTCGACTTTCTTCAACTTTTAAGCACAAATAACAAACAAACAAGCCTAGGGTCTGATACCACTGATGGGTTTTGAGCATTCTAACACTTCCTAAGTGTACATGCAACCCTAATAACCTTGGATCTATGTTTGTCTAATTATCATGCAAAGTTGAATTCCAAGGTTATATTCCTATCTAGCATACATGGGGAACAATTTTAACTTGAATGAAAGATAGAATAACTTACCTTGTACTTGCTTATGTTCCTTGAAACCTTGTGAGCCTAGCACCCCAAGTGTGATGCCTCAAATGCTTCACACAACACCAAATGCTCTTGGAAAGACTTTTGAGAGAATACACACTTCTTGAAAATCGGCCAAGCCCTCTAGTTTCTTATGTGTATCCGATTTCATGGAGAATGGGACTCTTATATAGTGTTGACACATGTAGGGTTACACCATGTAAACCCTAATGTGTCATGACTCTTCATTTCCATGACCCATGGGTTTGTAACTCCCATGGAGCATCCTATGGGTAGAACCCAACCTGATAATCCATGGAGCCTTTTAGCCCACTATACAAGATATGAATGATTTACATAATCAACCCATATATTTAATTAGTTATCCTTTGATCACTTAATTAATTCCAAATTAATTCTTTGATCAAACTAATCAAATAATATTATTAATATATTAGAACTTATAATATATTAATAATCTCCAAGTATTATTCCTCTCATTTAGTCTATCTAATTGCATGGTGCCATGCAACCCAAATGGACCATGCCGGGTCGGGTCAAGTACACCCAGAAATAGTTATGGACTTAGACACCTTATCCAACAAACCCTTCCAACAACCTTTCCTTGAGAAGTATTATTTGATGAACAAGAACCAACACCCTTTGAAAAACTAGAGCCAACCCCCTTCCCCCCCTCCCATGCACCCCTGTTTTAACAGGTGGCACATCTGTTGGCATCAGCTTCACCAATTGCAGAAGAGGAGCAAGTTCGGCTTTGAGATTATTTTCTATGGAAGAAAATATCTTCGAAAGAGACTCCTGAGAAACTGAAGATGAAGGAGAAACATTGAGCTACGAAAGTGATTCCTTCAAGCTCCTCAAAAACTCTTCCAACTTAACAAACACCTTGGAATCAGACTATGTCTTCGAATCAACCTTAGTGATTAGAGAAGTGTAAAACTCAACAACCTTCGTAACTACATCAGTAATTACATCAACCTTAAAATGAAGGGCTGATTAATTCTGATCAAGTTTAGCAATCTCTTATGACATTTCAGTTTTGATTGGCTTGACTTGGAGATTTACATCATTCTCAACTTTTTGAACCTCTTCGACGAACAAAATAAGACATTTATTAGAAACTACCCTGAGGTCCTTAACCTTAGATAGAAAATTTTTAGCATGACACTTCAAACGTTCTTCATGTTGTGATTCAATATGCTCCATTAACATTCTTAACCGATTTTCTTAGGCTTTCAATAAAACATCAACTTCGATCCTAGAAACAACATTTCGACTCCCAAAGTCAACCTAAAGTTGTAGTAACAAATTCAACTTTTGATTCAAGATCTTGAACTGCTTTCCTGAAATAAGTATATGATCAGAAAAGTTATCCTCCTCAGGATCAAACTGGATATCAGCAGAAGATACCATAACGTCATCATCATCTTGATCAACCTCTAGAGTAGACTTTGCACATTCAGTTGATTGAGAAAGGAAAAGAGATGTAATACGTTGATTCAAAATTTTGTGATTAGTGGGTGAAGTAGTGGAAGCTGGTAACGAAGTGGGTGTAGGTGTAATAAATGGTGGTAATGAAGTAGTGGTGTCGGTAATAGTTGTTTCGATTGTTGATGAAAGAACAACTAAAACTAGAACAGATGAAGTCGCCACATTTAAATTACTTTGAGTTTTGTGAGTCGACATCCCATCACACATATTGACATTTGTGTCCATATTAAATATGTTCACAGGGATGTCTGAAGTTCGAACCTCCTCCAAAACGGATTCAGCTATCGAGACTTCAGAGGGATGGAAAGATTTGAAAAATCACTCCAATTAGTAGATGTGTCCACATTAGATGCTTTCACAGAGCCACTAAGACTTCCAGTCTCCTCAAAATTCAACTTGACTGTAGAATCATTTCGATTTGATTGAAGCCAATATCTTCATGATGAATAGGCGATGGATTACCTTCATCTTTGAAGTCAGTCTCCTGAACAACTTCATCCAAAGGATCTTCTAATTGCTTCTTCTTCTTCTTGAGTTTTTTTCACCATTACATGAACTCTTCATTTCTTTTAATATGGGGAAACTGAAGCAGGAATTTCGCGAATAAATACACCCTTTCGACTTAACTGTGGTTTTTTAATCCTCTTTGCTTTTGAAACAAAAGCATCCTTAAATGATGAAATTGACTGCTCAGGAACTTCTTCGACAATAGGCCTCATTTTTGGTGAATGTCGAAGTCTATGTGCTTGCTTCTTTGTTCTTTTGAGAGCACCATTTTTCGATGGAACAACTTCCTTTTCAGGACCTTTGGCAGCTTGGGACATTGGATATTGAACTTTTGTTGCAATCACCTTCTCAACTATTATAATATTAGGCTTCGATGTAGCAACCTTTGTTACTTTCTTGGACCCTTTGCTTCATTTCGAAGTGCCCTTAATTCCTTTAGGTAACAAAACCCCTATTTCCACATTAGGCTTTATGTTGGACAAATATGCAATAAGCATAGGATTCGTCAGATCCAACTTACTAAGCATGGCATCCGGAATTTGTAAAAACATTAGGAAATATCTCCGAATCATCTCCAACAGTCTTTGGATGTTAGTGTGTAGTAAATTATGCTTTGTGAACATCCGAGGGAACAAGAATCCCTTCCTTCTCATATACATCTTAAAGAATGAGACTCCAGTACCGAGCACATGAAACACGATTAACAACATTGGTATGAGAGATACCAGTGCCGAACTCCTCCTATTGGTGTGAAACATAATCCACATTCAAGTCATAGTATAAACCAGCAATTATAGCATAAATTTCCAATTTGGTCTTATCAAGCCCAACACTTTGACCTGTGAGGCATCGAAGAAAAATCCCAAAAAGAAAGTGCCAAACGCAAGTCAGAGAGGACTTCTTGAACTGACTTATGCCTGTAAGTGTAGGTTGATGACTCATCTCGTTAAACATGTAGATCACCTGATCATTGGTTACTTAATAAAACGGACCATTGTTAGGAAGTTTCATGATCTGGCCAAAGTGTTTCTTGGAGAGCTTATACTGCTTCTCATTTTTGAGTTGGAATGTGACAATCTTGGAAGTTTGTTGAATACAACAGTGGAACCGGCCAAAGATAACCATGTCATTGGAACAGAAAAAGAAACAGTCATCATCGTGGAAAGCACAAATTGATTAAGAGCTACGATCAACATTTGTAACTCCTCTGGGTATTTTGAAACATCTGGTTACACTTGGTAATTAGAACTCTAGATTTTCAAAAAGGGTTGTGATGTTCCTTATTCAGTGGTTTGGGATGGATTATCATGAACATTGGTTGCAGCCATTGTTAGGGTTTGGAGGTTCAAGTAAAAAGATAAGTATAAGGAAAGAAATTTTTTAGAAAATCTGCAATCAGGAAGCGTAAAGTTTAAATGTTTGACCCATAATCCTTTTACACTTAGTACGTCATTTGAATTTGAAGCAGTTATCAATAAAAGCATTCCACGTGTATCCTAGGAAAGTGGACCAGTTGCCGTAAAAGTCGCCACGTCTGAAAAGTAATGAGCACTTTCTCCTTAAAAACCATGAAGCAACCAAACCATCACATCAGTCAATAGTTTTGCTTCCCCCAAGAGGATAAGAACCGTCACTTAACCTTTGTTTCGAGGCAGGGCTCATTCTCTTTCGGGTGAGAAACAAAATCATAGCCAGACTTTCGAAACCTATGTTTAAGTTGGTAATACCCAAGACCTCAAGGATTTCTTTTGCAAATGTATGTCAAAGAAATAGTGGGAACCAAGAAAAAAAATGCTATAGTGACATCAAATAAACATTCGATGTACAAAATGATGGATCCCAGGCAAAGATCACTTCAATCGAATATTCGTAAATGAATATCAAAGGGCTTCTTTTAAAAATGCTTCGAAGGTAGGCTCAATTTTGTTCATGATCACAACTTAACGTAAGTGTAGATTCAATGATCAAAATTACATGTATAAGCAATGTAGTCAGTGATAAGCATAGGTGAGATAAAAGTTTAAAGTGACAAGAGTTCTAACTGATATTCAAATGGAAATCATATTCCAAAAAAATAATAACTGGATTTTGTAGGGTAAAAATGACATTGTTAAATAACATTTTATCAAGATCACACAAAATGAGAGGAATACGATTATGAATATCAAAGAAAGGTACTGAAACATATGTTTTGTGAAAATCTTGAACTCAAAGTTCACCATCAATTCCTTTATTAGTTGGAAATTTTGGGTTTCACTATCATCATCGACTTATGAATCGAGATCATTAACGCAAACTTGAGCAATATCTACATTCTAATTGGTTTATACCAGAGATGTCGAGGATACGTAGTTGAAGTGTGTGAACCGTGAAGTATTAAGTTGATGAAAAAGATTGGTGAAGAAACATCTTTTACCTCTACAAATGATAAGGACTAACAAGAAATCTCGTAACTCTATTTGAAAAGAAAAAGATAGCTCATCAACTAATGCGAATATAGCCTAGTTGGGAAGGAAATCTCATAGTGAGTAATCCATTAAGGCTTCGAAACACATAGAGTCTATGAGGCTTAGGTTGACATACAACAACATGCTTCTAGGGACATTTAACTAGTGCAAAGATTTGAAATTATACCTCCCCCTTGTGACGAAGCAATGACCACCATAATATGTCGATTCACAACTACAATAACAATTAGAAAGCACACAAAACTCAAATAATATATTTTTGAATTTTTGTTTTTAAAATGAAAACTACAAAAATAAGAAAATCTTTTTCGAATTTTTGTTTTTGAAATTTAAAGTAAAAATAAAGAAAAAATATTTTTGGAATTTTATGATTTTTGAAAAAAAAATATATTTTTGGTACTTTTGATTTGATAAAAATATTATAAAGTCCAAAAAAATGTTATTGGAAAAACGAAGCGAAAGGTATCGACATTAAGACATCGGTCTTTGAAATAGCAAGTCTGATTAGACAACGAAGTATGTTCTGAATCATTCAGAGGGGATGTCGAAAATGAAGTATGTCGAATGTTGAATAGTGAACAGTAACCTCCAAATGATTCGACAATATGTCGACTCTTCTTTATTTAACGACTAAGGTAAACTTGGATGAGCAGATGCGTCAATCATTCCTAATCCATACAACATCTTAAGAAAAGACTTCTCATCCAAAGGTTTAGTAACGATATCAGCAAGTTGATATGTTGTTTTCAAAAAGTGAACCTCGATATTTCCATCCTTGACATGATCCTTGATGAAATGATATCGAAGTGCGATATGCTTGGTGTTCGAATGATGTACTGGATTGTGGCAAATACGTATGGTACTTTGTGAACTGCAATACAAACATATATTTTTCATGTTAATTACATAATTACGAAGTTGACTTTGTATCCAGATAAAATGAAAAGTGCAAGTTGCAACAACAACATATTTTGCCTCTGTTCTAGAAATCAAAACATAAGTTTGTTTCTTCGATTGCCAGCTAACAAGCTTCCCATCCAAAAGTTGACATCCACCACTAGTGCTTTTTCGTTCAAGTTGACATCCACCAAGATCTGCATCTGAAAACGCTTGAGTGAAGAAGCCTGTTTTTGAAGGGTACCATAAACCCAATGAAATTGTCCTTTTGAGATAACGAAAAATATTCTTTACGGTTGTTAGATGGTGTTCCTTGGGATTTGATTGATACCTGACACAATTACAAACATCAAACATAATGTCAGGTCCACTAGCAGAAAAGTATAGTAACGAACCGATCATGCTTCTGTACAAAGTAATGTCGACGACATGCTTATCTAATGAAGGCCCGAAGTGTGTGCCGACTGCCATTGGTACTCGCAATTTCAAACTATTCATCATACCAAACTTCTCAAGCAGATTTTGAGAATACTTTTCTTGATTAATGAATATTCCATCTCTTTTTTGACGAATATTCAATCCCCAAAAATTATTAATCTTACCTATAATACTCATCGTGAATTGACTTTTCATCATATTTTCAAATTCACTGGATAATGAAGGGCTACTGAAACCAAAAATAATATCATCTACATAAATTTGAAAGAGAATCAAGCGATCCCCCACTTTATTTAGACATAGAGTGGGATTAATATATCCTTGTTTAAATTTTGAGAGTTTCAAGAAATTGGTATGAGTTGCATATGAGGCTCAATGTGCTTGTTTTAAATCGTAAACAGCTTTATCGAGAATATAGCAATGACTAGGATATTTATCATTTACGAAACCTAGTGGTTGCTCAACATATACAGTCTCTTCTATTACTCCATTGTGAAAAGTGCACTTATTTCCATTTGATAAACATCAAAGTCTTTGTGTGCTGCATACGCAAGAAATATTCGAACAACCTCGATCCTGGCGATAGATGAAAACGTTTTATCATAGTCAATACTTTGTTATTGCGAATATCCCTTAACAACCAATCTTGCTTTGTTTTGAACCACATTTCCTTCTTTTTCATTTTTATTTTTAAAAATCCAATTTAACCCTATAACTGAGACAACATCTGGCTTTGGAACTAATCTGCAAATGTCACACCCCCAAACCAGAATGGCGGAATCATTCGAGGGCGGATGACTTCATGTAGTATCATAACAGTTGAATAAATAGTAAAGAAAGCAAACACAACCATCATAAATATAATTTAAAAATTACATTGTTGATTGTATTACATATTTCAAAAGAAATTACATTATGATGATATAATAAGTTTGAAATCGACGCCTTAGCGTCTCTTCCCAAAAGCAATTGTTACCTGTATTACATAATCCCTGAGAAATGCAAGTAGTTTTGAAAAAGTGTCCACAATTAAGTTGGTGAGTTCATAAGCATTTTTGTATAAGAATTGTATACATTTTTGTATAAAGTAACTGTGTTTGTATCTAGAAAATCCAATATTTTCCATAAATGAATAGCAGTTTTAAATGATTCTAAAATGAAATGCATAAGTATTTTCCATACCTAAAATAGTGTAAGTAGATTTATATATGTATATATAATCACTAAGGCGTTTGATAGCCTCATAAATCAAATGTTTTAATACTTCATGTGAGTTTTATAAACGTACTATTGACCAGACTGCCTGTTACAACGTTCTTCAGGCGTTGGAATGATATGACATTTGTCACCCCAGACTTGCCGGTCCAACTGTAGCTAACAATTTAGGTGCGGTATTGTTAATCCTGTATAGATCTATACACAAGCATCACACTCTCTCTACAAGAGATTATGGTATATAATACAGGACTTAAAATGCGTATGTGAAAGTACGTGAAGTTAAATGTCTCACAAAGTGTGTATCAATTAGAGTTACGTATGAAAAGTCCATTGTTCTTGTAAATGTAAGTATTTCCTTTCTCTAGTGTTTATAAAGTGTATATTATCTTGAATATCTCATAAACTATACCGATTATAGTTTTCCAAAAATGTATTTCATTTGCATGATAAACCTTAACGTGTTATTAACTTTGTATGTAAACTATAACATTTGGAATAATGTTATTCTATGTATTTAACATCTATACATCAAATGTAGATAAAGTATTTGAAACTGTATGTAATGATTTGCATTTTAACAGAAGTTTTTCTTGCGTCTCACTTGTACCCCCCCCCCCCCCTTAAAACATAGCAAAGACATGAAAATATAGGGGTATGAACTCACCTTGAAAGATTGATGATTTGAAGAAAACGAGACTTTTCTCGGGCAACACTTCGGCTAAATATCGCTCGATCTCTATTTCGAGTTTTTAGTTGTCTACCGCTACTCCGAAACTTAGAAAAATCCTAACTTCGTCATACGGAGTCATATTTGGACGTTCTTTTTGTGTATGTTCACAGTTTAATAATATCTACAACGCTCGTTTATATAATTAAGGCTAAAAAGTATTTTATTTAAATTTCGGGTGTTACGCTTAACAGTGTTCTACCGGTTTTGCTGCAGATTTTCGGTTGGTCATAACTTTTTCGTTAAAATTCAGTTTTTTGTGTTCTTTATGTTTCTGAAAACCAAGTTACATTATCTATTACTTTATGTACCCCAATTGAAACTTTTGAATATTTCATTTCTGATGCTATTATTTATTTATTAATTCAAAATAGATTACAATACTTGACTTTTGTCATTACATTGACTTGAGATATCGGGTTGTCACATCATCCTCCCGTTAGAGATAATTTCGTCCCAAAATTTATTCTAAGACAAATATTTATAGACTTGGGAAAAGATGCGGGTATTTTTGTTTCATCTGATCTTCTCGCTTCTAGGTTTATTCAGGTCCTCGCTTTGCATTCCAGCGGACCTTGACAATAGGTATGCGACTTTGTTTTGTTCTTTGAATTTCCCTATCCATTATTTCTATTGGTTCTTCTACAAAGTGGAGACTCTCATTGATTTCAATTTCGTCTAGAGTGATGACGAGGGTCTCATCTGAGAAGCACTTCCTTAAGTTTGACACATGAAAGGTAAGATGTATGTTATTAAGTTCCTGCGGTAATCGAAGCTTTTGTGCTAACGGTCCGATCCTGGCAAGGATCTCGAATGGTCCGATATACCTTGGATTTAGTTTCCCACATTTTCCAAAATGTATTAACCCCTTCCAGGGTGAGACCTTCAATAGAACCCGATCTCCAACCTGAAATTCCAAGGGTTTTCGTCTTTTGTCCGCATAACTCTTTTGTCTGTCTCTTGAAGCTTTTAGTTGTTCCTGGATTTGTAAAATCCTCTCGGTCGTTTCTCTGATGATTTCTAGGCCGGTGAGAGTGCTGTCAGGTACTTGTCCTTTAGCTAGTTGCATGTCGCCTACTTCGGTCCAACACAGAGGTGATCTGCACTTGCGACCGTTGAGGACTTCGAATGGAGCAACCTTGATGCTAGTGTGACAACTATTGTTGTATGAGAACTCGACTAGTGGTAAATGGGTATCCTAGGCCTTACCATAATCGATCACACAAGCTCTTAGCATATCTTCCAAAGTCTGTATGGTCCTATCACTCTGACCGTTGGTTTGTGGATGGTAAGCGGTACTTATGTCTAGTCTCGTCCCTAGAGATTTTTTTGTGACTTCCAGAATCGCAAGGTGAATATACTATCTCTGTCAGAGATAATGGATATTGGTACACCATGCAGTCGTATAATCTATTTGATGTATGTTCGAGCTAGTTTCTCCATCTTGCAGTTTCCTTTATTGGTAGGAAGTGCATGGATTTGGTTAATTTGTTGACGATCACACAAATGGTGTCAAGTACGCCCGCTGTTTTGGGTAACTTGGTTGTGAAATCCATGGTTATCCGCTCCCACTTCTACTCAGGTATTTTGTGTTGTTGTAACAATCCCAAGGGCTTTTGGTACTCTACCTTAACTTTGGCGCAAGTTAGACACTTGCCTACATAGGCAGCGATTTCGACATTCATGTTTGGCCACCAATAAAATTTCTTAAGATCCATATACATCTTGTCTGAACCGGGATGCACAGAGTATCGAGTCTTATGAGCCTCATTCATGACAACGTCTCTGAACCCACCAAACTTCGGTGTCCGGATCCAATTCATGAAGTAACGAACTTCGTCACCCTTGACTTCAAGATTCTTATCCAATCCACTTAAGGCTTCGCCAGCCACGTTTTCTTTTTTCAAGGCTTCCTTTTGAGCTTCCTTGATTTGCGTGGATAAGTGTGAATGGATCGTCATGGTTAAGGACTTCACTCGGTGGCCGAGTATTCCTTTCGACTGAGAGCATCAGCTACTACATTAGCTTTTCCCGGATGATAACGAATCTTGTATTTGTACTTGCTTAGTAGTTCAACCCCTCGTCTCTGTCTCATGTTGAGTTATTTTTGGTTAAGAATGTGCTGAAGGCTCTTATGATCGGTGAATATTGTGCATTTCGTGCCGTAGAGATAATGCCTCCGGATCTTTAGAGTGAAAACAACTGCTCCAAGTTCTGGGTCGTGGGTAGTGTAGTTGACTTCGTGTGTCTTGAGTTGCCTCGAGGTGTATGCGATGACCTTTCCTCGTTGCATTAGAACACATCCCAAACCTTGGTTTGATGCGTCGCAGTAGACCACTAAAACTTTTGTTCCTTCTGGCAGGGATAATATAGGTGCGCTGCATAGGGCTTATTTCAGTGTTTGGAACACATCGCCTTCCTTTTCTCCCCAATTGTAGGTTACACCCTTCTGAGTTAGGGTGGTAAGTGGTTTGGCAATCTTTGAGAACTTTTGTAAGAATCTTCGGTAGTAGCCAGCAAGGCCCAAGAATTATCGGATTTCCATTGGAGTTATAGGTGCTGACGAATTCTCGATTGCCGTGATTTTGGAAGGGTCGACATGTATCCCTTCCTTGCTTACCACGTGACTCAGAAAATCTACTTTTTGAATCCAAAATTCGCACTTTGAGAATTTTGCGTATAGTTTCTCTTTCCTTAGTATTTCCAAGATCTGTCGGAGGTGTTGACTATGTTCTTCTTTGCTCTTTGAATAGATGAGTATATCATCATTGAACACAATCACAAATTTGTCTTGGAAAGAGCAACAGACTCTGTTCATTAAGTCCATGAACACCGTCGGTTCATTTGTTAATCCAAAGGGCATCACTACAAACTCGTAGTGACCATAATGAGTTCGGAAAGCCGTCTTGGGGACATCTCCTTCCAGGACTCACAGTTGATGGTACCCAGATCTTAAATCGGCCTTTGAGAAGTAGCTTGCACCTTGGAGTTGGTCGAATGGATTGTCTATGCATAGTAGAGGATATTGGTTCTTGATTGTGAGTTTGTTTCGTTCTCGGTAGTCGATGCACATGTGAAAAGATCCATCCTTCTTCTTCACGAATAGGATTGGTGCTCCCCAAGGTGAGAAGCTCGAGAGGAATCCTTTATTGAGTAGTTCGTTTAGTTGGTTGGATAATTCCTGCATCTCTGCCGGGGCTAGACGGTACACCAATTTTGCTACCGGGGTAGCTCCGGGAATTAAGTCGATTTTGAACTCGACTTGACGTTCTGGTGGAACTCCTGGAAGATCCTTAGGGAAAACATTGGGGAAATCGTAGACTTCTGGAATGTATTTGATATCTTTCGTTTCTTTTTCCTTATCTACCACATGGGCTAGGAAAGCATGGTATTTCTTACGCTGGTATTTTTGGGCTTTGACGTTGGACCTGATTTGTAAATTTGTATCGGGTTTATCACCATAAATGATAAGAGTCTCTCCATTTGGCAGATTAAGGCGAATGACCCTTTCGTGACAAAGTATATCGGCATGGTGAAGGCTTAACCAATCCATACCGATGATGACACCAAAGCTTCTTATAGTGATCGACATTAGATCGATTTGGAAGGAGTGTTCATTTAAATCTAGTGTGCAGCCTGTATACCTATCGTTATTAAATCTAGTGCTTTTTGGTTTACTGTTTTCCATTTCTACTGTAAATATCTTATTAATTGATTGGGGGTTTTTGCTTAAGTGAGTGTTTGAATTCATGGCTCACGAAACTCCTCTCCACGCCACAATTAAAAAGTATGGATGCATAAGCGCTATTGAGGAGAAACGTACCCATAACCACCGGGGATCAGCTATTGCTTCGTTCTGCCCTATTGCCAGCACTCTTCCTACACCGCCAGCATTCCTTGACTTCGGGCAGTCTCTCTTGTAGTGCCCAGCTTCGCCACACCCATAACATGCCTAGCCCACCCCGACTCCAGGAACTTGGGTGATTGGTTGTGCTGGTGCCTTATAGAAATGGGCAGTGTGCCCTTTCCTGTTGCAGTTATTGCAGTGCATTACCCTACAATTTCCGTTTTAATGGTAATTGCATTTGCTGCACTTTGGTAGGTTTCCAGCATATTGCTTTGATGGTGCAGGGGTGGCAGGAACACCGGTGGGAGTAGTAACGGCATGTACTGTCACTAGCTGCTGTTTCTTGGAAGATTCTTGCGAAGGTTGACCATTCCTCTTATTCCAAAACTTCTTGTTGTTGTTGTTGTTGGTATTGTTTTTGTTATTGTTGCTCTCTATGGTTTGCTTCAAAATTGCATTCACGACTCCTTGAGTGATGCCATGGTCAAGGAGGGACTGTGCCAGCTGTTTGGCACTATCAAAAGTATTCGACTTGGAAGCTAGTACACTTCCTTGAATTTAGGGTGAAAATCTCCAGATATCTCTCTCGATCTTCTTGCTCTCTAGAGCAACCATTCCCGAGAAAAGTATTGCCAAGTCACTGAACCTATTGGTATAGGTTGTGATGTCTGAGCCTACCATTGTAAGGCCCTAAATCTCTTATTCGAGCTTCTGAACCTTGCCTCTTGGGCAATACTCTTGCATGAGCATTTTTTTTTGGTTTTCCCATCCCATGGAGTTAGCCACTACCAAAGTTAGTGACTTGACGTGGCCATTCCACCACGTTAGGGCTCGTTCGGAGAAAGTACATGCAATAAATTTTACTTTGCTTCCCTCTTGGCATGAGCAGATCTCGAATACTGCTTCCATTTTCTCTATGCATTAGGATAGAGCAATAACTCCTCCAGCCCCATTATAGGATATGGGTTTGCTGTTGGTAAAGTCCTTGTAAGTGCATTCCCTGGAACGACCTTGGTGTTGACCATTGGTAGATCTATTGATTCCTCCTCCGGACCCATTGTTACTCATCTGTGCCATTGCTGCTGTGACAGCAGTTGTTACGGCTAGTTGGAAAACAGCATTGTCCATTGATGGGGGTGGTGGAGGTGGTGTTGGTGTTCCTGTAGTATTGAAGCATCGTGGATTACTTCTTGGTGGCATGATTCTGCCATAAGTTAAAAGATGAATCCTTGATAAGTCTTCAAAAATGATTATGGAAAGTTTTAGTATTATATGTTTTACGTTTTGAACATTACCGAATTTGTAAGTTAATTGTGAAATGCAAAACTTTCAATAACGAGTGTATGATTTTTCCTTAGTATGTTAAGAACTTAATGAAATACTGAACAAAATAACAAATGCGTGTCAATCTCATTGTTTTTTAATATTCGATACATCGATTAGGAAAATTTGACCTTAACAAAGGTCTAGAGTACATCAATGAAAATGGGAAAATTTGACCACATTCAGGCCCTCGAATTGTGTACTCACAATCCGCCAGGCATACATACAGAAAGGAAAGAGTAGCACCAACGCTCACTCGATAAGTATATATACATAGCGCAAGAAGCATGTGCTCTACTCCGAGCGGGTGGTATGCTGTGGATCACAGTATGTTGTTGTGGAAGTCCGAGCTTGAGCTACTTGACGTTCAGCCTCGACGACACGCCTCTCCATTGCGGCTTGGTTTTTCCGAAACTCCCTTACTTCGGCTCTAGCAGTGGTAATGTCTTTCTGGAGGGAAAAGGTGTGCTCTATCGTTCGATCATGTTCTTCATCCAAGCGATGAAAACGTCCTGCAGTGATCGGGGCAGTGGCACCAACGTCCAGGATTTGGCTGGCATTTATCCTTGTTTGCTCGCCTTAATTGGAGATGCGACGAACCATGACAAGGAGTGTCCTATCCGTTGAACCCCCGTTACAGTGGTCATAAAAGCATTGTGCCATGCTGTAGGGTGGACGTTGTCCTTGTTCCCTGCTCCATTGTTTCAGATCTACAACCCAGAGGGGCGCCGGGCCCTGAAAGTCTCGCTGGATGTCTGGTACTACCTGGGGAGGATTGTAGACCTCGGGTTCAGAGTCAATGCCATCATCATCGACATCCTCTTCCTCTTCTTCGGGATCCGCTTCTGGATCCTCCTCGGAAATCTCTTCGGGATCCTATGCTGGATCCTCCTCAATCCAACCCCCATTTCCTTGGTATGGGTATTAGAGATCACCGAGGATATGAAATCCTGCCATTTTGTCTAACCGAGAATAGGGATAAGAGAATTATATAGTATTTGAGTGTAAGGAGAAGATTTTATGATAAGACCTACACCAAGTCCTTTATAATTACCTATTGTATACGAATTACATACAATTGAGATTGAATGGACCATTGGATAAGTAGTTTCACTCCAAGCCCACATTCAAACAAGGAAAAGAGCTTAAAGCGAAAACATAAATCATAAGCCCATGCAACCTCACTCATGTGTAACCTTGAAGTATGCACTTTGCAATTATAGACTTATCAGGTGAAGGCTTTTACTTTTTATAAGTTTAATTTTTATTTTATTTGAAGATCCTAGTCCTAACGAAACGTCGGCGTTTACTCGCTTGTTATAGTTTTTATTGTGTCATAAATATTCCTATAGTATTTAAATTTAAAATTTTAATTCTAGTGTTACTTTGGTAAGTTTTTGACTTGTTGCTCACTATGACTATTCCCCGACATACATTGGTCATATCTCAGATAAATATAGTTGATCAGGCTATATTCGTCCTAGATCTGATTATATATTCTGAGGCTTAGCCATAGTTTCCAACTCGTCTTAATACTTTCGTATGGTTCTAGCTATGACATTAAACGGTTGCATGCATGTATTTGTACATTTATGAAAACTAACATTTTAATTTAATGAAGTATGGTAGGCGTGAAAGTGTTTTGTCAGAGAGTTTTAGTCCCTTTTCATTTATAGTTTGTATATCTTATGTGGTTCGATATAATTAGTTCACTATAAACAATGCTCTGATACCAATCTGTCACACCCCCAAACCAGAATGGCGGAATCGTTCGAGGGCGGATGACTTCATGTAGTATCATAACAGTTGAATAAATAGTAAAGAAAGCAAACATAACCACCATAAATATTATTTAAAAACCTACATTGTTGATTGTATTACATGTTTCAAAAGAAATTACATTATGATGATATAATAAGTTTGAAATTGACGCCTTAGCGTCCCTTCCCAAAAGCAGTTGTTACCTGTATTATTGAATCCCTAAGAAATACAAGTAGTTTGGAAAAAGTGTCAACAATTAAGTTGGTGAGTTCATAAGCATTTTTGTATAAGAATTGTATGCCTTTTTGTATAAAGTAACTGTGTTTGTATCTAGAAAATCCAATATTTTCCATAAATGAATAGTAGTTTTAAATGATTCTAAAACGAAATGCATAAGTATTTTCCATACCTAAAATAGTGTAAGTAGATTTATATATGTATATATAATCACTAAGGCGTTTGATAGCCTCGTAAATCAAATGTTTTAATACTTCATGTGAGTTTTATAATTGTACTATTGACCAGATTGCCTAATACAACTTTCTTCAGGCGTTGGAATGATATTACATTTCTCACCCCAGATCTTCCGGTCCAACTGTAGCTAACAATTTAGGTGCGGGATTGTCAATGTCGTATAGATCTATAGACAAGCATCACACTCTCTCTACAAGAGATTATGGTATATAATATAGGACTTAAAATGCGTACGTGAAATTACGTGAAGTTAAATGTCTCACAAAGTTTGTATCAAATAGAGTTACGTATGAAAAGTCCATTGTTCTTGTGTAAGTATTTCCTTTCTATAGTGTTTATAAAGTGTATAATATCTTGAATATCTCATAAACTATACCGATTATAATTTTCCAAAAATTTATTTCTTTTGCATGATAAACCTTAATGTGTTATTAACTTTGTATGTGAAGTATAATATTTGTAATAATATTATTCTATGTATTTAACAAATATATACATCAAATGTAGATAAAGTATTTAAAACTGTATGTAACGATTTGCATTTTAACACAAGTTTTTCTTGCGTTTCACTTCTATCCCCCCTTCCTTAAAACATAGAAAAGACGTGAAAATATATGGCTATGAACTCACCTGGAAAGATTGATGATTTGAAGAAAATGAGACTTTTCTCGGGTAGCACTTCGACCGGAAGGAAGTGAGTTTCTCGGGTATTTCAGAGCTACAGACCTTCGCCAGGACATGGATATGTAACCGGGGCGTCGGGGTAGTCTCGAGGGGCTCGGAAGTGAAAAAGTGGGAGAGAAATGGTCTGAATTAGGAAATGGAGCCAACACCCTCGCATCCTTATTTATAGTGGTGGAGGCACCCTCGTACGATGAGCGTACTTTGAAGTAAGCGGGGCGTACCTCATCCGCAACTCGTACGCTGGGCGTACCCTCGTACGCGAGACGTACATCATGGATGATGCCTTCCTTGTCTGCCGGACTTCAAATGGGACGAAGGTAGAGGGCGTAGGGGAGATGTGGCCGATCCGAGGCCCCGTATGGTGTACGCTGGGCGTACCCTCATACGCCGAGCGTACTTCCCTTCGGTTTGTGCCACAATCTTCTAAAATGCGTAACTTTTGCATACGAGCTTCATTTTTGACGTTCTTTATATCCACGCATAAGTGAGAATATAATCTACAACTTATGTTTAAACTTTATTGGCAATTTTTGACTTTATATTTAATTATATATTTTTAATAGTCCGGGATAGGAAAAGACCTTTAAAAATTCATAACTTCGTCATCCGATGTCCGTTTTGCATCTGTCTTTTTTACCATTGTACTAATATTGTCGAGATCTTCAACAATCACTTAGGTTGTGTTGGCTAAATATCGCTCGATCACTATTTCGAGTTTTTAGCTGTCTACTGCTACTCCGAAACTTAGAAAAATCCTAACTTCCTCATACGAAGTCAGATTTGGATGTTCTTTTTATATATGTTCACGGTTTAATGAGATCTACGACATTCGTTTGGATACTTAAGGCTAAAAAGTATTTTATTGAAATTTCGCGTTTTACGCTTAATAGTGTTTTACCGGTTTTGCTGCGAATTTTCGATTGGTCATAACTTCTTCGTTAAAACTCGGATTTTTGTGTTATTTATGTTTCTAAAAACCTAGTTACAATATCTATTACTTTATGTATCCCAATTGAGATTTTTGAACATTTCATTTTTGATGCTATTTTTTTTATTAATTCAAAATAGATTACAATACTTGACTTATGTCATTACATTGACTTGAATTATCGGGTTGTCACAACAAACCTTGTTTCTTTCAAATTCAGCAAGTTCAAATTGCATGGAAACAATCTATTCTGGATCGTCTAAAGCAACCTTTACTATTTTCGGTTCTATTTTTGAAATAAAAACATTAAACATGCAAAATTCCTGATGTACATTCAGTACCTCATTTTTAGCACGAAGCTGAGCTCTTGTCAACACTCCAACTTAAGGATCACCAAGAACTTTTTCTTTAAGATGATTTCATTTCCATCTATCCCTGGGTGGATATGCAGGATCAAAATCAAAAGGTGCATCTTCAAACATATCATCCGGTTAAGAACCTTCATCAACATTAGACACATTATCATACACATCATGAAAAACATCATTTGTTCTTGTGAATTAGTAGGTGTAAATCCATGTTGCTCCCTCTCGATAATTGGATTGACATTTTGATGCACCCCCTCGACATCAGTAGTTGAACACCCATGCTCCCCTTGAACATCAACATTGTGTTCTCCCTCTAATTGATCACCTTGTAACCATTGGTGACTTTCGACATGTATTGGAGAATTTGTTGTAGAATGTAAATCAGCATTGTCCCGAATTCCTGCCGAACCATCAGAATGTTTCGAAGCTTCAGGAATCTGATTATCATTAGCATGGATTTCTGCATCTATTTCCCTATTAGGAACACAAATATTTTTGACATTCTTAACATAGTAATCATCAAAAGTGAGATGGAAAGTTTCTTCAATCTTTCTTGTTCGCTTGTTTAACACCCGGTATGCAACAAAATATATAGAATATCCCCTCAACAGCTTTAGACTGAAATTTCGAAAGGTTGTCTTTGAGATTCATGGTAAAACATCTGGAACCAAAATCATGAAAAAACGTCACATTTGGTTTGCAATTATTAATGATTTCATAATGGGTGATGTTAAAATGACGATGAATGAATGAACATTTTTGAGTGAAACATACTATCGAAACCGCTTCTGCCCAGAGATATCAGGGTAGATTCGCATAGGTAAGCATAGTCCTCGCTACTTCACATAATGACCTGTTTCGCCTTTCGACAACACCATTTTGTTATGGTGTGTAAGGTGATGAAAAGTGATGCGATATCCCTACATCAACCGAAAACAAATCAAGAACATGATTCTTAATTTCTGAGCCATTATCGCTTTTGATTTTTCTGACTTTCTTCCTCAAACTGAGTTCAATTTGCTTGATGAACTTGATCATTACTTAAGCAGTTTCAGACTTCTGTCGAAAAAAGAAAACCCAAGTGAACCGTGTAAAGTCATCGAATGACCAAGATGTACCTCTTTTTGTTGTGTGTCTCAACAGTCGAAGGTCCACAATGGTCAATGTGAAGAATTTCCAGAGGTTCTATGATCTTCGAATAAATAAGTAATGGACGACCATGATGATGTTGCTTCCCCTGTTTGCATGCTACACATAACGAATCATTATCAAATTTTAAAACGGTTAAGCCTCGAACAAGATCATTTACCACTAATTTGTTTAGATTTTTGAACTTCAAATGAGATTGTCTTCGTTGCCACAGCCAACTCAAATCAGACGACGCCTTTGAAAGTAAGCAAACCGAAGGTATTCCAACTATAGGCATGATTTCGAGAGTGAACATATCACCTTCTATTTTATACTTGAGCAAAACTTCTTTGGTTTCTATGTTTGAAATAACACTACCTTTCTCATCGGAGACCACTTGATTACCAGTGCCCACAACAAGTTGTGAAACACTTACCAATTTGTGTTTAAGACCTTCGACATATGCCACTCGATTAACTATGAACATTCCATTTGTGAACTTTCCATAGCCTTTAACCTTGCATTTATGATTATTTCCAAACTTTACAACTCCAGCATTTTCTAAACATCGATAATCTTACAAATTTTCCTTTCGACCTATCATGTAACGAGTGCAACCACTGTCGATGTACCATTGTTCATCATATTGCTCGTCACTTAACACCTGTGATCAATTAAAGAATTTTGGTGCCCAAGGCTTTTTGGGTCCTTGGTGATTAGAGTGAAACGAATTATGAAATGATGAACCTAATACCTAATTTTGAACTTTAGATTTCAAACTATTGATCAAGTCAACTTCTATGGACTTTGGTATCGCAATGAAATTATTCATTGGTTTAGGTTCAAGTTGACTTTCCCTTTTTCATCGATAGTTCGTGTTGCATCAAACTTTGTTTTCGGAACGTCTTTTCACTTTCTAAGAGAGGGATTCAATTTCATTGATGAAGAACTACTGGTTTGGGACTCATTCAAGTAACATTGATAAGCACAGTTGATTTATTCTTATGAAAACTTCCCTGATTAGTAAGATTTTCCTTTTCCTTCGATTCAATGTTTGATGTTCTTTTTGTCAGACTTCCCTTTTATGAATGAAGTTTTGATTGGCTGCTTTGTAAAAAGATTGGGAAATGAAGGTTGGTTTGGTGTAAAAGGTTCTTTTCTAATACTTTTTCCCTTCAATTTTTTGAAATCTCTTTTTGGAATTGATGGTTTGACAAGAGTTTGAAAACGGTTTTGAAAAACATTGTTATAACCAACAAACGTTCGATCATAAGCTTGTTATCCATTTGAAAAACGTCTTTGATGTTGAAATTGATGATAATTTATTTGTTCATTTAGTTTCAAATAATTTTGATGAATTTTTTTTTGTGAATACCTTGTTTTTTTATGATTAGGAACAAAATTCATCTGTTTTTGGTTTTGAACAAAATTCTCATTTCTTGGTTTTTGAACATTCGATTTTTGAATTGATTTTGGAACTTTTGAATGACTTTTTGATAAATCACTTTATTTTTAAGCGAGTTTGTTCTGAACAAAAGACTTATTTTGAGAAGAAGTCTTAACTTGTTCAACTGTTTTCTGATCAGACACTTTTTGAAAAAATTTTGTTGGTTTCATAAAAGATTTTTTACTTTGCCAGTAAGCCTTGTTTCGAGTTTTCGACATCGAAATTTCATCTTCTTTTGAAATCTTTTGAATTTGTTCATAGAAAATTTGAGCTATTTTCTTTTGTTTTAGAGACACTGGTTCATTTGATGTTTCAACAACATTAGCTTTGTCTTTTGTTAACTTCCCAATGTCGTTTTGGTTTTTTCCTCTATAAAGTGGATGAGTTCTTATTAAGAGTATTTTCAACCATGCTTTGGTTTGAAAAAAACCCTTCTTTGGAAGCTCCTTTTTTTTATCTTCAACAACAATTTTGTTGATATCAGGTTTGAATTTATCTCCAGTGCTTGTGGTGACAAACACCTAATTGGGAAATACCACCTCATCAGTGCATTTGAAATTTGGATAAACAATTGAGTTCGATGCGAGATAATGAGGACCTTTTCCTTCATCACTTTGTCAAAATTTTCTATTTCCTCTTATACTTTATAAACATTAACTCTGGGAATAGTTGTTTCAATTGGAATGTCTTCATCATCATTTTCACTATCAGTTCGGCTACTTTTGACAACCACACGGTCGTAGTCACAAACTTTCGAAGTTGATGATTGTTCAGTGTTAAACTTTTCCAATGAATCATTACAAATTTCTTTACCCTTAGCCATTGAAGTGACATTAATGACAGATAACTAAGAGCAATCAACAACTTCTTCCTCCTCAATTTTACTTATATTATTAGAATCATCTTCGATATTAGCAAAATTGTGTTGAGAGTCAGATGTTGAGTTCTCAGTCTTTTTCAAAATCTTTATTTGTTTAGTTTTGGTCAACGTCTCATTCACAATATGAACCAAATCCTTAGCATCCAAACATTCATATATTTTAACAATACCATATGCATATGAATCATTTGCGACCTTGTCAAATTAAAAATTTTCTTCTCACAGTCATAGGTTGTTGAATCTATTTTCTCCCTTTCAAAAGTCAAAAATGGCAAAAGTTTCCTATGTTGTTCCTTACTTATGTCAGAGGAATGATGTAAATCAGTCACTTTAGCATACAATATTTTAGCCGAATTACAGTTGATGTTAAGTTTTTTTTAACAAAATACAATTGTCGAATCTCATCTTTTCCCTATCACAAGTAACATTATTTAGCTGCAATTCTAGATTATGTATTCTACTCTCCTTCGACTCCAATCGTTTTTGTGTTTCTAGAAGTAAAGATTTTGATTTTTCAGCATCACTACTAAAAGAAATAAGCAACTCATTAGCATACATAATAGTCTTATCAAAATCAGAGAACGTACCTTCGAAGTCATTAGAAACTTGTGTGCTCCAGTAGAAACGAAGCACTTTCCTGTCACCTTCTCCTCATCCTCACTTCCCTATTTATACTTTTCATAAATGAAACCGTGTGTTGGTTTCCTTATCTCTTCATCATCTGATCCAGAAGACCAGATTTGATAAGTTCCATCCCCATCTACACTTTCCTTAGCTACAAGATACATCGCCTTCATTCTTGTTCTCACTTCCTCCAGCCATTCAACATAGTAAGCTTCATCCTTCACTCTATCCTTCTTTTCCTCTCTTTTCCTCAACATGCATTCAGCAGCCATATGATTCGCACCATTGTAGTAGTGACTGTCAAAACCATAATCTCCCTTTAATTTCTTTTCCACCTTCTCTTCAATAGCCTTACTCTTTTTCTTCTCAAACTTCGACTCTTCTCTAACATTCTTCCCAGATGAGTTTCCCTTGAAATCACTTCCTTTGAACTTCGTATTGAATGTCTTCTTGAAAAACTTCTTGGATTTGTTATTTGAGTAATACTCCATAACTTCGTCATCCGAGTTTTAGACAAAACCTTCATTATCAAAACCATTAACATCGTCATATTTGACCTCTATCTCTTTTCCAGATACTTTCATAACCAATGCTAGTGGACCACCCAAACTCAGTTTTCCTTCTTCAGCAATTTCATTAATGTGGCTTTCATGGGCTTTCATAACATTATAAAGATCACCTAAAGAATAGTTGTCAAAGCTTTGTTATGTCTTGATCATTAAACTAATGTTCCTCCACTCCTTTCTAAGTCTCGTCAAGAAAGTAAGATTATACTTATGAGTGGAACGATTAACCCCATATCGACCACACTTCAAGATTAATTCATTCGGACGATCATAGTACAGCTCAATGGTCTCATTTTCCTTCTGTTTGAATTCACCTAATTCAAGCAAGCACTACTTAACAAAACTTTTTCTTGTTTTCTCACTTCCCTGATACTTCTCTTTCAAAGTATCCCAGATCTCCTTTATTGTTTTACAAACATGGACATAATTTTAAACGACTGGTGGAAAAGCACCATGAAGTTCTCGTAGACATCTCTTGTCATTTGTCTTTTGCTTATCTATTTGTTGAACAACACCTAGATCAGAACTGGCAGTTCCGACTTGTTCTAGCAAATTTGGAGGACAATTTCCATTAGTAATTCATTTCCATAGATCTTCATCAATCCCATCGAGATAGTCTTCCATCCTATCTGCCCATTGCTCATAATATTCAGTAATCAACATCGGAATTTTAGTTGAAGAACCGAGAAATGAGAGAAACTAGTCATCGTGTTCATGTTGAGGTTCGCCATTAACGTACGAAGAAAAATGATAAAAGCTTAAGAAAGAGGAATCTAAGGAATAAATCTTTTAGAAATCACACACTGAACACTTGATTTGTCAAACGAACAATAGAATCGAATCAAAACAATTGATTAGAAAATATTTTCTAGATCAAAAGTGTGGAATATTTTGAATCTAAAATAGCTACTCAAAAACTTTTGAAACAAAGATAAAATCAGAAATCAATAATGAGAATCATGCTCTGATACCGAATGTAGTTCATACGAGTCGAGTGAATGAAATGAAATCAGAGTATGAATCAAATAAGAACACACGTTGTAAATATAATTTATTTGTCTCGGTTAATACTTCTGAAAATACAAGAGTAAATAAGAGTAAAGTACACTTCACGACAAAAGTTACTCTAACCCTTATAGCTATCCCTATTTATAGGAATACCAAAAGTCCACAAAATGTACATAAGGGTTAATACAAGTACATTTCGACATCAAAGTTTCCCTTATGAAATACATATTACAAAAATCTCAATACAAACTTCGACACAAGACATGACATATGACACTTCGACATCTCACAATAAATTTCGAACCCTACACATTGCTATTAGTCAAAACAGATGAAAGATTCGAAAGGCTAATCCACAATCAAACTAGAAGGGAAAGGCCCATGCTGGAGCGTCTACTAGTAGGTCAAAGACAAATCCCAACTTTGATATTCGGGTTGTTAGTGATCCCTAAGAGGCCACTTGCTACTATTGTAACAACAAAGGGCATTGGAAGCGAAGCTGCCCAAAATACTTGTAGGATTTGAAAGATGGCAAGGTCAAGCCATCTTCGACAGGTATGTAAAATATTCAAGTCAATAACTCACAACTTACCTATCCTTGGGTCCCTGACACAGGTTGAGGGTTCGACATTTGTTTTGATTTCTTGCGCCTAATAGAAAGTTAATGGAAGACTAAACCTGATCATGGGGAACAGGTGATCTACTCCTGTTACCAAGATTGGAACTTATGGTCTAGTGCTCGGTGGTGATGTTAAGATACATTTGATCAATTTTTGTTATTCTTCAGAAAAGACACAAAACAATATTTCTTTTCATGTATTTTTCAAACAAGGTTTTTAATATTCTTTTGATGATGGGAATGGCTCGATTTTGGCTTATAAAAATGGTGTTTTAATGTGTAAAGATTTACCTTGCAATGATGTGTATGAAACTGTGATTTATGTTGATAACTTAGGCAATAGTGTATTTCACATTTATTCGTCTAATGGTGTAGACAAAGCATGCTTGTGGCATTATAGTCTTCAGCATATCAACAAGAAATGCATCACCCAACTCAAAAAGGATGGAGTGTTGGAATCATTTGACTTAAGGTTAGATGATGAATGTGAGTCTTGTCTTTTAGGAAAGATGACAAAATCACCTTTCATTGGAAGATGTGAAATAAGTGAAGGTTTGTTGGACCGTATCCATACTGATGTGTGTAGGCCCTTTGGATCTACCACTAGGGATGAAAATCGATACTACTTGATTATTATGGATGAGCTCGAGAATTAATTAGGTAGGAATATAAACATTCTTTGGTTTGATAGAGGTGGAGAGTATCTTAAAATTGAGCTCCACGACTATCTCAAGGAATGTGGAATTGTTTCAAAATTGACTCCTCCCATAACACCACAACTTAATGGTGTGGATGAGAGATGAAATTGAACCTTAATTGACTTGGTTCATTCCATAATGAGTAAAAATTATCTTCCAATATAATATTGGGGTATGTCTTGGAGATAGCTATTGAACCCCTGTCGCGCATGATTTAAGCAAAGAAAATTCACTGCTCGAATGCGCTAAAGGATATCACAGGAAAACAGGGTTGAATCCTCATTGATATAGCCTAAAATTCAATGCTTCTTTGTGTAGGATACATACGAGTAAAAAACGGAAAATATAAAAGGGGGATTTTTGTCGTAAATTGTCACATCCCAAACCGGAACGACGGAAACGTTCGGGGGTGGATGACGTGATTTATAGTATCATGAAAATTGCATAATAGTAATCAATGTACAACAACCATTACATTTATAAAGTATAGTTTTACATTCATGTTCAAATCAATGTATACTTGACACCAAAATGTATAGCAAAAACTGAAAGACATGAGTCTTAAAAGCTCCATCTTCTCAAAACCTGTGGATACCTGTTTACTGATTTCCTGAGAATACAAGTAGTTTTGAAAAGAGTGTCAGCAATTAAGATGGTGAGTTCATAAGCATGTTTGTAATTGAAATCTGTCATTTATTCGTTGAAATGTAAGTATGTTTTCCCAGAAAATCCTATATTTTCTGTTGTAATCGTGTTGTAGTCTTAATACCCTAAGACCAAAACATGTAAATTTTATTGTACTCTGAGATAGTATAACGTAGTTTCAACTTATATAAAACCATGAAGAGTATGTGTTCTATGTATTGGAATAGTATTCTGTATTTGTACTTGTATAAAACCTGTGTAATTGTAAGTGTCTGGATTCACTAGTTGTACTGTACGATATTGTATTATAGTTTTATTAATTAATAAAACTATGTGAAGTTGTTTACTTATTCATACACGAAACGTATTGTTCATTAACAAATTGTGAGTTATCATAACCATGCCTGATGACTTAAGATGGCCTAAATAGGACATTCTTCAGGCGTCAAAATCGGTATGATATTTTTCACCCCATGCCTGCCGGCCTAATTGTAGCGAACAATTAAGGTGCGGGATTGTTAGTCCCGTATAGATCTATACACAATTGTCATGCTCTCCCTCAAGGAGACTCTGGTTATAATTTTATGACTTGGTTGGTACTTAAATAAGTATGTTAAGTGTGTCTCAGAAATGCTATATTGACGACTACATGTAGAATAATGTAAAGTTACTTTGTAATGGTTAAACTGTAAGTATATCTCATAAAATATATTTATTATAGTTTATATGTTTGTTTTCTGTAATGTATTCTGAATATGTAAAGTAGTGCATATGATCCATAAACTACACCTATTATAGTTTATATGGTTGTTTTCCATATTTTATTCTTCACTTTGAAAATTAATATGCAAGTTCCATAAACTATACCTATTATAGTTTATATGTATGTGTTCTACTGAGATGTAAACCTTTGTATTGTTAATAACTCAACAAGTTTAGGTCGTAAATTCATGATACAGTTGTTCCGTGAAATTCAATATTTATACCTAAATGGTACTAAAATAGTTTACAAAAACTATATTTTTGTTTAACAAGTTTTAAATGGTTTTATATTTATATAAATATAATATTTATATAATTATGATTAAATAGAAAGTCGAATAAATAGTTCTACCCCAAGCCCACAACCAAAGAAGGAACAGGAAATGGAGCAAAAATTAGCAATTCTAAGCCTGTTGAACTTTATATATATGTTTTTAATAATAGCACTGACAAAATATTGAAAAACATTTAGATATTAACACAAAATTTCTTGTGTTACACTTGTATCCCCCTAAACAATGAAAAATCATGAATACGTAGGGGTATGAACTCACCGTGGGTGTGTGTTCTTGGTTGGTTACGATGTGGTTGTCATGATTCAGAACTTAAAAGACGTTTTAACAAACATATCCTAATAATACTATACACATGATATTGTATTTAAAATTAGTGAAATGAATTATTAATAAAGTATTATATTAATACTAAATAATATATGATACTTACCAAAACTAAATAATATATTATATTTACCAAAACTTGTAATTATTTTGAAGAAGATGTCCTTTTTGAAGTTGTTAACCTGTAATTTTGAGAGAAAAAGGAGTTTTGAATTTGAGAGTGATTGTATTGTTTTCTTTTACTATGAATAAAATGAAGGAATGGTTTTATTTTTCATTTTAAATATGAAGTAAAAATATAGGCGGTCACTTGGTAATTGAGATTAAATCATCTTGAAGTGTCTCAAAGGGATAAAAGTTGGAGATTTCGGCCGAGAAAGGGTTTACGGTCAAGCTGTTTTCGGTCCGAAGTGTATCATGGCTTCACATGATTTCGGTCTTGACCGAAATCCTTTTTCGGTCCGAGGAGGTGGCACCATGCGAGAGTTCTCGGTGGTGATTTCGGTGAAGCTGATTTCGGTCCTCGCATTTGATTCATACTTTATGTTTTCGGCCAGGTGTTATAGATTTCTAAATTCTAAAGATTAAAAACTCATATATAATAAAGTTATTTCCCTTATATTAAATCAAATATTTTTATTTATTTGACTTTGGTTTAACTTTCCTTGACTTTTATTGACTTGTATATTAAGTTATATATGCATATTGTTGTATGGTTTTCAATATATAAGTATTTATAACTTATATAAGTGTGATTATCAAGGTATGCATAATAACTTATATAAACATGCCCTTAAGGCACTCAAGTTCTTATTGTATTAATAGTATGATATGGATTTCACTTGTATACAATTGTAGTTAGACTTTTTCTTGAATAAGTTCGAATTACATTTGACTTGAAACAACAGGTTGTTACATTATCCCCCCGATATAGGGAATTTCGTCCTGAAATTGTTTCTAAAGTTTACTCATAAAAAAGGGAAAAGGTGTGGATACTTTTATTTCATTTGATCTTCCCGTTTCCAAGTGAATTTAGGTCCCCGCTTGGCATTCCAGCGAACTTTCATTGTTGGTATACGCCTTTGTTTTGTTCTATTGACTTCCTTGTCCATGACCTCCGCTGGTTCTTCTACGAAGTGTAGACTCTCGTTTAACTCGATTTCGTCGAGTGAGATTACAAAAGTCTCATCAGACAAACACTTATTGATATTAGATACATGAAAAGTGGGATGTATGTTACTGAGTTCATGCGACAGATTGAGTTTATATGCAACCGGACTGATTCTATCCAGAATCTTGAATGGTCCGATGTACCTTGGATTTAGTTTTCCATGTTTGCCAAAACATATCATTCCTTTCCAGGGTGAGACCTTTAATAGGACGCAGTCACCAAAAATTCCAAGGGTTTTCATCGCTTATCCACATAACTCTTTTGTTTGTCTCTAGAAGCTTTCAGTCATTCCCATATTTGGACAATCTTTTATGTTGTTTCTCGAATGATCTCGGAACCGGTTAGAGTAATGTCGGGTACTTGGTTCTTTGCTAGTTGTGTATTACCCACTTCAGCCCAACACATAGGAGATATGCACTTACAGCCATAGAGGGATTCTAAGGGAGCAAAATTGATGCTGGTGTGATAGCTATTGTTGTACGAGAATTCAATGAGTGGTAAATAGGTATCCCAAGCATTACCAAAATCTATCACACAAGCCCTCAACATGTCTTCCAGCATTTGTATGGCTCTCTCGCTTTGCCCATCAATATGAAGATGGTATGCTGTACTCATGTCATGATTGGTTCCTAAGGAAATTTGCGGTGAATGCCAAAACCGCGAGGTAAATCTACTATCTCGGTCAGAAATAATGGATATTGGCACACCATGCAATCGTACTATCTCTTTAGTGTACATCCTTGTTAACTTCTCCATTTTGTCTGTTTATTTTATTGGAAGGAAGTGTGCTGATTTGGTTAATCTGTCGACGATCACCCAAATGGTGTCATGACCACCCGTTGTCATGGGTAACATGGTTATGAAATCCATAGTTATCAGCTCCCACTTCCATTCACGTATTTCTGGATGTTGTAATAAACTTGAAGGCTTCTGATATTCTAACTTGACTTTGGCGCAAGTTAGACACTTACCCACATAGGTAGGAAATTTAGCTTTCATGTTTAGACAACAATAGAGTTTCTTAAGGTCTATATACATATTTTTTGAAACTAGATGAACGGAGTATCGAGTTTTATGGGCTTCGTTCATGAAAACATCACTGTAGCCACCAAAATTCGGTGTCCAAATCCGATTCATGACATAAAGAACTCTGTCACCCTTTATTTCCATGTTCTTTTCCATTCCTCTTAAGGCTTCACCTATCATGTTCTCCGGTTTCAAGGAAACCCACTGAGCCTCTTTGATCTGAGCGGACAGGTGTGAATGGATTGCCATAGTTAGAGACTTTACTCAGCGGCCCGAGTACTCTTTCCGACTGAGGGCATCTGTAACTACATTGGCTTTGCCGGGATGATAACGAATCTTGCACTGGTAATCATTGAGTAGTTCCAACCATCGTCACTGTCTCAGGCTAAGTTCCTTCAGATCGAATATGTGCTGGAGGCTTTTGTGGTCTGTAAATACTATGCATTCCATACCATAAAGATAATGCCTCCAGATCTTCAGAGCAAAAACCACTGCTCCCAATTCAAGGTCGTGTGTATTATAATTGACCTCGTGGTTCTTAAGTTGTCTCGAAGCGTAGGATATGACCTTTCCTCACTACATAAGAACGTAGCCTAGCCCTTGCTTGGACGCATCACAGTAAACTAGAAAATCTCCTTCCCTTCTGGGAGGGACAAGACTGGGGCGCTGCGGAAGGCTCGCTTTAGTGTCTAGAAAGCAATTCCTTGTTTCTCCTCCCAGCTAAAGGTTACACCCTTCTGGGTCAAGGTAGTGAGTGGTTTCACGATATTGGAGAAGTTTTAGATGAACCTTCCATAATAGCCAGCAAGACCTAGAAATTGACGAATCTCTGTTGGGGTTCGTGAGGTCGCCCAATTTCTGATAGCTTTGATCTTGCAGGGATGAACTGTTGGATTAGGTTTCAAAGTTCATAACTATTTCTGGGATGTACTTGACCCGATTGGCATTGTCCATTTGGGTTGCATGGTATCATGCATTTGGATAGACCAAAATGAGAGAAATAACACTTAAGGTTTATTAATATATTATAAGGTCTTATATATTAATAATATTATTTAATTAGTCTTGATCAAGAATTAATTTGGAATTAATTATGTGAGAAAAAGAAGACTAATTAAATATATGGGTTGATTGTGTAAATCGCCCGTACTTGTATAGTGGGCTAATGCTCCATGGATTATTAAGTTGGGCTAAAACCCATAGGATGCTCCATGGTATCTTTGAACCTATGGATCATGGAAATGAAGATCCATGTCAATTTATGGTTTACATGGTGTAACCCTACTTATGACACACTATAAAAGGAATATGTGAGCAACCAAAATCGGCACTAATGAGAACAAGAGGGCATAGCCGATTTTAGAAGTGTTCTATCACTCTCAATGTTATTCCAAGTGTATTTGGTGTTGTGTGAGACATTTGAGTCATCACACTTAAGGTGCTAGGCTCACAAGTTTGTCAAGGAATCCAAACTACAAAAGGTATGTTTTTCTTCTAGCATTTATGTTTAAAAATTCCCCATGGTATCCCAGATAAGTTAAGAATCTTGGAAAATCAATTTTGCATGTATGATAGTAAAACATAGATCCAAGGTTTCTAGGGCTGCATGTACACCTTAGGCGTGTTAGAATGCTCAAAACCCTACAGTGGTATCAAAGCCTAGGCTTGTTTGTTTGATACTTGATACAAAATTGTGAAAAAAACTCAGTTTTTCTGCACTCAATAGCATGAACTCGCTGAGTCCATGGGGGGACTCGACGATTCCATAAGTAAACTCATCCTACTCGTCGAGTAGGTTCATGCACTCGACGAGTAGGAGCCCCAGAATGCGGATTTTTGAGTTTTGCTGCTGGAAATGGACTAGAAACATTACCTTAAACTGTTTTGGTCTTATAAAACTTATTTAAATGGTGTAATGGTTATGCTAATCCATTTTCAATAGCTATTATCAAAATTTCAAATTTTATATGGTTAATTTTATGATTCATGAAATTGTTGATATGCATGTTCATGAACTTATGAGTTTAGAAGATCATAGGAATTATTTGTAACTTTCTTGTTAGTTTAATTCTTGATCATTATGTGTTTTAATGGAATCCATAATTTGTCCTCAAGTTATGGATTACCAAAAGTCATTCTTTTAAAGTCCATTAAAGAAACACATAGGTTACATAATATAAAAAGTCTCTCATTTTATTAATCCATTTAACTCATAAGTTATGAAAGATGAAAAGTTTTGAAAGTTACAAAACTTGACCTCAAGTTTTGGAACATGTAAACTCACTTTAAAAACTTTAGTTCCAACCTCTAGAATTTTAAAAGATAAAATTCAACCCTTGTACTTTATAATATTATAAGTTAATAATAATTATATATGTATAAGAACAATTCGTTTTACTGTTAGTAGGCCTCATTAACGAAGTCGGTCTATAAGGAGGGTATAAGGTTGTTACCTATAAAATGACATCTTAATGGGTGTCCACTCTCACCCACCGCTTCCTTGATCAGTGGAGGGTCATTAGCCGAATAGGTAAGAGTAGGACTTTAAATCTTCATTAAAAGTATTAATGATAAATATAAAGTAACTAAATGTTTCTATAATTCCCAATCTTAGTTACTTTAAGAAAATGTGAATAAGGTTCTAACCCATGAAATTACACTTTGTAGTTTGCTTAAGTCGGTTATTGGAGCGCGTGTGGTTAACCGGCACACTAGCTGGACTTAACAAGGTAGGCAAAGGGTAACTTAATGTTTATCATAGTATCGATGGAGCACGTATGGTTAACCGACACATCGATTGAGGGGTAAACATTAAGGGTAGCAAGTAATTTGCATGGTTACTTCATACCTTGTTTTGTGATCCTCGGCATCCCAGTCACAAAACCTGAAGGGCACACTCAAGACTGAAACATGCCATTAAAAGTTCAATGAATCTCAAAAGATCTAGGAGTTTCAAATCCAATTAAAACTTAATAATTTATTTCGTTTTTCATGGTGGAAATTGGTGAATCGTCATTCACTACCTTCAAATATATTATAGCTTGGATTACGGCATCCCTCTTCCAATTTATAAAATATTGTGTTGGGTCATAGCCTTGATATTTCATATTGGGTGTTATATATTAAGGAGTTTAAATCAACTATCTTGAATATCTCCCAAAAGGTGTCTGGTTTAGACAATTATGATCTTCCCAAAACTCTTGGAACAAGCCTTCCTAATGAAGATGATGTCACGTGACTGGTTCATGGAAATCATACTTCAATTCCTCCACCTACTCCAATTATTCTCCATATCCGACAAGCTCAAGGTCACTCAAGCCCTATTGGCAAGCATGGTCTATGTGTGATCACATCTTGGAGATGAAGTAACATATTGTCAAGCCGGGAGAGTTGGGTGTCAAAGTCTTGAAAAAGTTGGCTGTTCAATCACTTTCTAAGCCACATAGTGAGTGTCCTTTAGGACTACTATGTAAAATACTATGACATGACCCTTAACGATCTTATCTATTTGCTTGATGCTGCTAAATCAACAATGATTTGGAGCTTTGGTAAAGCAACTTTGATTAGTAGATCAACTTCCCAAAATACCATGGACATTGACAAATTGGTGACATTGGAAATCCAGAAAGCTTTCTCCTCCCAATTGAAAGGCCATAGTAAACTCGGTTGACCAGATGGTAAAGAGAAAATATAAGTCTGAGATAGTCATGTGTACCATTCCCAAAGGGTCCATATGGTTCTATTGCCAAAAAGGAAAGGGCATTAGTTGCAAAGCTTCCCTTACTACCTGAAAGATCTAAGAGAAGGTCCAGTCAGAAAGTTTGATTCTGCTTCAAGTAAGTCCACTATCTAACTTTATTAAGTTCCTTATTGGTGATTGTTAATACAAAATGTGACTCAGTTACATTTTGGTGTTTGGCAGAATCAAGCAAAGGGAGGGACACTTAAAGAAAGAGCATGTTGAATCTGATCGTGAAGATGGATTTCTATCACATGGTTCGAAGATCGGATTCTTGAGCTACTACTTAGTAGTTATGATAGATTGCTAGGAAATATGTAACAACATAGTTTTCATTTGAAGTTACATTGTAAGGAAAAAGTTTTTCCACATTTTATAAATAAATAAAATTTTGATTTTATTTTAGTTTATATCTCCTTGCAATGGCATTTATGGAAAATTGATTTTTGTATGTTTCTAGAAATAATGGAAACGTGAATTCGATTCTTTCATTTGCGGTAGTATCTAAATTTATCAAATAAGGAATGATTCTTATCACCCAAGGTTTCAATTGGACCAAAACTTGGAATCATGCAAGTTGTATAGTATGATGAATGAGAACTTTCAGCTTTGGAAAATTAAGACTAATTCCTTGTTCACATGTGTATGCGAGTCAAGTGAAGGACTAAGGGTTCGAGTACACATTCTTGTGCAATGGTCAAGTCCACCACAAATGATCTATAAGATTATTCGTCATGATTTACTAAGATTTAGTAAATATGGTTATACTTACCAATTTAAGTATAATTATGAAACTTTGGAAAAGTTTCAGGACGAATGAGAAGAATCAAATTAGGCAGAAAGATAAAAGTTTCTCAAATCTGAAAAGATGGGAGAGTACTTTAGTATCATGTTTTGTGATAATCTTAATGATTAAGAAACCATATCACAATTTGTTCTCTAAGGACATCTTAGTGCACTCTTATGGCTAAGAAGAGGAATCAAGAATTGTTGAAATGGTTAAATCAAGAAAGATGAGTCATACTTCATTCCAAAACAAATCTTAGAGTCATACTCCAATATTGTAAATTGAGTGACATATCTTAAAAGAAGGCTTATAATACTTGTCAAATGTAAGAGTAAAATGTTTCCTACTCTTGTACATTTGAAGTTGGTAAGTTGTGATGTTTTGGATAAAACAAAGACCAACTAAGACCAATTGTGTGAAATGTTTGTCTTGATAAAGCATCCACACTATATCTTGAATATTTGGCAAGTGAGTCTTATATGTCAAGAGGACAATGGGAGTCTTAAAGATCTTGGAAAAGCTACATCTAATCAAGAAGAAAAACATATAGTTTATCACCAGCACACGACTTGAGGTTTATAAACTATCGTGTTGACATATTCTTATTTTTGTGCCCATTCCAGTTAAAGTTGGCTTTGCATATGAGTTCTGAGAGTTCTCAATTGATTGCATAACAACTTGGAAGCAACGGCAAGCCCTTGTGCTGCCAGGTGGCAAGAAGTTAAGACTGCACAAGTTCTATCCATAAGAATTTGGGTTTGTCACTAACATTATGATTTTGGCAAATTCACATGGATAGGAACACATACACCATAAAATCTAAGTGTCATAAGGTTTCTCTCTGATTCATGAAAATGATTGTGAGGAAACGCTTTCACTAAGTAGACTTTAACTAGATAGAAATTGTGATATTTACATTCTCAATGTCATTAGTGGAGTGTGTGTGGTTAACCGGCACACTAACATGGACTTGTGAGAAATGGCAAAGGTCTAAACAATTGAGACTATGATTACGACATCCCTTTTCATAGTTATAAAATTGTTTAGACACACATGTGTGCTATCTATGGAAAGGTGTATGATTTTGATAAAGTTTTATCAGAGTATCTCGTATCAGAAATATGAACTTTGGTAAGAAGGTCAACAAAGTATTGATTTCTAGAAGTCCATCAGATTTTTGAGTACATGTCAAAGCTATTGGGAGCAAAAGCTTCATGCTAATAATCATCATGCAAGTAGGAGCATGATAATTATAATAAGTGTTGCAAGTTAGAAATGTTAATTATAGAAAAACAAAAAGTTTCAATTGGGAAAAAATTGTGTTGCTATAATTAAGGGAAAGGAAATTATACTTCACTTCAATTCTAAAAGCTTAGATTGAGGTTTTAATCATATTTAGTCAAGGATATATATATGAATTTTATGGCTCAACATAAGGAAATTCTATATATGGGTGCATTATTTGCGTTCTAAAATTCGATTATGATTACAACATCCCTTTTTCATAATCTGAATTATGAGAACTTGGCAAATAGAAATAGAAATATTATAGCAAAAGACTGGTCTAGTATCATGTCTTTATGAATCGTGTCCCGTATGCTTCGGATATAGGATCGATTGCATGTGCTACAATATTCATATGTTCTAAATTTTTCCAAATGCCTAGAGCATTAAAAGGGAAAAACTACTAGAACTAGATATGACTAATTTGAATAAGCAATTCTTGAGGACAATCTAAGGTTCACCAAAGATTGGTTGCTCAGGGACAGTTGGAAGTATAGTGTTAATTTTGGAAGGACCATATTCACATATTCTGAAAAGAGGCAACTTTTGTTCAGGAGTAATAGTCAAAAGGGGAATATGGAAGTGTTCCCATAGGTGGAAGTTATTAATTAAATCTATGTAAGATTAGGAAACTTAATGCAAGAAGAATGTTCAAAGGAAATGAAATTTGAATATGAGACTTCGGTTCAATGGAGTTAACAAGTCTATTGATACGTCTTTGTGACTTTGTGCATAATCATTACAAGAGGACCAATGCATATAAGTTTAGAATCTAACAAATTTAGGTAAATGGCAGGAATTTGGAATTCTTGCATTTGCGGTAAGGATTTGGGATTGTGAAATGAGTATAACTGGAATTATGTTCAATTGATCTATTTCAAAAAGTAAAGATCATAGACAGACTTAGTGTGTATACTTGGTGTATGGCATAACTAATGTGTGGAAAAACATAGTGTATGGCATGACTAGTGTTTAGAAAAACATAGTGTACATGCTTGGAGCATGGGAGAACTACTGTTTTTAATTCAAGTATAAAGTTGATAGTTTTAAAGACTATGCAATGAATGATAGGTAATCCATATGGTGATAAATAAAAGATGTTTTATTTATATTAATAAGTTCTGAGACCATATTGGACTCGATTATTCTTGTGTTTCACTTTGCATGTTTTGACTTCCATAATAACTAAGTCGCTCTTCCTGAATGACTAAGTTATTCAAACCATCCACAGTCGATCATATGTTGGAAGTAGATATGAATCAAGACTGTCATGAAGCTGGATTGTAGATGTCCAAGGTATGGGACATAGCAAGGATTGCCGCAACATTCATAAGTGCTCATAAGTTATGAGTATTGAATTCAACTCATGCTTACTGGTATCACTTCATGGAATTTATCTCGAGTGATCGTGAGACGGTAATATCATATAAGTCTTCAAACCTAGAGATATGACTCGTTGCCTATGAGTAGGTTATATATTGATTGTACGCAAACACATTGGTAACTCGATGTTATAAAACTTGCCTTTGTGTATGATTCAACAAGTAGTAGAACAAGCATATGAGTCAAAGTTTATCTATTCTTTCTTGGATTAGAGGCGATATCTGGGCCCCTCGATGATTTTGTGTTGACCCATGTATCGGGCCCGGTCAGAACTAAGTTGATGTGTTCAAAAAAGTTCTATGTCAAACAAATCGGAAATCGAGAAACAAACTGTTGGACAATAAGTAAGACATTGTTCCGTGTATTTGTCCGACAGATATCAAGAACATAGGATTATATGATCACTTATCTTAAATAGCGTATCATCACCACCTCAATTCCGTGAGACCTTGAAAGAGCTACGATTGTTGATCGGTTCCTGATGTTATTCTTGAAGATATAGTTATTAGACTTATCCAAGTGGGAGACTGTTGGATTAGGTGTCTACGTTCATAACTATTTCTGGGATGTACTTGACCCGGTTGACATGGTCCATTTGGGTTGCATGGCATCATCCATTTGGATAGACCAAACTGAGAGAAATAAAACTTACGGTTTATTAATACATTATAAGTTGTAATATATTAATAATATTATTTAATTAGTATTGATCAAGAATTAATTTGGAATTAATTAAGTGATCAAAAGAAGACTAATTAAATATATGGGTTGATTGTCTAAATCACCCATACTTGTATAGTAGGCTAATGCTCCATGGATTATCAAGTTGGGCTAAAACCCATAGGATGCTCCATGGTATCTTTGAACCCATAGATCATGGAAATGAGGAGCCATGTCAAGTTAGGGTTTACATGGTGTAACCCTACTTATAACACTATATAAGAGGAATACGCGAGCAACCAAAATCGACACTAGTGAGAACTAGAGGGTATAGCTGATTTTAGAAGTGTTCTATCTCTCTCAAGGTTATTCCAACTGTATTTGGTGTTGTGTGAGACATTTGAGGCACCACACTTGAGGTGCTAGGGTCACAAGGTTCTCAATGAATCCAAACTACAAAAGTTATGTTTTTCTTCTAGAATTTATGTTTAAAAGTTCCCCATGGTATGCTAGATAAGTTAAGAACCTTGGAAAATCAATTTTGCATGTATCAAAGTAAAAAATAGATCCAAGGTTTCTAGGGTTGCATGTACACCTTAGGAGTGTTAGAATGCTCAAAACCCTACATCAACATGTATCCCTTCTTTGTTGACTACATGACCTAAGAAGTCCACCTTTCGAATCCAAAATTCACACTTCGATAACTTCTCTACAATTTCTCTTCCCTTAATATTTCTAATACTTGTGGTAAGTGTCGGCAGTGTTCTTCCTTACTCCAGGAGTAGACTAGTATATTGTCGATGAAAAACTATTACGAACTTGTCTAAGTATGGTCGACACACACGGTTCATCAGGTCCATGAATATTATAGGTGCATTTGTTAAACCGAAGGACATCACTACGAATTCATAGTGACTGTAGTGAGTTCTTAAAGCGTTCTTTGGAATATCATCCTCTTGTACTCGTAGTTGATGGTATCTTGATCTTAGATCGATCTTTGAGAAGAAAGTAGCTCCTTGCAGTTGATCGAAGAGATCGTTAATTCGCGGTAGAGGGTATCGGTTCTTAATGGTGAGTTTATTTAATTCCCAGTAGTCTATACACATGCGGAACGATCCATCTTTTTTCTTCATGAACAATATTAGTGCTCCCCAGGGTGAGAAGCTTGGTCTTATGAATTCTTTGTTTAGAAGTTCATTTAATTTGCTTGATAGTTCCTGCATCTTTGATGGTGCTAAACGATACAAAGATTAAGATATGAGGGTAGCTCCAGGAATCAAGTCGATTCGGAATTCGACTTGGCGTTCAGGAGGAACTCCTGGGAGATCTTCAGGGAATACATCGGGGAAATCACAAAATTCGGGGATATCCTTGATGTTTTTCACTGCTTGTGTCTTATCTACTACGTGAGCTAAGAAGGCACAATAATCTTTGCAAAGATACTTCTGGGCCTTGACACAAGAAATAATTTGAAGGTTCGTACTAGGTTTGTTGCCATAGATAACGAGGTTTTGCTTCCTGACAGATTAAGATGAATGGCTTTTTCATAACATAGGATATCAGCATGGTGAAGACTTAACCAATCCATGCCGATGATACTGTCGAAGCTTTTTATTGAGATCGACATAAGGTCAATTTGGGAAGAATAGTCGTCTAGAGTGAGTGTACATCCTATGCATATGTCATTTGTGCTTTCGGTCTTTCCGTTTGCCATCTCTGTGGTAAATGTGTATTTTAGTGATTGGGTATTTTGTTTTAATAGATGTTTGAATTTATGGCTCGCGAAGCTTTTCTCCGCACCACTATAAAAAAGAATGCATGCATAAGAATTGTTGAGAAGAAACATATCGGTAACCACGGTTGGATCTGCTATCGCTTCCTCGTGACCAATTGCCAAAACTCTTCCTACACCGCCAACATTCCTTGTCTTTGGGCAGTCTCACTTGAAGTGCCCGGTTTCACCACACACATAACACGCTTAACTTACTCCCACACCGGGGACTTGGGATATTGGTTGTGCTGGTGCTTTACAGAAATGAGCAGTGTGCCCCTTTCTGTTGCAGTTTTTGCAGTGCATTTCCATGCAAACTCCTATGTGATGGAAGTTGCACTTATTACACTTTGGCGAAGTTCCATCATATCAACTCGGGGGTACTGGAGTAGCAGAAACAGTGGTAGGGATAGTAGCAGGAATAACAACAGGAACAGTAGGAGCATGTACTGCCACAATATGTTTCTTCTTTGAAGGCTCTTGTGACGATTTCCCCTTTCATTTATTCCAGAATTTCTTTTTTATGCCTCATTCTTTGGGTTGTTCAGAAATGGATGATATGGAGCCTTGACGAACATCATGATCTACGAGTGTCTATGCCAGATGCTTGGCAGTAGCGAACATAAGTGGATTAGCAGCTATAACATTTCCTTGAGTCGGGGGAGTTAACCCCCAGATGTACCTTTCTACTTTCTTACTCTCCGGAGTGACCATCTCGGGACACAGAAGAGCCAGGTCACTGAATCCGGCAGTATAAGCAGCAATATTAGTGTCCTTCATTGTCAAACTCCAGAGTTCCTGCTCTAACTTTTGTATCTTACCTCTGGGACAATATTCTGCCAGCATCAGAAATTTGAAGTCTTCCCAGCTCATAGCATTGGCTACTGGTAGAGATAACGACTTGACATAGCCGTTCCACCAAGAGAGGGCTCTATCCAAGAAAGTGCATGCTGCAAATTTTACTTTGCTAGCTTCAAGGCATGCATAGATTTCAAACACCGATTTGGTTTTCTTGAACCAGTGTGTTAGAGCAATGACACCTCCAGTGCATCAAAGGATTTGGTTTTAGCATTCGTGAAGTCTTTATAAGAACACTCCCTTGGGTGTCTAAGACTTTCCCCGTTATTAGAGTTGTAGGCACCACTACCGGCCCCACTAGTACCATTGGTGTTAATTTGCATCATGGCGGCAGCCACGGCGGCGGTTACTGCTGCTTGGAAGACAGCAGGGTCATATTGTGGAGGTAGTGGCGGTGATGTAATTGGTGGATTACTGTGCAAACGCCTATTTGATTTATGTGACGACATCTTTTTCTATAAAGTTTAAAGAGGAAAAAGATGATAAGTCCTCTATAGTAGTTACGAGTCAGGTGATATTGAACAAAATATATCTTAGTTCTAAACGTATCATATTCTGACTTTCATAGTGTTCTGCGATTTAGAATAGAAATTTACTAATATAAGTAAACAATCACAATTTCAATTTATGAAATTTATAGCAACACTTCTAAGGAATTTGTATAGTATGACTCATACTGGGTCCCCCTATAATCACATAGTGTATACAATTTATATATAATTAAAATTAAATAGACCTTCGAATAAGTGATCTTTCTCTAAGTCCACAACCAAACAAGGAACATGAAATAAAGCAAAATCACAAATTTGAAGTCTGTAAAATCATAATTATATATAACTCTTACGAATACACTTAGTAATTATAGATCTACCAGTAAGAGTCCTTTGTTTTCATATGTTTGTTTCTAGGAAGAATGACCTTCTTGAATATTGTTGTTCCAGTGTTATAGTGCCATAAAATACTCTTATAGTATTTTAACTTTATGTTTGGTCCTATAGTTCTTCTGGTATATAGATTTGGTAAGTTATAGACTTGTTGCAACACAACGATCACTCCCAAACACATGTTGGTCGTGTCTCAAATAAATATAGTTGATCAGGTTATATTTATCCCAGATACGATTACATAACTATCCACGTTTAACTACAATGTCCAACATCTAAATACTGTTATGTAGTGCTCATTGTGATATTGTTTCTTGTATGTATGTATGTTAGTATACTTCTTATAAAATACATAGATTTCAGAAGTATACTTTTAGTCAGAGCGCTTCAGCCCTATTGTATTTATATTTGTATATCTTTTGTGGTTTGATATACTTAGTTCAATATAAACAATGCTCTGATACCAATCTGTCACACCCCCAAACCGGAACGACGGAAACATTCGGGGGCGGATGACGTCATGTACAATATCACGACAATTGCGTAATAGTAATCAAAGTAGAACAACCATTACATTGATAAAGAGTAGTTTTACATTCGTGTTCAAATCAATGTATAATTGACACCTAAATGTATAGCAAAAACTAAAAGACATGAGTTTATGAATCTCCGTCTTCTCAAAACCTGTGGATACCTGTTTACTGATTCCCTGAGAATACAAGTAGTTTTGAAAAGAGTGTCAAAAATTAAGTTGGTGAGTTCATAATCATGTTAGTAATTGAAATCTATCATTTTTTCCTTGAAATGTAAGTATTTTTTCCCAGAAAATCCTATATTTTTTGTTGTAATCGTGTTGTAGTCTTAATACCCTAAGACCAAAACGTGTAAATGTTATTGTACTCTGATATAGTATAATGTAGTTTTAACTCATATAAAACCATGAAGAGTATGTTTTCTTTGTAGTGGAATATTATTTTGTATTTGTACTTGTATAAAAACTATGTAATTGTAAGTGTTTGGATTCACCACTTGTACTGTAAGATACTGCATTATAGTTTTATTATTTAATAAAACTATGTGAAGCTGTTTACTTATTCATACACTAGTCGTATTGTTGAATACCAAATTGTGAGTTATTATAACCATGCTCGATGACCTAAGATGACCTGAACACAACGTTCTTCAGGCGTCGCAATCAGTATGACATTTGTCACCCAAGGCCTGTCGGCCTAACTTTAGCGAACAGTTAAGGTACGGGAATGTCAATCCTATATAGATCTATACACAAGTGTCACGTTCTCCCTCCAGGACACTCTGGTTATAATTTTAGGACTTGGTTGGTACTTAGATATGTACATGAAGTGTGTCGCACAAATGTTATATTGACGGTTACGTGTAGAAGAATGTAAAGTTACTTTGTAATGGATAAACTGTAAGTATATCTCATAAACTATATTTATTATAGTTTATATGTTTGTTTTTCGTAATGTATTCTGAATATGTAAAGTAGTGCATATGATCCATAAACTATAACTATTATAATTTATATGTTTGTTTTCTGTATTTTATTCTTAAATTTGAAAAGTAATATGCAAGTTCCATAAACTATACCTATTATATTTTATATATATGCGTTTTACTGAACTGAAAACTTTTGTATTGTTAATAACTCAACAAGTTTCGGTCGAATAAATTCATTATTTCTACCCAAATGGTACTAAAATAGTTTACAAAAAATATATTTTTGCTTAACTAGTTTTAAATGGTTTTATAATTATATAAATTTAGTATTTATATAATTATGATTAAATTGACAGTCGAATAAATAGTTCTACCCCAAGCCCACAACCAAACAAGGAACTGAAAATGGAGCAAAAATTAGCAATTCTAAACCTTTTGAACCTTTTATATATATATATATATATATATATATATATATATATATATATATATATATATATATATATATATATATATATATATATATATATATATATATGTGTGTGTGTTTTTAATAACGGCAAAGATTGACAAAATATTGAAAAACATTTAGATATTAGCACCAATTTCTTCTGTTACATTTGTATTCCCCCCTAAAATAGTTAAAAATCATGAAAACATAGGGTATGAACTCACCTCGGGTGCGTGTTCTTGGTTGATTACGATGTGATTGTGATGATTGCCGGGTTAAAACATGTTTTAACAAACGTATACCATTAATATTATACACACGCTATTGTATTTAAAATTAGTGAAATGAATGATTAATAAAGTGTCATATTAACACTAAATAATATATGATACTTACCAAAACTTGTAATTATTTGGAAGAAGATGTCCTTTTTGGAGTTGTTAACCTTTAATTTTGAGAGAAAAAGGAGGTTTGAATTTGAGAGTGAAAGGTATTGATTTCGTTTACTGTGAATAAAATGAAGGAGTGGTTCTATTGTGCATTTTAAATATGAAGTAAAAAGGTAGGCGGTCACTTGGTAATTGAGATTAAATCATCTTGAAAAGTGTGTCAAAGGGATAAAAGTTTGAGATTTCGTCCGAGAAAGGGTTTGCGGTCAAGCTGTTTTCGGTCCAAAGTCGATCATGGCTTTGCATGACTTCATTCTTGACCGAAATCCTTTTTCGGTCCGAGGAGGTGGCGCCAGGCGAGAGTTCTCGGTGGTGAATTCGGCGGATCTGATTTTGGTGCTCGCATTTGATTCATATCCGATATTTTTGGCCAAGTGTTATAGATTTCCAAATTCTAAAGATTAAAAACTCATATATAATAAAGTTATTTCCCTTAAATTAAATCAAATATTTTTTATTTATTTGACTTTGGTTTAACTTTCCTTGACTTTTATTGACTTGTATATTAAGTTATATATGCATATACTTGCATGGTTTTCAATATTTAAGTATTTATAACTTATACAAGTATGATTGTCAAGGTATGCATAATAACTTATATAAACATGCCATTAAGGCACTCAAGTTCTTATTGTATTAATAGTATGATTTGGATTTCACTTCTATACAATTGTAGTTACTCGTTTTTGTCTCGGGATCTAACTTGTGGAAAAACATCCTATATCGAACCTTCAAAATGAACCACTTACATAAGGTGAGATCATATCCCTGCAATTTACCTTTTTCGATGTTTTTTTTTTTTTTTTGGGGGGGGGGGGGGGGGGGGGAATACAAGCTAAATACAATTTAAATGTGTTAACTCTTACATGTGAAAACAAGCAAACCAAGGATTTCTTATGCTTATATATTTTGTTTAAAATCATTTTCAAACTCTTTTAAACTATTTTAGTTTTCTGTTTATATCAAAATCATATTCGTTTGTATATTTATGTATGATCATGCTTTAACAGACTTAGGCCTATTGCTAAATACCGTAACTCATGTTTCGTGTTTGGGTGTAGGCTTAGGGTAGGATCACTAGTCTGACTATCGGCTAAATCATAATTATACATGCTAAATATATAAATGAATATTAAATCTCATTTTCAAAGAACATACTTAACTCAATTGCATTTGTTTGGAAAATGAGTCTTTTCTTCAAATCATTTACAGTTCAAAAAAGCATACTAGTAAACTATAGTAGGTATAGTTTAGAGAGTCAATTCATACTATTTTCTAGATCAGAGAAAAAAATACATGAATCAAAACATACATACTATTACTTTTCATTATAATGTATACTATTTATTTACAAGAACAAGAAGGCACTAACATACTATATGTGAACAAGTTAACTAGAATGTGAAATACTATTTCATGTACTTAGCAATATCCTTGCTAAGTCATGTTCTATAACCAGAGTCTCCTGGAGGGAGAGCATGAGTTTGTGTATAGATCTATACGGGACTGACAATCCCACACCTTGCTGTTAGCTACAGTGGAAACTGCATGTCTATGGGTGACAAATGTCATTTCTTTTTCGACACCTGAAGAACATCATGTTTTATACTAGTCAATGAAGTATGTTTATAACCTTAATCACATTAAAACCTTAAATAACCAATTCGGTTACAAGGCAGATAATTCTTCAGTAGTGTTATTTTAAACAATACTACTGAAAATCTTCATTTTCCATTACATACATACAGTGATGTTCACACATGAACAATGCATACCATTTTTCTAGTAAAGATAGTTTACAAATATAGAAAACATATATTTTACACTATTTCAAGTACAAACATACATTTATACTATTACAAGAGAACAAAACATATAAACAGTTGGGTCTTGGGTAAAAGACTACTTTTCATTTTAAGAAGAAAATATAGGATTTTCTGGGAAGTATACTAAGATTTTCATGAAACAGATACAAACATTTGACACTAAATGCTTACGAATTCACCAACTTAAATGTTGATACTCCCTTTCAAAATAACTTGTTTTCTCAGGAAACCAGTAGATAGGTACACTGACACAGGTTTTGAGAAGACGGAGCATGCTCAAGACTCGACGTTTATTTTTGTTATACGTTTTTGGTGTCATAAAACTATACAAAGAACACACATGTATTAACTATATTATTAATGCAATGGATGTTGTTGTTTGTTTTACTATTGTGCATTGTTATGATACTACACATGACGTCATCCGCCCCCGAACGTTTCCGCCGTTTTGGTTTGGGGGTGTGACAAATTTTAAGGGTATCAAAAGGGTTTCTGCAATATTCCTTGTAGATAATTAATAGATTGGATAATTACCTAATTTAAAATATTAATATTATATTCAGGACTTCTAGGGTTGTATCAGCTATAAATATTGCCCTTGGGCATCACATTTTTCTCCACTCCTGTTACCAAGAGAGTAGCCAAATTCTATCTTGTTTCCTCTCTCCTCTTGTATTCTAAATGCTTGGGTTTAGGTACAAAGCATTAGCACTAAGCTTTTGGGGCTTGATTTCCTAAGTTTTCAAGAAGGCAATTGGTGTGATTACTTTCTACAATAATTAAAAGGTATGTAACCCTAATCCTATGTACATTTTGATTATAATAGGTCTCTGTTAGGGTTCTTGATGTTCATTGTTTATTGCTACCAATTAGAGAAAACATAGATCCTTTATAGGTTTCACGTGAACTTAAGAGTTAAGATCTTCACATCATATGTATTTTAATAACCTATAAAACACATCAATAACAACCTTCCCCATGCTTAATCATCACTAAATTGTCAGCATACATAAATATTCAAAGTGAATTCGTAGTGCAATTCACACTATCTAACAAACTACCAATGCCTTAGTAACTGTGTGACTCCCCTTGATCCAAGTAAGAATCATATGCCTCTAGTAGTATAGGCATATAGTACCTTTCACACCAATGCATACTCATCCCAAGAATTGCTCTAAAGCTCCCAAGTCACTACATGTGACTACGACAAAGCAATTTATGTATGTCTTCAAGCAGGCACATATAATAAATCTTCATAGAATCCACGAGGATTTTCGAGTCTTTACCATCGCCTAACCTCATAAATATATGCTTCATCAATCACATAATAAGCATCTTACACTCTTTGTAACATCCCAAATTTCGAGGCCAAAAATTTTATTTTTAGAATTTAGCATGCAATAAGGCGTGTTACTAAAAAATTGTCAAAGTTACATTAATTATAAAACATAAGGTCATGTATCAAAACGATATCATCGGAAACAGGAAAATCAGAGTATGATCCCAGAAAATCTAGTGCGGAAATCATGTGTGTGATGCGTCGCTATGTCGCCGGCTCTTTCCCCTATGACGAAGAGGTACCTGAAACCGCAATTAAAACTATAAGCACGAAGCATAGTGAGTTCCCCCATCATACCACATACCATTCAATGCCATCGGTATCTTTCAACCGGTAATCATCTTCGGTATCTTTCAACCGGTAGCCATCATCGGTATCTTACAACCGATAATCATCATCTATATCTTTCAATCGGTAATCATCATCGGTATCTTTCAACCAGTAACTGGGGTCTATTCCACCCCCTACTACTACTAGAATACAACAACAAGGTGTAAGCATACAATCAGGCATATCCGAGTACTGACGTACTCTTCGGTCCTAAAGACCATTGTCAGGGAAAAACTATCCCTATCATACACCTAACATATCATATAGAAATATCTCATAACCAAACACGTATCCATACCAAGATAATTATCACGGAGACAATCATCTTCTAAAATACTCCTACTTGGTGGGCCGGCATTGTGGCCTTAGACCCACCCTTATTGGAAGGTAACTCACCTCGAAAGGTTGACTGCTGAAAAGCTGATCCGCAAATGTCTGACTGCTGCTCCGGTGATCCCCCAACTGTATTCCCATAGAATACTTAATCAGACATTGATGCTAATCCCAGGGTAAAATGACTATTTTACCCATGACCGATTCCAAACAAAAGTCAAGTCAAAGTCAACTTCCAGTTGACCCGACTCGCCGAGTTGGCTTGCCAACTTGTCGAGTTCATATCCAGCCGAATGACCTTACGCCTGTCTCTACTCGTCGAGTTAGGCATTGACTCGACGAGTTCTCTTCCTAACGAGTTCATATCCAGCCAATTGACCTTACTATTCTTTGAAATGGGCTCACAACTTCTGTCCTCCTCCTTCTCCTTGATCTTCCCTCCTTCTCTTCTTCAAAACTTCAAAGAAACACACACAAACACTCAAATCACAAAGGGGAAGGTTAGGGTTTGGCTAAGGTTGCTCTGAGAGTGAAGGGGGCGAGCTTGGGGGCGCATAAGGTGGTTTAAATAGGGCGCAAACCCTTGAAATTAGGGTTTCATCCAGACAGCGGGGACTCGCCGAGTCCAGAATATGGACTCGCCGAGTCGCCAACTTAAACGTGCTCAATATCCCGGCTCTACTCGGCGAGTCGGGCCTACAACTTGGCGAGTCCAAGGCAAAAAATGTAAATTACTTAGATAGGTCATACGTACCACGAACCAGGTGCTACAAATCTCCCCCACTAATTTTAGACTTCGTCCTCGAAGTCTGCTGCTCGATCCTGAAACAGCTCGGTGTAATGTTCCATCATTTCTTCTACCGGCTCCCAAGTCCACTCCGAACCCTTCCGGTGCTGCCATTGCACCTTCACTAATTCCACCCTCTTGTTTCTCAGATCCTTCGACTTCCGGTCGAGGATCACAACTAGGCGCTCAATGTAATTCAGGCTGCCATCAACCTGAATATCTTCTAATGGCACAACCGTTGAGTCATCCACTAGACACTTCCACAACTAGGAGACATGGAAGGTGCTGTGGATCTGAATGAGTTCGGCTGGCATATCCAGCCTATATGCCACCTTGCCCACCCAGGCTACAACCCTGAATGGACCAATGTATCTCGGGCCCAACTTGCCCCGCTTCCAGAATCGAATGACGCCCTTCCAAGGCGACACTTTCAGGAAAACCGTATCCCCGACCTGGAACTCCAGGTCTAATCGGCGCTTGTTGGCGTAACTTTTCTGCCGACTCTACGCAGTCTGCAGCCTGCTCCGAACCTACTGGACCCTCTCGGTCGTCTTGAGCACCACCTCTGTGCTCCCCATGACCCTCTGACCAACTTCACCCCAACATATCGGGGTCCTGACGGTCAATACTCGCATGGTAGCTGTTGCTGTATGAGAACTCGGCCAAGGGAAGATAGGTATCCCAGCTACCACCAAAGTCTAGCACGCATGCCCACAACATATCCTCCAAATTCTGGATGGTCTGCTCGCTCTGACCATCCATTTGAGGGTGAAAGGTAGTGCTAAAATGCAGACGAGTGCCCAACTCATCATGAAACTTCTTCCAAAACCTGGAGGTGAAACGCACATCTCTGTCTGATATCACTAACACCGGCACCCCATGCCGCGCCACTATCTCCTTGATATAGATATCGGCCAACTTTTCGGCCGAGATACTCTCCTAGATTGGAATAAAATGGGCACCCTTGGTCAATCGATCCACGATGAACTAAATCGAATCTACTCCTCGCACAGTCCTGGGAAGCTTTGTAATAAAATCCAACGTAATATCTTCTCATTTCCACAACGGGATATCCAACGGCTACATCTTTCCGTGCGGTCTCTGATGCTTGGCCTTGACCTTCCTGCAGGTCAAGCACCGCTCGACGTACCAAACCACATCCCGATTCATGTAGGGCCACCAATATTCTAGACGAAGATCTCTATACATCTTCGTCGCCCCTGGATGAATGGAGAACCAGGATTTGTGCGCCTCCTCCATCAAGATCTGGCGCACGCCCCCGAGATACGGCACCCACTCCCTACGGTGTAGTGTCAATAATCCTCGGCTATCATAATTGAAGGAGGTGGCTTTACCCACTATTCGCTCGCTCTTCCGATGCTCCTCCTTCATAGCCTCCTGCTGAGCTTCCCGAATTTGCTCTAACAGTGGAGTCACCACCGTCATCCTCATACACATATCCCTGATCGGCGCCGCCTTATGGCTAAGCGTATTGGCCACCACATTGGCCTTCCCTAGGTGATGAAGGATCTCGCAATCATAATCCTTCACCATGTCCAACCACCGATGTTGTCTCATGTTCAGATTCGGCTGATCCATGAGATACCTCAAACTCTTGTGGTCCGTGTAAATGGTACATCGAACCCCGTAGATGTAATGTCGCCAAATCTTGAGCGCAAAGACCACTGCCCCCAACTCTAAATCATGTGTCGGGTAGTTCGCCTCGTAAGGCTTCAGTTGCTTCGATGAGTAGACAATGACATGCCCTCTCTGCATCAGCACTGCGCCCAAACCCGAGATGGATGCATCACAATAGACAACAAAATCCTCCATGCCCTCTGGCAGGGCTAAGATTGGTGCCTCGCACAATCTCTGCGTCGACGTCTCGAATGCGGCCTACTGCTCGGGCCCCCAACAAAAAACCACAGCTTTCCTCGTCAACTTGGTCAGAGGTACGACTATCTTGGAGAAGTCCTGAATAAATCTCCGATAGTAGCCCACCAATCCTAGGAAGCTCCGAATCTCGGATGGAGACCTCAGGAACTCCCATCTCATAGCGGCCTCCACCTTGGCCGGATCCACTGATATTCTGTCCTGGTTGACAAGGTGCCCCAGAAACTGCACCTCGCGCAACCATAAATCACACTTAGAGAAATTAACATATAAGCTCTCCCTCCTCAAAGTACTCAAAACCTCACGTAAGTTCTCCTCATGTTGCTCTCGCGTCTTGGAATAAACCAAGATATCGTCGATGAAAACAATCACGGACCGATACAACATCGGCCGACACACGCGATCCATGAGATCCATGAATGCGTCAGGAGCATTGGTGATCCCAAAAGGCATCACCACAAACTCATAATGACCATAGCGTGTACGAAAAGCAGTCTTCTGAACATCCTCCTCTATGACCCTCATCTGATGATTCCCTGACCGCAAATCAATCATGGAGAACCAAGATGCTCCCTGATGATGGTCGAAGAGGTCATCGATCCTCAAAAGTGGGTAACGGTTCTTCACCGTTACCTTGTTTAGCTCCCGGTAGTCTATACACATCCGATATGACCCGTCCTTCTTCTTTACAAACAGAATCGGGGCTCTCCAGGGTGAACTGCTCGGTCTAATGAAGCCCCTGTCTAACAGCTCCTGCAGCTGTGTAGACAACTCCTGCATCTCAGGAGGAGCCAATCGATACGGCGCCTTGGCTATCGGAGCTGCGCCACGGACCAAGTCGATGCTAAACTCCACCTGCCTCTCCGGAGGTATCCCAGGCAACTCCTCGGGGAATACATCCATAAACTCCTGCACCACGGGTACATCGCCCACTGTCGCTTTACCCACCTGCCGGGCATCCATAACATACGCGATATACCCTGCGCAACCCTGCTGAAGGTAGCACCTGGCTCTCGCTGCTGAACATAGAGTTGGTCCTCGCTGTGGCCTCTCGCCCTGAACTACCAACTCTCCCCCACTTGGGGTCCTGATCCGTACCAGCTGATGTGCACAATCTATCACTGCCCCATTGGGGCTCAACCAATCCATGCGTATAATAACCTTATTCCCCGGCAAAGATATGGGAACCAGGTCTACCAGGTAACGTTCCTCGAACAACCTCAATACACAATCTCGGTAGACCTCCGATGCTCGCGCTGATCGGTCGTCTGCAATCTCGACCTCTAGAGGGCAGTCCAACATGCCCGAAGACTCAGGAAATTTCTTGCTAAGCGCAAGAGAGACAAATGATCGGGTAGCACCCGAATCAAACAATACTTGAACTGGCATACCGTTCACATGGAACGATCCTAAACACATATACACAGGGCACATATCAATATCATAACATCATACAAATAAATCAGAGGGAAAGAATCATACCCATCGCCACATCGGGTGCAGCACGTGCCTCCTTGGCTGTCAGCCAAAAAGCTCGGCTCCGAACCATTGGAGCCTCCGACTTGACCTTCCGGCCATCCATAACCCGTACTATCACTGACCCTGGCGCCACTGTCGGTGCTGCCGCTGCTGGTGGTGACAACCTGGGACAATTGGACTTTTTATGTCCCTTCTGATTGCAATGGAAGCAAATCAGGTCTGATGTCTGAATCGCAGAAGAAGTGGTAGTACAACCTCTACCAAAATGCCCAACCTTGCCGCACTTATAGCAGCCTGAACCCGACCCAATGCGACAAACTCCCTCATGTGCCCGACCTCATTTCCCACAGCGGTCACGCCCCGTCTGGCCTTTCGGCCTACCATCGGGTCCCTTGGGCTTCTTCCCCGAAGCCCCCATCGTCTGCCCCTCAGCGGCCTTTCTTCTTCCGTATGTGCTCCAAATCTATCTCTCTCTCCCTAGCCCTGGCAATCATGGACTCTAGGGTAAGGCAAGCAGAGAAACTAACATGCTCCTGAATATCAGCCCGTAGCATGTCATGGCATCGGGTCCTCCTCATATCCTCATCCCCCGAACTTGGCGGTGATCTCCGCCACAGTCTCCGTAGTCTATCTCATATCCAAAAACTCTCTGGCCAGCTGCTGAAGCTCCACAGCTGATGCAAACTCAGCCTTGAATCGGGTCACGAAATTTGACCATGTCATAGCCTCAATGGCTGGGGCTCCCAACGTATCACCAATCAACTCCCACCAATCCCTGACTCTATCCCTCAAACAACCTGCAACGAAATGGACCTTCGACACTTCCAGGCAGAAGCTCGTCAGCTGCGCAGACTCGATGTCTGCGATCCATCTCCTAGCAGCAATGGGAACCTTCACCCCATGGAAATCCGGTGCACCACTCCCACGGAAATCCTTAAAGGACAGTGTATGGGTACCCACCTGGCTAGATGCCAGATCACTCCTGAATGCCCGGAGGCGATCCTCCATCAGCCTGATAATCCCTTCCTTGATCAACTCGAAAATGACAGGGGTCGCCTCAAGAATACCTCCATCAACTCGCGCAACCCGTCATCAACATGCTCGGGTTCCTGACCCGAACCTGATCCCTAACCAGGTCCTGATCCTCCTGCTCCATGACGTGTGACCACCATTCTGAAAAATAATAATGCAATTGTCAGGATCATATATATATACCCCCGAAGGATCTCACACACTCTCCAAGTTTCCAGGTTCCATCCCAGCCCTCCTAGAATCGAGTACGGATCCTCTGCTTTCAGTAGTACGGGCCCATACTACCTTCCACATCTATCCGTACTTTCCCCAAGATTGCCTTGACTTCACCAGGTCCCTTTCACCGATGCTCTTTTCACTAATCACATCCTAGGCTTCCCTAGGGCACTCTCAGACCTACTCCCCGCCATCGGCTGCATTAGGAGTCCTTACCGTGTCCCCCTAACTAGCTTGCGGATACCGTTACATATCCGTTCACCAGTTATTCGAAGTTGGCCAAAACCCCTATAGCGCAAAGCAAGCAGCATTCATACGTTGAGTAAGCAAACCAGGGATAACCCACTCAGGCCATCCTACTAACAGAACAGTCCTAGCGTATAGCTCATACAATAGGCATGTAAGGCATCCCTCCTAGATCCCTATCCCTTGCTAGCACGCGTTCTCAGAATCGTACATCAGGCACACAAGGCATCCTCCTAGATCATTAGTCCTATTCTAGCATGCAATAAGGCGTATTACTAAAACATTGCCAAAGTTACATTAATTATAAAACACAAGGTCATGTCTCAAAACAATATCATCAAAAACAGGAAAATCAGAGTACGATCCCATAAAATCCAGTGCGGAAATCATGTGTGTGATGTGTCGCTATGCCACCGGCTCATTCCCCTTTGACGATGAGGTACCTGAAACCGCAATTAAGACTGTAAGCACGAAGCTTAGTGAGTTCCCCCATCATACCACATACCATTCAATGCCATCGGTATTTTTCAACCGGTAATCATCTTCGGTATCTTTCAACTGGTAGCCATCATCAGTATCTTACAATCGGTAATCATCATCGGTATCTTTCAACCGGTAATCATCATCTGTATCTTTCAACCGGTAATTGGGGTCTATTCCACCCCCTACTACTACTAGCATACCACAACAAGGTATAAGCATACAATCAAGCATATCCGAGTACCGACGTACTCTTCGGTCCTAAAGACCATTGTCAGCGAAAAACTATCCCTATCATACGCATAACATATCATACAAAAATATCTCATAACCAAACACGTATCCATACCAAGATAATTATCACGAAGACAATCATCTTCTCAGATACTCCTACTTGGTGGGCCGACATTGTGGCCTTAGACCCACCCTTATTGGAAGGTAACTCACCTCAAAAGGCTGACTGCTGAAAAGCTGATCCGCAAATGTCTGACAGCTGCTCCGGTGATCCCCCGACTGTATTCCCATAGAACACTTAATCAGACATTGATACTAATCCCAGCGTAAAATGACTATTTTACCCCTGACCAATTCCAAACCAAAGTAAAGTTAAAGTCAACTTCCAGTTGACCCGGCTCGCCAAGTTGGCTTGCCAACTTGTCAAGTTCATATCCAGCCAATTTACCTTACTCCCGTATCTACTCATCGAGTTAGGCATTGACTCGACGAGTTCTCTTCCTAAATGAATACACAATGGTCCTTCATCCAACTCGCCGAGTTATATGAACAACTCGTCGAGTGAATCTTCATCCGATGAACACGATCTATCCTCGACTTGCCGAGTTGATAAACAACTCGCCGAGTTTTATGAAGATTGCCTTCGACTCGCTAAGTTAGAGCATTGACTTGCCGAGTCTCTCCATGGATGAGTCTGGCTTCCGACTCACTGAGTCCACCCATGACTCACTGCTACCCAGCATACACGCAAAAAGGGGGAAAATCAGGGACTCACGACTCGACTTGCCGAGTCTGAAGAACGACTCGTCGAGTTGCATGCATGCAAAAATTGTGTACTCGATTTTGCTTGAATCCAGTGCATACCATTCATAGATTTGGGTTCCAAGGTTTGATTTTACACATAAAGTTTCCAACTTTACGTGCATGCATGCTCATTCAAGCGATTTAAGGACTTTTATGGGGTTAGAAGTGTAGATCTAGGCTTGTTCATGAAAATGGCCCATAAAGGTTGTGGATCAGAGCCTCTAGAGCTCAGATGTGGTCAGATCTGAAGGCTAAACGAACCAAGGAGTCCTTTAAACCACAACCAAGCCAATAAATGGTTCCAAAAAGTCTTAAAGATGCTCTAATGAAGGTTCAACCATAGAAACAGAAGAAGGGGGTCGAGTTTTACCGTACTATTCTCTGAAATAGGCTTACAACTTCTGTCCTCCTCCTTCTCCTTGATCTTCCTTCCTTCTCTTCTTCAAAACTTCAAAGAAACACACACAAACACTCAAATTACAAAGAGGAAGGTTAAGGTTTGGCTAAGGTTGCTCTGAGATTGAAAGGGGCGAGCTTGGGGGCGCATAAGGTGGTTTAAATAGGGTGAAAAACCCTTGAAATTAGGGTTTCATCCAGACAACAGGGACTCGCCTAGTCCAGAATATGGACTCGCCGAGTCGCCAACTTAATCGTGCTCAATATCCTGACTCTACTCGGTGAGTCGGGCCTACAACTCGCCGAGTCCAAGGCAAAAAATGTAAATTACTTAGATAGGTCATACGTACCAGGAACCAGGTGCTACACTCTCCTTCTAGGATTTCATTCCACATCACCTTGTCATTGGTCGAGGAAAAAATTCTTACAATATTAACTAATTATCCCATGACTACAACTCCATATCGCTAAAATTAATCAGTCTTTCAACTGAAAGATCCTGCACTACAATGTTTGGACTCAAACGAGAGATGCACAATAGAGCTAAATCAAGAATTATAAAACTATTAATTCTTGGATAATGCCTAATGTATTTATTATGTAACACCCATTTATTTATTAGTTAAATAAATAAATTAATGGACGAATGGTAGCCTAGAACAATAATTATATATGCAGGGAGTTGGGTTCGATGAGTTAATTGCCACATTATTAGAAGTCGGGGGTCAATAGTGTGTGTTTGGGACTCATTTTATAAATATTTATGAAGACAGGGGCTTCGTGGTAATTATCGGGAATTATTTTAAAAAGAAATGAGGTGGAAGGGCTGAATATGTTATAATTAAGACTTTGGGGACTGTTTGGTAAACTGTGTACCTAAGTTGTAAGGGATTTTAATGGTGAGGGTTCAAAGGGTAATTATTGGATTATTTTGAAGGAAATGGGGAGAGGAGGGGCTATTTTTGTCATTATGGCAAACTTTTGAAGAGAACCGGGTATAAAGGGTTAAGTAAACCCTAACCCTAAGCCTTTATGTTACAACCGTCACTCACCTCCCCTTATGCCTCCCAACCTCCGGCACCACCTCTTCATTCTCCCCAGCCTCCGCCCGGTGTCCCTCTCGCTTTCCGACCAGATGGAGTCCCGAACGATGCCGCCTGCTGCCTCACCATCGAGATGCCATCATGGCTTGGCCGCCAGCGAAGACCCGTCTCTCTACTGTTTCATTGCCTCCATTAACCTCCTTCTTTATCTCCGACCCTGCGCTGCCATCTCCCCTCCACTGTCAACGATCAGTGCACCGGCAAAGAGAAGATCCATGCATCGACATCATGTTATTCTGGAGGAGCGAGAGAGTGTGGATCGTGGAGGTCGTGATTGATGTCGGCGTCGCGTCAGTCTGTGATGGAGGAGCAGTTCATCTTCATCGCACTTGTTTCACTCCACTCTTTCTTCTCCTTCAGTTCGTTGAGGTTCCACAGTCACTCCATGCCTCCTTCTTGTTACTCTGCTTACTGTCGCTGCTTTATCTCGTCACCACCAGCCGCCATGGGTGGTGGCTGTGAGTTTGGGTGGATGTGTGATGTTGCTTCGAGATTCGTGTGTCTATTGGCTTGCTGTCACCAGGAGCAAGCTCCTGAAGACCACCCTTCGTGTGTGCTGCTGCCTAACGCCGTCAAGACCGCCGCTGCCACCTCCGTAAGGTGGTGGCTGCCACCATAATCCACCATGGATGTGTGTTGCTGTAATTAGTGTGTGTGTGTGTGTGTGTGTGTTTATTCTTGGTGAAGGCATTGTAAACTGTAACTAGCTAAAGTATAACGAAAGAAATTGAGAACCACCACCTTAGGGTGGTGGCTGCCGCCTCCTACCGCCACCGGCCGCCGTGTCGTGTGGCAGTGTGCTTGTCTTGTGAGTCTACTTGATTGGGGATTTTTGAAACCCTAATGGGCTCAAAGGAGCTCTAATGGGACCAATGAAGCTTAAAGGACTCTAGTGGGCCCAATAAAACCCTAATGAGCTTATTAAGATTCTAGTGGGCTTAATAGGCCCAATAAAGCCCTAATTGACATAAAAGGCAAACAAATTGATGTTGGAATAGTGTCTAAGGCTGCAACTATATTAGGCAAGTATTTGACCCGGTTGTGCATAGTCCTTTTGGGTTGCCTTCACCATAACAACTTGATAGGATGATTTATTAAGAGAGAGTAAATATTATTAATATATTATGAGAATAATATAATGAATAATATATTGTTATTTGATTAATATAAGTCATAGAATTAATTAGAATTAATTTGGTGACTTAAAGAGATTAATTAAATAAAGGGGTATAAACTGTCAATTGTTTGATAGTTAAGCTTTAGACTGTAAATCCTTGCAGATATGCAAGGGACGAATTCTAGAAGCTAAAAGGATAGCTAATTCGTCCAAGGCTTATCTATGGAAAGGATTTGGATAGCCTTAAGAGAAGATTATCCAATTAGGGTTTAGGTTGTAACCCTTAAGGAGTCTACAAGTATAAATAGACCCCATGGCATAAGGAAATCGGCACCTCTCTTAAAGCAAGAAAACCCTGGCCGATTTCCTCCCCTCTCCTCTCTCCTAAATCATCTTCCTTGCTATTGGTGTTTGTAAGCCATTAGAGGAGTGACATTTGTGACTCTAGAAGCTCCAAGACCTCAAGATCAACATGGAACTCAAAGGTATGATTCTAGATCTGTTTCAATGTTGTTATTTAACCTAATTAGTCATTAGAAGTCTTGGATTCGAAGCATGTTTATTAGAAAGCCTAGATCCAAGCATTAGGGTTTTGCATGCGCACATAGGAAAGTTCTTATGGCTAAAACCCATCAGTGGTATCAGAGCCTAGCTTGGTTTTCTTTAAATTGTTGCTTGATTAACTGAAACAAACCTGAAAAATTCGATTTTTAGGTTTCTAACTCATGGACTCGGCGAGTTCCAAAGTGGACTCGGCGAGTAGGCCTGACTCGACGAGTCCCTTTGTGCACTCGGCGAGTCCAGGCGTCAGGAATGGCCAGATTCGGGATTTTTTCATAATTATCTTATGGAAACTTACCTTAATCATAATAGATCAATCTAAATCCGATTTTTTGATATATATATGACTATTATCTTGATCTAGTTAAAGGTATTTATCAACTAATAAAATATTTAATTTCCTTATATCATAATTAATTAATTATTTTAATTATTTTGGTAATTATCTTTCAAAGAAATCTTGAATAAAATCAAATATAGATAATTAGGATATTAATTGTTAATTGGAATTATTTGTTATTTGATCCTCCATGTTTCAAATGTTTAAAACTTACCCATAAGTTTTGAAATTTATATTTGTGATTAAAAGTTTTAATTTAGACAACTTAAATTTCAAACCCTAGATTTTAAAAGTTTTAAAATACAACCCTATACTAATATGATATTACTAGAATAATATATATATATATATATATACATATATATATATATATATATATGTATAACTAAATGCTAGTCTTACCATTAGTAGGCCTCATTCACGAAGCCGATCTATAAGGTGGGTATAAGGTTGCGGTCTATAAAATGGCGCTTAATGGGTGTACACTCACACCCACCGCTCGCTTGATTGGTGGAGGGTCGTTAGCCGAACGGGTAGGATAGGGCAACCTCATCCTCTCATTAAAAGTATAATAAGAAATATAAAGTAACTACACATATTTTAAAATTTCCCAATCTTAGTTACTTTAGGAAAAGTGAATTGATGCAACCCCATGAAATTACACTTTTCACCTTGGTAAGAAGTTAGTGGAGCATGTGTGGTTTACCGGCACACTAATTGGTTCTAAGCGAAGGTGGCAAAGGGTGATTCATTGTTTATCATAGTTCGATGGAGCGTGTGTGGTTTACCGGCACATCGAATAGGTGATCGTTACAATGAAGGCACCATGTGAATTTGCATGGTAATTCACACCCGCTTTGTGATCCTCGGTATCCCAGTCACAAACTAGAGGGGCATATCGAGATTTAAACATGCCATTGAATAGTTTCAATAAATCTCATCCGAACCTAGGAATTCTCAATACACTTAGGACTAATAGTTTAAGTTTTGTGATGGAGAATTAGTGAATCGTCATTCACTTACCTTCAATTTATTTGCATGTTAGATTACGGCATCCCTTTTCTAGTATGTAAATGTTATTGTCGGATCCTAGCCCTAATTTTTCTTATTGGGTGATAATTAGGGATTCTTATTCTAATCTATCTTTGTCCTTTCTCTTTTGTAGATGTCGAACGCAAACAACGCTGCTGCTAGTTCTTTCACGTTGATGAGCCTTTGCCAAAAGGTCACCTTCGATGGAACGAACTTTAGCGAATGGATAAGATACATTCGCACCATTGCTCGCTATGAGGATAAGGAGTATGTCCTCGATGAGAAGCTCGAGAAAATAAACCCCGAAATCGCTACTCCGGCCGAAATCACCGGTTTTGAGACTCATGAGCGAGATGCAACGAAGGTACATTGCATCATGATCGCTACCATGAACTCCGAATTCCATAAGTCCTACGAGGACATGTACCCGTACGAGATGCACCAAGACTTATTGGAGAGATACCACCAAAACGCGAGACAAGAGCATTATGAGATTTTCACCAACATGATTTCCGCTAAGATGGGTCATGGAGAATCTCTTACCGTGCACCTGCAAAAGATGCAAAGGTATGTCGACCGCCTTCGCAAGTTAAATGTTGACTTCGGTGAAGACTTGGCGATCGATATGGTGCTTCACTCTGTGCCTCCGATGTACAACCAATTTAGGATGACCTACCACATGAACAAAGAAGAGGTCACCTTAACCAAACTCCAAGGTCTATTGAGGGTCGCTGAGAGTAACTTCAAAGACAAGTCTGTTGCACCTACTCCCAATCCACCCGCTGCTCCTGTCTTGGCTATTGGTCAAGGAAATGGAAAGAAGAGGAAGGCTTCATCAAAGAACCATCGCAAGGTTAAGGCCCAAGATGGTGCCTCTTCTAGTGGGACCAAAGTTGATCCCACTAAGCCCTGCCCTAACCCAAAGGAGGCAGAGTGCCACCACTGCCACAAGATAGGACATTGGAAGAGAAGCTGCCCAGATTACCTGCAAGCAATCAAAGAGGGAATGATCAAGCCATCTTTCGCAGGTATATACACAATCAAATCTAACGATTCTAATCATGCTATTTCTTGGGTTCTTGATACCGGTTGTGGTCATCACATTTGTTCTAATGTGCAGGGACTAAGAAGAAGTAGGGATGTGGAGCAAGGAAGGATCAATCTAATCATGGGGAACAGAAGATCGTCGCCTGTGACCAAGATTGAAGTGTATTCTTTAGTGCTTAGGAATAGTTTGGTTTTAGATTTGAACAATTGTTGCTATTCGCCAGAAATGGCTAGAAACATCATTTCATTTCATGGTTTATATAGACAAGGATTTAGATTTTCTTTTAATAATGAGAATGGTTCTATTTTAGCTTATCTAAATGGTGTCTTTTACTTTGAAGCTATACCATGTAATGGAATATATGAAACCGTTATGATTGTTGATAACTTAGGAAATGATGTTTTGAATATTGATTCTTCCACTAGTATGGATAAAGCATCCTTGTGGCATTGTCGTCTTGGACATGTCAATAAGAAACGCATAGCCCAACTCCAAAAGGATGGAGTGTTGGAGTGATTTGACCTTAGGGAAGATGACACATGCGAGTCTTGTTTACTTGGAAAGATGACTAAGTCACCCTTCACGAGTACATGTGAAAGGGCGAGGGTTTATTGGACCTAATACATACCGACGTATGTGGACCATTTAGATCAACCACGAAGGATGGGAACCGCTTCTACGTGACTTTTACCGATGATTATAGTAGATATGGGTATATCTATTTAATCAAGCAAAAGTCAGAAACCCTTGAAAATTTCAAAGAGTTCAAGAATGAAGTGGAGAATCAATTGGGCAGGAAAATCAAGATGCTTTGATCCGATAGAGGAGGAGAGTACCTAAGTCTTGAATTCCACGATTATCTCAAGGAGTGTGGAATAGTTTCACAATTGAAGCCTCCTAGGACACCGCAGTTGAATGGTGTGGCAGAAAGGCGTAATTGAACCTTATTGGATATGGTTCGCTCTATGATGAGTCGTGCTTCACTACCTATCTCTTTTTGGGGTATGCCTTAGAGACTGCCGCCCATATCCTTAACCGAGTCCCTACTAAGAAGGTTGCCAAAACACCTCACGAGATGTGGATAGGGAAAGCTCCCTCGTTAGGACATATCAAGGTTTGGGGTTGCGAGGCTTTCGTAAGACGAGATACTCACGACAAGCTCGAACCTAGAAGTGAGCGATGTATTTTCATCGGCTACCCGCAGACATCCTTTAGATATCTCTTCTATAGACCGAAGCACAATATTGTCTTCGTTGCGAGGAGAGGAGTTTTCCGAGAGCGAGAACTCATAAGCCAAGGAGACAGTGGGAGGCAAATCGAACTTGAAGAGATTCAAAAGTCGATAGATGAAGGAACCTCTACCACTGGCATTCAACCCAAGGAGGAAACTCCGGTTGAACCGATTGATGAATCCTTACCTCTTAGACGTTCCGATAGAGTTAGAGTTCATCCCCAGTTTTATGGCTTTCATATTACTACCGAAGGGGACACGTATATTAGTGATGGTACACTAGTAAATCTTGATGAACCTAATAGCTATAAGGAAGCCATGGCAGGCCCGGAGTCTGCAAAGTGGAAAGAGGCAATGGATAGCGAGATCCAATCCATGTATGATAACCAAGTTTGGAATTTAGTTGATCATGTGCCCGGACGTAAGACCGTTGTGTGCAAATGGATCTTCAAGAAGAAGACCGACGTGGATGGGAACGTACACACATATAAAGCGCGATTGGTTGCGAAGGGCTTTACTCAAACTCCCGAAGTTGAATATGATGAGACCTTCTCACCAGTTGCGAAGATTAAATCTATTAGAGTGATGCTAGCAATTGCCGCATTTCATGATTATGAGATATGGCAAATGGATGTCAAGACCGCTTTCCTTAACGGAAAGTTGGTTGAGGATGTTTACATGGCTCAGCCAGAGGGGTTTGTGGATCCGAAGCATCCGAATAGAGTGTGTAAGCTTGAGAAGTCCATTTATGGACTTAAGCAAGCGTCTCGCAGATGGAATCTTTGCTTCGATGAGAAAGTCAAAGAGTTTGGTTTTGTACGAAGCGAAGACCAATCTTGTGTATATGTCAAAGCCAGTGGGAGTATAGTAAGCTTCCTCGTTCTATATGTCGATGACATATTACTCATAGGAAACGACATCCCGACCTTGCAGGAGGTTAAGTCCTGGCTCGGAAAGTGTTTCGCTATGAAGGACCTCGGAGAGGCTTCTTACATTTTGAATAAGGATAGTAAGAGAAAGAAGTAAGAGACTAATTGGACTTAGTCAGAATACTTACTTAGAGAAGGTACTAAAACGTTTTAGTATGGAAAACTCAAAGAAGGGAGAATTACCGATACAAAGTAATGCCAAGTTGAGTAAGAATCAAAGTCCGAGTACCGAAGCTGAGATAGTAGAAATGAGCCGAGTACCATACGCTTCCGTAGTTGGCTCAATCATGTACGCTATGACTTGTACTCGCCCTAATGTAGCCTTCGCTTTGAGCATGGTTAGCAGATATCAAGGGAATCCTGGCAAAGCACATTGGATTGCGGTGAAAAAACATCCTTAAGTACCTTCGGAGGACGAAGGAATGGTTCTTAGTCCTCGGAGGGAGTGATGACTTGAAGGTGCGAGGGTATAGTGACGCCAGTTTTTAGACCGACAGGGACAACTACCGTTTGCAGTCGGGCTGGGTCTTTACCCTAAATGGAGGAGCAGTAACATGGAAGAGTTCCAAACAGGATACTGTAGCTGATTCATCGTGCGAATTAGAGTACATTGCAGCGAGCGAAGCGTCGAAGGAAGCAATATGGCTAAAGAACTTCATCGGTGATCTTGGAGTTGTACCTGCCATAAAGGAGCCAATGGAGATTTTTTGTGATAACGAAGGCGCGGTTGCCTTGACCAAGGAACCGAGGGATCATGGTAGATCAAGACATATTGACAGAAAGTATCACTTCATTAGACAACGTGTAGAAGAAGGACAACTCGTAGTGAAGAGGATATCATCAGAAGATAACCCAGCAGATCCGCTTACGAAGGGACTGAGTAGGGTTAAGCACTTGCAGCATGCTAGGAGTATTGGGCTGAAGGATGATATTAGCATAGATTAGATAGTATTAGAAACGTGTAATAGATAAATGTAATTAACATTTGATGATTAAATAAAGGAGTTTTATTTATAAGTAATGTTACTGTCTTATGTTAATTGTTTAACTATTGTTTCATTTTGCATGTTTTGACTTCCAGAATAATTGAGATTATTAAGAATAATAGAAATTGTTCAAATGGTCCACAATCGTTAATATGTTGGAAGTAGATATGAATGAAAATTGTCATGAATTGGTGTGTAGAATGTCTTAATGGTGTTAGACATAGCAAAGGATTGCTGCAATATTCATGAGTGCTTATGAACTAGTTTTGAGCATTGGAACAAACCCGCGCTTGCTGGAATCACCTTATGGAATATGAAATAAAAGGTGATCGCAAGACGATAATATCATATAGTCTTAAAACCTAGATATATGATTTGTTATTTGTTAATTGATTGTACATTGATAATGCGAAAACGCATCAGTAACTTGGTGTTATAAAACGCATTGTTGTGTATAGTTGGTTAATAAATAAGTAAATGCATATAAGTCGAAGTTTATCTGTAACTTTTATCTAAGAAGGTAAAAGCGATATCTCGGCCGCTCGATGATTTGATTTGACTTATGTGCCAGGCCCGGTCAGAACTGAATTGATGTGTACGATTAAGTTCTATGTCAAATAAATCAGAGATCGAGAAACCTAAATGCTTGACTAACCATTCCATAGGATTGTCAGCATGATATCTAACAGAGGACTGTACGTTCCCTTATCTAAAGGACAAGATTGATTAGATCAGAGTTTGATAGCGTCTTTGAGAGCTACGATTGCAAACCAAATTGTACTTGTGTATATAGTTACTAGATTTATCCAAGTGGGAGACTGTTGGAATAGTGTCTAAGGCTGCAACTATATTAGGCAAGTATTTGACCCCGTTGTGCATAGTCCTTTTCGGTTGCCTTCACCATAGCAACTTGATAGGATGATTTATTAAGAGATATTATTAATATATTATGAGAATAATATAATGAATAATATATTGTTATTTGATTAATATAAGTCATAGAATTAATTAGAATTAATTTGGTGACTTAAAGAGATTAATTAAATAAAGGGGTATAAACTGTCAATTGTTTGATAGTTAAGCTTTAAACTGTAAATCCTTGCAGATATGCAAGGGACGAATTCTAGAAGCTAAAAGGATAGCTAATTCGTCCAAGGCTTATCTATGGATAGGATTTGGATAGCCTTAAGAGAAGATTATCCAATTAGGGTTTAGGTTGTAACCCTTAAGGAGTCTACAAGTATAAATAGACCCCATGGCATAAGGAAATCGGCACCTCTCCTAAAGCAAGAGAACCCTGGCCGATTTCCTCCCCTCTCCTCTCTCCTAAATCATCTTCCTTGCTATTGGTGTTTGTAAGCCATTAGAGGAGTGACATTTGCGACTCTAGAAGCTCCAAGACCTCAAGATCAACAAGGAACTCAAAGGTATGATTCTAGATCTGTTTCAATGTTGTTATTTAACCTAATTAGTCATTAGAAGTCTTGGATTCAAAGAATGTTTATTAGAAAGCCTAGATCCAAGCATTAGGGTTTTGCATGCGCACATAGGAAAGTTCTTATGGCTAAAACCCATCAATTGATAGGTGGGCTAATATTTGGATTGGAAAACCGTAATGCCAATGAGAACCTAACTTTAAGAATTAATCGGGTCACACACACAAGAATTATTTAATAACATGGAATATTAAATAATAATCATTGGTGGAAATTAATCTAAGCAATATTGGACTTAATAGGTTAAGTCCTTAATGGATTAAGTCCTTAATGGGTTAAGTAGGAAACTTAACCCTAATCATCATTTTATGTGAAACCCTAATTTGACTTGGGTTTATTGTTGGGCCTTTCTTTTGGGCCTTGAGGGTTGGGTAGTTAATGGGCCATCCAAAGTCAAGCCAATGAACTAGAACAATTTAATAGGCCTGGGGTAAGGCCCATGTAAGGGGCTTGGGCGCAATTTGGAAAATTAGGCCATAGATGGGCCATATTTTGGGCCATAATGATTATATGGTGTTGGGCCTTAGAATGAGATCATGTTTAGGCATAGGCCCAATTTGGAAAACTGGGCCATGTGTTTGGCTTTGATTTCTAATTGACTTTGGGCCTATGGATTGGGCCTTGGGCTTTAATAAGTCAAGTTAGGGGTAATGTAGTAATTACCCAAAGAATGTACGGCTGGTTATGTATTGGGATTGAATTATTAATTGGGTGTTATTTTCGTGTTGACAGTTCGGGAATCTGTTAGCCAGCAGCTGGGGACGAGTCTGCGGGACTTCAGCAAGTGTGGGATTGTGTCTTCGGGACTTCAGCAGTGTGAGGTGAGTTACCTTCCAGTAGCGGTGGGTCTACGGCCACAATGTTGGCCCACCTTTAGGAGTTGTTGTTAGATGATTGTCTTTGTGGTAATTGTCTATGTTTGCTACTACCTGTTATGTTTATGTGCTAGCATGATATGATGTTATGTGATAGTGGTAGTAGGGGTGAAATAGTCCCTGGTTAGTGGTCGATAGGGACGAAAGGGTAGATTAGTACCCAACTATGATATATGTGATATGATATTATGTGGTAGTAGTAAGGGGTGAAATAGTCCCCACTTACCGGTGGACAGGACCGAAGGGGTATGCCAACACCCAGATATGCTAGGCAGTATATGACTTATGTGTTTATGCTATGCTTTTATGTGGTAGTGTTAGGGGGTGAAATAGTCCCCGATTACCGGTCGAGAGGACCGAAGGCGAGCCCAACACCGAGGTATGCTAGGAAATATCCGGTCGAGAGGACCGAAGGGGAGGCTAGCACCCATATATGCTAGGTAGTATCCGGTCGAGAGGACCAAAGGGGTAGGCCGGGCACCCAGATATGCCTGACAGTATATGTATGTTATATGATCGTATGGTATGCGGTATGATGGGGGAACTCACTCAGCTTTGTGCTTACGGTTTACAGTTTTGGTTTCAGGTACTCGTTTTCAAAGGAAAGGAGCCTGCTTGATCGCAGCGCATCACACTATGTTTTCCAAACATGAGATCTTTGGGATTACACTCTGATATGGTTTTATGATAATATGTTTTGATTATTAACACTTTGGTTTTGACATGAGATATTAATATGAATGTTTTTATACTGATGGTTTTATATAATAATGTATTTAAAAATGTAATTTTTGGCCTTGAATTTTTGTATGTTACAAGTTGGTATCAAAGCCTTGGTTTGAGAGATTCGGATATACTCTCGGGTGTGTTTGGACTCAAACTAAGGGCTAGGTATGAAAATTTTCAAAAGTAAAACCATTTTATAAAAAGGAGTTTGAAAAGAATCTGAAAAGAGAAAGGAACTTTGAGAAGAACAAAGTGTGTGATGCGTGCAATCAACCGAGCTCAAGTAAGTTTTCCCAAGATACCCATACATGTTATGTTATGGTATGATATGACATGATTATGAGTATTGCATGCTAGATTAGGGCTAAGTATCTAGGAGGATGCCTTATATGCCTATTGTATGTGCTTGTAGACTTGCATGCTAGTACTGATCAATCAGTGATAGGATAACTTGTTTAGGTTATGCCTGATTGTATGAGCCTTTTAGTTGCATGTACAGATTCTTGATTAGAAGATAAAATGATTTGAATGGATTATGATGGTTAGATTTTCCATTGTCTGAATGTTGTTTGCTTTGTGCTTTGTGGGACTCTTTCTGATGTGAGTTAGCTACTAAGTGAATATGATAAGTCACATAGGACACCGGCCGAATAATCTCGAAGTGATGGACTTGACCCTATTTCGCAACTTTTGTCTGAGTCCAACCATTCTAAGGATGGGTGTCTCACTCGAAGGATTATCTAATCTCTGTTGTATGTGGCTATATTCATAAGTTAGCTAGTTGACATTTCTGGGAATCTTTCAGCAGCTAAGGACTGGGTGAGTTCGGGAACCTAGGAAAGCCTAGGATATGTTTCAGTGGGTTAGTAGTAAGGCTAAGTTAGACTTGGGTTTACCAGTTGAGGAAGTGACTTGGAGGATCCGGGAGGATTGCTGCGGAAAGTATGGATAGGTGTGGAAGGTAGTATTGGGCCCATACTACAGAAAGCACAGGATCCATACTCGAATCAGTAAGAGTGTTGGAGAATCTAAGAAGCTTCAGGGGAGAGTCCGTGACCCAGTTTGGGGACAGAGGATGTCCCAGTTATTGCAGCTTAGTCATTATCAAGAGAGCTAGCGAGCGTGACAGGGTGTCAGAACCTGAAGGATATGATTTCCAAGAAGTTGTAGATGCGAGATTGATTTGGAGCACCCTAGAAAGAGAGGTGCATGCCAGGTGCGTATAGTAGAGGGTCCCGGGAAGAGACCCATGACTCCTGAACATCAGGTGAAAGGCTAGCAGGGCCTGAGTCAGTGCAGCGCGTACGAGGAAGTACACAAGGGAGTTTGTCACTCCAAGGGTTTTGGCTGCTACATGGTAGTAGGATTGGTCATATCAGCAAAAGGTGACCAGTATTTCTCCAGATGTTGCGGGTATGTCATCTTATTAGATGGATATTGGGAACACGTATCGCTTTGTGATTGCGAGTGAGTTTGGATAAGTCGAATCTCAGGTCTGGTTCTGGTAGTGTTTGAGTGATCAAGGATCATATATTCCATCCTGCATTCCGAAAGGTCCTTGATGAACCCATAGAGGGACGCATCTTGCAGAATGTGTTTCTCGTGTACCGTTATTATTCCGGATCTCTGTCGGGATTTGTGCAGAAGAATTAGTTAGAGGATACTCGATAAGGAGTAGAGCTATAGCTCTCCAGTGAAGTCAGCGTTCAGGGGCTCTATCATTGTTCAGGCGTGGTCGGTAATTGTTTATGGATGAAATTTTGGAGTTCAAGGCACTACCGTTGCTAGGACAGTACTGGTGACAGGAAGAGGGTAGTGTTAGTCGCGAGTGTTAGATGCATAAGTGGTTGGTCATTGGATGTTCAAGAGAATTGTGTTTTCGCATGGGCCGTGTTCGGTTGGAGTTCAGTGGTACTGCAAAATTGAGAGTGGGCACGAGAATTCATCAGCTAGAGTGAAGATTAAGGTCTTCAATTGATAGCATGTTGGATGGACTGAGGTGTCAGACTGGATCAGAGTCCAAGAGAACTCATCTAGATTTCCGAGGATGGGAGATCTCAAGTTTTAATTGGTGATTAAACACTAGCATTGGCAGGCACAGGTTGTCATCAATGGGATATTAGAAAGCGAGAAGGATTGGAAATCCTTCAATTCTCATGTAATGTGAAGACTTAGTCGAGTCTAAATGGGGGAGAGACTTTTTATAAAGTTCTCCAACTGTGAGTTCTGGTTGCGCAAGGTGCAATCTCTTGGCCACCTTATCAAGCAAAAGGGTATTCTAGTTGATTCGGCCAAGATAGAGGTCGTGATGCAGTGGGAGATTTTGAGGTCTCCATCTGAGATTCGGAATTCCCTGGGTGTAGCGGGTTATTACCAAAGATTTATACGGGACTTCTCCGAGATTGCAGTTCCTTTGACCCGACTGACCAAGAAATCGGTGGCCTTTCGTTGGGGGCCTGGGCAGCAGGCAGCCTTCGAGGCTCTCAGACAGCGGTTGTATGAGGCACCGATTTTCACCCTGCCAGAGGGTGTAGATGATTTTGTGGTTTATGGTGACGCTTTGATCACAGGCATGGGTACGGTATTGATGCAATGGGGTCACGTGATAGCAGGTTTTGGGAACCAGGCTAGATTTCTGGTTAGGACTCAAGTTCAGTTGTGTGTTAGGTCGAGTGCGTGTTCGACCCAGTATGGAAGTGTTGTAAGACTACAGGGGTAGCCGTAGCATTCACTAGTAGTCAGATAGTTTGGAAAGTGTTGTAAGACTACGGGGGTAGCCGTAGCATTCACTAGCAGTCATATAGTTTGGAAAGTGTTGTAAGACTACAGGGGTAGCCGTAGCATTCACTAATGGTCAATTATCATGTGAAGTGTTGTAAGTCTGTGGGTGTAGCCGTAGCGTTCACAAACATTTAGATAGTAATAGAGTGTTGTAAGTCTGCGGGTGTAGCCGTAGCATTCACTAGCAGCCAGATAGCGATATAGTGTTGTAAGTCTACGGGTGTAGCCGTAGCATTCACTAGGTTGGTAGATGGCATGAGCATGTTGTTAGAACACGAAAGGATCAGTAGTACCCACCAGTTCGGGTACGGCAGTGAGGATATGGAAATCCCCATATTGGATTTTGGTATTACCCAGATGGATTAGATATGGTTGAGCTAGTGATAAGACTGTAGGAACGCCACTACAGTTATGACATCAGGGAAGTAATGGACTGGGTAAGGGCGTTGGTGATGTAAGGCTAACATTGGTTAGGTAGCGATCACTTTTATTCTTGGATTGGATGATGATAGGATGCGATGCATGGACCCGATCGGTTAGATCAGAAAGTCGTTAGAGCCACAGTGGCAGGATAACTAATGACAACTAGTTCCAGAGAAGGATTTCGTTCGAAAGTCGTGTGAGGCGACTAAGTAGCAAGTCCTTTGGCTCCGCATCCGGGTGGAAACCTAATATTTCAGATGATTGGCAAGCGACTTGAGACCCAAGAGGTCTCGGTAGCTTTTGGTAAGCAGCTATATAGCAGCGTATACTGCTTCAGGAAGTTCAGGGTTCGGGCAGTTTCAACGTATGGGCAGTGATAGTATGTGTGTTTTGGTGCATACATGCACAAATAGCTGGTTTATTGGGGAGTGGCAAGAAACCCACACCGGGAATAGCTGAGACTTAGCCGAGAATAAGTGATATGCAGAGGTAATTGGGTTTGTGACCCAGGTTTATGGTGGGAACCACATGCTATCAGAAGTTAAGTACTCAATTGAGGGATAAGCGGGCTGGTTCCATCGGTAATGATTTATTATGAGTGGTATACCAGGGATTCAGATCATCTCGAGACAGCAGATTTCAGACGGAGTAGATGTGATCCAGTTGCAAGGAATTCGTTCTTATGAGGATATTAGGGTTTTGCGAAGATTGGTCACAGCTACCCTGGGAAGGCTAGGGTGTGCGCAAGACGGTGATCATGTTACTCGAAGTGGTTTGGCATATAAGAAATAGTAACTAGTGATTTCGAGGACGAAATCTAATTTAAGTGGAGGAGAGTTGTAACACATGTTTATTTATTAGTTAAGAAAATAAATTAATGGACGAATGGTAGCCTAAAACAAATAATTATATATGTAGGGTGTTGGGTTCGAGGAGTTAATTGCCATAATTTTAGAAGTCGGGGGTCAATAGTGTGTGTTCGGGACTCATTTTATAAATATTTATGAAGACAGGGGCTTCGTGGTAATTATCGGGAATTATTTTAAAAAGAAATGAGGTGGAAGGGTTGAATATGTTATAATTAAGACTTTGGTGACTGTTTGGTAAATTGTGTGCCTAAGTTGTAAGGGATTTTAATGGTGAGGGTTCAAAGGGTAACTATTGGATTATTTTGAAGGAAATGGGGAGAGGAGGGGCTACTTTTGTCATTATGGAAAACTTTTGAAGAGAACCGCGTATAAAGGGTTAAGTAAAACCTAACCCTAAGCCTTTATGTTACAACCGTCACTCACCTCCCCTTATGCCTCCCAACCTACGACACCACCTCTTCATTCTCCCCAGCCGCCGCCCGATGTCCCTCTCGCTTTCCGACCAGATGGAGTCCCGAACGACGCCGCCTGCTGCCTCACCGTCGAGATGCCATCATGGCTTGGCCGCCGGTGAAGACGCGTCTCTCTACTGTTTCATTTCCGCCATTCACCTCCTTCTTCATCTCTGACCCAGCGCTGCCATCTCCCATCCGCTTTCAACGATCAGTGCACCGGCAAAGAGAAGATCCATGCATTGACATCGTGTTATTCGGAAGGAGCGGGAGAGTGTGGATCGTGGAGGTCGTGATTGATGTCGGTGTCACGTCAGTCGATGACGGAGGAGCAGTTCATCTCCGTCGCACTTGTTTCACTCCATTCTTTCTTCTCCTTCAGTTCGTTGAGGTTCCACAGTCACTCCATGCCTCCTTCTTCTTCCTCTGCTTACTGTTACTGCTTTATCTCGTCACCACCAGCCGCCATGGGTGGTGGCTGCGAGTTTGGGTGGATGTGTGATGTTGCTTCGAGATTCGTGTGTCTATTGGCTTGCTATCACCAGGAGCGAGCTCCTAAAGAGCACCCTTCGTGTGTGCTGCTGCCTAACGCCGTCAAGACTGTCGCTGCTACCACCGTAAGGTGGTGGCTGCCACTATAAGCCGCCATGGATGTGTGTTGATGTAATTAGTGTGTGTGTGTGTGTGTTTGTGTATTCTTGGTGAAGGCATTGTAAATTGTAACTAGCTAAAGTATAATGAAAGAAATTGAAAACCACCACCTTAGGGTGGTGGCTGTCGCCACCGGCCGCCGTGTCGGGTGGCCGTGCGCTTTTCTTGTGAGTCGACTCGATTGGGGATTCTTGAAACCCTAATGGGCTCAAACGAGCTCTAATGGGCCCAAGGAAGCTTAATGGACTCTATGGACCCAATAAAACCCTAATGAGCTTATTAAGATTTTAGTGGGCGTAATAGGCCCAATAAAGCCCTAATCGATATAAAAGGCCAACAAATTGATAGGTGGGCTAATATTTGGATTGGAAAACCCTAATGCCAATGAAAGCCTAACTTTAAGAATTAATCGGGTCACACACACAAGAATTATTTAATAACTTGGAATATTAAATAATAATCATTAGCGGAAATTAATCTAAGCAATATTGGACTTAATGGATTAAGTCCTTAATGGGTTATGTAGGAAACTTAACCCTAATCTTCATTTTATGTGAAACCCTAATTTTACTTAGGTTTATTATTGGGCCTTTCTTTTGGGCCTTGAGGGTTGGGTAATTAATGGGCCATCCAAAGTCAAGCCAATAAACTAGAATAATTTAATGGGCCTGGGGTAAGGCCCATGTAAGGGGCATGGGCGCAATTTGGAAAATTGGGCCATAGATGGGCCATAGTTTGGGCCTTAATGATTATATGGTGTTGGGCCTTAGAATGAGACCATGTTTAGGCCTAGGCCTGATTTGGAAAATTAGGCCATGTGTTGGGCTTTGATTTCTAATTGACTTTGGGCCTATGGATTGGGCCTTGGGCTTGAATAAGCCAAGTTAGGGGTAATGTAGTAATTACTCAAAGAATGTACGTATGGTTATGTATTGGGACCCAATTATTAATTGGGTTTTATTTTGGTGTTGACAGTTCGGGAATCTATCAGCCAGCAGCTGGGGTCGAGTCTGCGGGACACCAGCAAGTGTGGGATTATGTCTTCGGGACTTCAGCAGCGTGAGGTGAGTTACCTTCCAGTAGCGGTGGGTCTATGGCCACAATGTCGGCCCACCAGTAGGAGTTGTTGTTAGATGATTGTCTTTGTGATAATTGTGTATGTTTGCTACTACCTGTTATGTTTATGTGCTAGCATGATATGATGTTATGGGATAGTGGTAGTAGCGGGTGAAATAGTCCCCGGTTACCGGTCGATAGGGCTGAAGGGGTAGATTAGTACCCAACTATGCTAGACAGATTATGATATATGTGATATGATATTATGTGGTAGTAGCAGGGGGTGAAATAGTCCCCACTTATCGGTTGACAGGACCGAAGGGGTAGGCCAGCACCCAGATATGCTAGGCAGTATATGACTGATGTGTTTATGCTATGATTTTATGTGGTAGTGTTAGGGGGTGAAATAGTGCCCGGTTACCGGTCGAGTGGACCAAAGGGGAGCCCAGCACCCAGGTATACTAGGCAGTATCTGTAACTACCGCAAATCTGGGCTAGTCAATTAGAGGCAATAGGAGTCGAAAACGATTTTTCGACAAAACATTATTTAGAATAAATAATCTTAACCAAGTTGTAGAATATGTCACAAGGTTTCCGTACATAAAAAGAACGCCAAAATCCGAGTTATAACGAAGAAGTTATGACCCGTCGAAGTTTCGCGACAGAACCGGCACGGCACCAGGAAGCGTAAAAAGTAAATTTACAATAGAGCGAGATTTAGCCTTAGCAATCTAATCGAAAGTCGTAGAATATCTTAAACTAAGAACATCGATAAAAAGAACGCCCAAATCTGACTTCGTATGCAGAAGTTATGATTTTTTGAAGTTTCGAGTTAGCACTGCACAGCCTGAAATTCGAATATTAGATCGAGCGGTTTTTAGCCGACACGACCTAAACGAGAATCGAAGATATCGTTGAGAGTAGCGTAACGAGAAAAAGATGGGCGAAAAAGGATGTCGGATGAAGAAGTTATGAAGATTTAACGGACCAATCGTGTCCTGGCCCGATAATAATATAAAATTTGAAATCGAGCCAAAATTAGCCGACGAAGTCTAAACGAAAGTTGTAGAGTGCGTTCCCACCTTCGCGTGGATATAAAGAACGTCGAAATCGGAGGTCGTACACGAAAGTTACGAATTTTTAAATTTGAAGTATGAAAATGCGAAACCTAGTGCGAGACTGATGACATGGCGTGTTGTGGGCCGTCCGATGAAGGTCTCAGATCTCGCTTCGGATCATGCCACGAAGCCTCGCCCTACGCCCCGCATACGAGATCCTGAACGCCCTGCGTACCCTCAGTTCTTATCCGGTCCGAAGTGGCTAACAGCTGGAGTCGACCTGGTCGCCTTATCCGATGGTTACGCCCCGCGTAGGTCCGAGGTACGCCCAGCGTACCGAGGCCTCGCAAGGCTATAAAAGGGGGCCGAGATTTCTTCATTCTTCACACCATTTTTCACTTCTCTCTATACAAACGTTCTCTTTCTAAGTGCTATAAACTCCTCTAAGCCCTAGTTAAGCTCCTTAGCCCCCGAGGGAAGCCCCGAGGCTCCCGGAGTCCCGAGAAAAAGGAGTTTTTCGGTTTCAAAACGCGGCCCCAATTAAGTCCCGGTTTTCGATAAAATTCACTGTAAGTGTGCTACGCTTACGCAATTTTTAATATAGCTTTCAAATAATTATAGGAATGTTATTAGGTCCTTAAAATAATTATTTGGGCTATTATTATGAGTTATATTGAGTATTATTAACGCTTAATAATACTCGGACTAATTAATTTTTCGCGGTTATCGTTAAACTAAACCCTAGTGGTATCGATACTAGGATTTATCGAAGGAATATCGTTTTGAGAGTATCGAAGCGCTGTCCGAGTGCTGAGTCACCACCTAATCAAGTGAGTGCATAGTTACTTTCAGCTTACACATAGATATGAAGTATTTTATACAAATTACGTGCTGTGTGTGTATATTATCTGTATACTTGCTATCTATCCTAGATGAACGTTTTATACATGTTTTTAATGATTTAAACTGTATATGTATTTTATATCTACAAAATGTGTTGGGTAAAACATGGGTAGATGTAATAGTTGTTCTGTGACAAAATAAAATAATGAGAGGCCTCGTTGTAGCTGTTCTTGATGACATTGTCATCTAGCGGAGTATAGATGACAACCACGGAGTATTCTAGATAGTCCAGTGGAACACTAGCACGCTCGCAACCTGTAGGTGTTTATTCGAACTGTGTGTTTATTTGAACTGTGTCTTTATTCGAACTGTGTGTTCATTCGAACTGTGTGAACTGTGTGCTCACCAGGTACACTCCATCCCAATGATAGTCCTTTAACTAAGTCCCTTGTGTTAGATGTTTTAGGGATGTAATGTGAGGATAACGGGAATGGGTAATTGGGTTGATTGTTTGATGTTGAAAAATAATAACTATATTATTGTGGGTTGAAAACCCTATGTGCTCACCATGTTTCCCAAACTGACCCACTCAGTTTATTTATATCACAGGTGTTGATAAGAAGTGACATTACACTGAGAGATTTAAAGAGATGTAGATCACTAGTGTAAATAATTGTAAGTTCTGTTTATGCGTGTGTTTCTGTATTAATGATGACATCCCAAACGTTTTAAAATGAAATAAATACGTTTCTTCGAAAATTATTTAATAACGTATTTACCATGTTTTTCTGGGAACAAATTCTGCAACATTTTTAAAAAATGAAGTACTCTGATTTTTATAAAGCATAAACCAAATCGGTCTTTTCTAGCCATGATTTTCGGGATGTCACAGTTGGTATCAGAGTATTAGTTTAAGCGAACTAGGAATATGGATTTATTTCTAGACTTAAACTTAGAATGCTAAGCGATGATTGTGAGGTGTGAGCACTAGCTTATTTTAGGAATTGTGCCTAAAATGCTTTTATGTGCTAAATGCTTTGTGCATGATATGTTGTTAATTGTTCGGATCTATGGTCTGTTGCCGATTGGATCTGGAAACCTTATGTGTTTAGGATTCTAAACGTACGACTACGATATTAGAACTAGCATATAAACGTTTCGGAGTGATAATGATGATTTAAACGTCATTCCTAAATAAAGATCTAGATTCACCTTATTCGGTGTATAGATCAAGATGGCAAGAACCCGTAGCGGAAACGTGAATGCAAATGGGAATAAAACCAACCCCTAGTGATTGAGCAAATACCGGTTGTGGTAGCCGCTGCTGAGCCAATAACGATGGCCGGAGTGCAAGGGATGATCCAAGCGATGTTGGATCGTCAAATGGAGGAAACTAGACGTTTTCTCCAGCAAAATCGAGAGGAAGCCACTATTCAGATCGAACAGCCTGAGTTGAACGAAGGGCAGACTGAGGAAGGAGACTACAGTGGAACTGTTGGTCAAGTCAACCCACCAATAGTTCAACAAAACAACCAAGATGACGAAGTCGAGAGGAATGGATGCAAGTACAAGGATTTTCTGACTTGCAAGCCATCAACTTTCACTGGAAAGGAGGATCCGATCGGGGTCATGGATTGGATCTCGAAGATGGAGTTAGCTTTCATGACATGCGGTTGCAGAGGGAAGCTACAGACCATGTTTGCAGTGCGTCAATTTCGAGGAGGCGCCGTACGTTGGTGGAATACCTTGGGGAAGACTTTAAGCCCCAACAAGCCCCTGCAACTGACATGGGCAGAATTTCTGGTACAATTCAAACGAAAGTACTGCTCAGCTCAAAACCTGCTCGAGCTAGAGAACCAGTTTCTAACCCTGAAGAAGGGAAGCATGTCAATTGATGAATATACCAACAACTTCACAGAGAAGATGGAGTTTGCCTTGCCCCTTGTTCCGGATGAGCTGACAAAAATCGACAAGTACGCAAAGGGACTTCCATGGGAGTACGCGGTGCTAGTGCGTCAGGCACCTACTCTGGAGGCAACTATCTGGGCTGCCAAGTCTGTGGAAGATATGATTAAGGGAAGAGCTGCCAACAAGATTGAGGTTGGTGAAAAGAGGAAGCTTGAGGGGTCTGCAAAGCCCGATGAGAGAAGCAAGACCAGTACCAGGAAGTTTAGAGGAGGGAGCGAAGAAAGATGGTGCGAGAAGTGCAAAAAGAAACACTCTGAAAAATGTGGTGAGGAGTTGACCTGTTTCAAGTGTGGGAAGCATGGGCATTATGCCAACGAGTGTAAATTCAACAAAAGGGTGTGTTATGAATGTAACGATGAAGGGCACTTCAAGCAAGATTGCCCAAATATAGAAGGGGCTACGAAGCCAAATGTGCCGCCAAAACCCAAGGTAAGAGCATTTCAAATGATCCTTGACGAAGCAGCTGACGATGTAAGGAATCAGGAGTAAGGATGGATATATAGAGATCGAGTTATGAAGAAGCCATATAGATAGTGTCATATGATGTAGCCTATTAGAGGCATAATCTAGGGTGAACTTGAACACCCATGTAATAGTTTCAAGAAATAATAAAATATTTGTTTTGTTATCTGGTCTGTTAAATTGTTGTGTGATTTGTTGCATGGTGACTTGGGAACTGCGGGACAATACTTGGGACGAGTATGAGTAGGTGTGAATGGTAGTAGAGGCCTATACTACCGGAAGCACATGACTCACACTTAGGTCATGGAAAGTCACAAGGTTACCAAGAAGCTAGTAATTAATTTCGTTTTATTCAAGTATGTCGTTACCATTGTTTCGGTAATGACTAAGAAGATTGTTGTTATCCCGACCCTAGTGGTCATATCCCATTGAGTCCGACTACGATGAGTAGGTTACGTGGTTCAGAGTACCAAGTTTAATGTAGCGTCTGACTTAAACCAAACGATTGAAATCAAAGCGATCAATAGAAGTATCGCGCTCGTTGTTAAAAGAGTTGGTAGCCAGAATTTCCTAATTGTTAATGTGTGATTATATCACATTAAAACATGAAGGAAGGCATGGTCTGTTTTAGAATTTAACTCTAAAAGACCTAAGTCTATGAGTTGCAACATATGATGATAGGTCATTTGAATATGACACATTAGTCCATTATAGTAACAAAAGAACTCATCTCAAGTTCGTATCCAGTAAGGATCGAAATTGTGACTTAAAGGTCATAATTTGGAGTCTAACCTGAGGTAGAGAGCAGGTGTAAGATTAAGTACTGCTTACAGTCAATGAGTCTAAGAAATAAACTTGAAGGAATACAGAAGTTATAATTACCTAGGATGAAGAGATGACGTATGGAGTCATTATACGAACCCTGTTTCGTTGATGATTCCGGGACGTAATGATCCTAAGGGGAACATAATTGTAACGCCCGCAAATCCGGGCTAGTCAATTAGAGGCAATAGGAGTTGAAAACGACTTTTCGACAAAAGATTATTTAGAATAAATAATCTTAACCAAGTTTTAGAATATGTCACAAGGTTTCCGTACATATAAAGAACGCCGAAATCCGAGTTATAACGAAGAAGTTATGACCCGTCGAAGTTTCGCGACAGAACCGGCACGGCACCGGGAAGCATAAATAATGAATTTACGATAGAGCGAGATTTAGCCTTAGCGATCTAAACAAAAGTCGTAGAATATGTTAAACTAAGAACATCGATAAAAAGAACGCCCAAATCTGACTTCGTATGAAAAAGTTATGATTTTTTTAAGTTTCGAGTTAGCAGTGTACAACCCGACATTCGAATATTAGATCGAGCGGTTTTTAGCCGACACGTCCTAAACGAGAATCAAAGATCTCGTTGAGAGTAACGTAACGAGAAAAAGATGGGCGAAAACGGATGTCGGATGAAGAAGTTATGAAGATTTAACGGACCAATCGTGTCCCGGCCCGTTAATAATATAAAATTTGAAATTGAGCCAAAATTAGCCGACGAAGTCTAAACGAAAGTTGTAGAGTACGTTCCCACCTTCGCTTGGATATAAAGAACGTCGAAATCGGAGGCGTACGCGAAAGTTACGAATTTTTAAAGTTGAAGTATGAAAATGCGAAACCTGGTGCGAGACTGATGACGTGGCGCGTTGTGGGCCGTCCAATGAAGGTCTCAGATCTCGCTTCGGATCATGCAACGAAGCCTCGCCCTACGCCCCGCGTACCAGATCCGGAACGCCCCGCATACACTCGGTTCTTATCCGGTCCGAAGTGGCTAACAGCTGGAGTCGACCTGGCCGCCTTATCCGATGGTTACGCCCCGCGTAGGTCCGAGGTACGCCCAGGGTACCGAGGCCTCGCAAGGCTATAAAAGGGGGCCGAGATTTCTTCATTCTTCACACCATTTTTCACTTCTCTCTCTAAGTGCTATAAACCCCCTAAGCCCTAGTTAAGCCCCTTAGCCCCCAAGGGAAGCCCCGAGCCTCCCGGAGTCCCGAGAAAAAGGAGTTTTTCGGTTTCAAAACGCGGCCCCAATTAAGTCCCGGTTTTCGATTAAATTCACTGTAAGTGTGCTACGCTTACGCAATTTTTAATATAGCTTTCAAATAATTATAGGAATGTTATTAGGTCCTTAAAATAATTATTTGGGCTATTATTATGAGTTATATCGAGTATTATTAACGCTTAATAATAGTCGGACTAATTAATTTGTCGCGGTTATCATTAAACTAAACCCTAGTGGTATCGATACTAGGTTTTATCGAAGGAATATCGTTTTGAGAGAATCGAAGCGTTGTCCAAGTGCTGAGTTACCACCTAATCAAGTGAGTGCATAGTTACTTTCAGCTTATACATAGATATGAAGTATTTTATACAAATTACGTGTTGTGTGTGTATATTATCTGTATACTTTCTATCTATGCTAGATGAACATTTTATACATGGTTTTAATGATTTAAACTGTATATGTATTTTATATCTACAAAATGTGTTGGGTAAAACATGGGTAGATGTAATAGTTGCTGTGTGACAAAATAAAATAATGACAGGCCTCGTTGTAGTTGTTCTTGATGACCTTGTCATCTAGCGGAGTATAGATGACGACCACGGACTATTCTAGACAGTCCAATGGAACACAAGCAGGCTCGCAACCTGTAGGTGTTTATTCGAACTGTGTGTTTATTTGAACTGTGTGTTTATTCGAACTGTGTTTTCATTCGAACTGTGTGAACTGTGTGCTCACCAGGTACACTCCATCCCAATGATAGTCCTTTGACTAAGTCCCTTGTTGTAGATGTTATAGGGACGTAATGTGAGGATAACGGGAATGGGTAAATGGGTTGATTGTTTGATGTTTAAAAATAATAACTATATTAATGTGGGTTGAAAACCCTATGTGCTCACCAGGTTTCCCAAACTGACCCACTCAGTTTATTTATATCACAGGTGTTGATAAGAAGTGACATTACACTGAGAGATTTAAAGAGATGTAGATCACTAGTGTAAATAATTGTAAGTTCTGTTTATGCGTGTGTTTCTGTATTAATGATGACATCCCAAACGTTTTAAAATGAAATAAATACGTTTCTTCGAAAATTATTTAATAACGTATTTACCATGTTTTTCTGGGAACAAATTCTGCAACATTTTTATAAAATGAAGTACTCTGATTTTTATAAAGCATAAACCAAATCGGTCTTTTCTAGCCATGATTTTCGGGATGTCACAGTTGGTATCAGAGTATTAGTTTAAGCGAACTAGGAATATGGATTTATTTCTAGACTTAAACTTAGAATGCTAAGCGATGATTGTGAGGTGTGAGCACTAGCTTATTTTAGGAATTGTGCCTAAAATGCTTTTATGTGCTAAATGCTTTGTGCATGATATGTTGTTAATTGTTCGGATCTATGGTCTGTTGCCGATTGGATCTGGAAACCTTATGTGTTTAGGATTCTAAACGTACGACTACGATATTAGAACTAGCATATAAACGTTTCGGAGTGATAATGATGATTTAAACGTCATTCCTAAATAAAGATCTAGATTCACCTTATTCGGTGTATAGATCAAGATGGCAAGAACCCGTAGCGGAAACGTGAATGCAAATGGGAATAAAACCAACCCCTAGTGATTGAGCAAATACCGGTTGTGGTAGCCGCTGCTGAGCCAATAACGATGGCCGGAGTGCAAGGGATGATCCAAGCGATGTTGGATCGTCAAATGGAGGAAACTAGACGTTTTCTCCAGCAAAATCGAGAGGAAGCCACTATTCAGATCGAACAGCCTGAGTTGAACGAAGGGCAGACTGAGGAAGGAGACTACAGTGGAACTGTTGGTCAAGTCAACCCACCAATAGTTCAACAAAACAACCAAGATGACGAAGTCGAGAGGAATGGATGCAAGTACAAGGATTTTCTGACTTGCAAGCCATCAACTTTCACTGGAAAGGAGGATCCGATCGGGGTCATGGATTGGATCTCGAAGATGGAGTTAGCTTTCATGACATGCGGTTGCAGAGGGAAGCTACAGACCATGTTTGCAGTGCGTCAATTTCGAGGAGGCGCCGTACGTTGGTGGAATACCTTGGGGAAGACTTTAAGCCCCAACAAGCCCCTGCAACTGACATGGGCAGAATTTCTGGTACAATTCAAACGAAAGTACTGCTCAGCTCAAAACCTGCTCGAGCTAGAGAACCAGTTTCTAACCCTGAAGAAGGGAAGCATGTCAATTGATGAATATACCAACAACTTCACAGAGAAGATGGAGTTTGCCTTGCCCCTTGTTCCGGATGAGCTGACAAAAATCGACAAGTACGCAAAGGGACTTCCATGGGAGTACGCGGTGCTAGTGCGTCAGGCACCTACTCTGGAGGCAACTATCTGGGCTGCCAAGTCTGTGGAAGATATGATTAAGGGAAGAGCTGCCAACAAGATTGAGGTTGGTGAAAAGAGGAAGCTTGAGGGGTCTGCAAAGCCCGATGAGAGAAGCAAGACCAGTACCAGGAAGTTTAGAGGAGGGAGCGAAGAAAGATGGTGCGAGAAGTGCAAAAAGAAACACTCTGAAAAATGTGGTGAGGAGTTGACCTGTTTCAAGTGTGGGAAGCATGGGCATTATGCCAACGAGTGTAAATTCAACAAAAGGGTGTGTTATGAATGTAACGATGAAGGGCACTTCAAGCAAGATTGCCCAAATATAGAAGGGGCTACGAAGCCAAATGTGCCGCCAAAACCCAAGGTAAGAGCATTTCAAATGATCCTTGACGAAGCAGCTGACGATGTAAGGAATCAGGAGTAAGGATGGATATATAGAGATCGAGTTATGAAGAAGCCATATAGATAGTGTCATATGATGTAGCCTATTAGAGGCATAATCTAGGGTGAACTTGAACACCCATGTAATAGTTTCAAGAAATAATAAAATATTTGTTTTGTTATCTGGTCTGTTAAATTGTTGTGTGATTTGTTGCATGGTGACTTGGGAACTGCGGGACAATACTTGGGACGAGTATGAGTAGGTGTGAATGGTAGTAGAGGCCTATACTACCGGAAGCACATGACTCACACTTAGGTCATGGAAAGTCACAAGGTTACCAAGAAGCTAGTAATTAATTTCGTTTTATTCAAGTATGTCGTTACCATTGTTTCGGTAATGACTAAGAAGATTGTTGTTATCCCGACCCTAGTGGTCATATCCCATTGAGTCCGACTACGATGAGTAGGTTACGTGGTTCAGAGTACCAAGTTTAATGTAGCGTCTGACTTAAACCAAACGATTGAAATCAAAGCGATCAATAGAAGTATCGCGCTCGTTGTTAAAAGAGTTGGTAGCCAGAATTTCCTAATTGTTAATGTGTGATTATATCACATTAAAACATGAAGGAAGGCATGGTCTGTTTTAGAATTTAACTCTAAAAGACCTAAGTCTATGAGTTGCAACATATGATGATAGGTCATTTGAATATGACACATTAGTCCATTATAGTAACAAAAGAACTCATCTCAAGTTTGTATCCAGTAAGGATCGAAATTGTGACTTAAAGGTCATAATTTGGAGTCTAACCTGAGGTAGAGAGCAGGTGTACGATTAAGTACTGCTTACAGTCAATGAGTCTAAGAAATAAACTTGAAGGAATACAGAAGTTATAATTACCTAGGATGAAGAGATGACGTATGGAGTCATTATACGAACCCTGTTTCGTTGATGATTCCGGGACGTAATGATCCTAAGGGGAACATAATTGTAACGCCCGCAAATCCGGGCTAGTCAATTAGAGGCAATAGGAGTTGAAAACGACTTTTCGACAAAAGATTATTTAGAATAAATAATCTTAACCAAGTTTTAGAATATGTCACAAGGTTTCCGTACATATAAAGAACGCCGAAATCCGAGTTATAACGAAGAAGTTATGACCCGTCGAAGTTTCGCGACAGAACCGGCACGGCACCGGGAAGCATAAATAGTGAATTTACGATAGAGCGAGATTTAGCCTTAGCGATCTAAACAAAAGTCGTAGAATATGTTAAACTAAGAACATCGATAAAAAGAACGCCCAAATCTGACTTCGTATGAAAAAGTTATGATTTTTTTAAGTTTCGAGTTAGCAGTGTACAACCCGACATTCGAATATTAGATCGAGCGGTTTTTAGCCGACACGTCCTAAACGAGAATCAAAGATCTCGTTGAGAGTAACGTAACGAGAAAAAGATGGGCGAAAACGGATGTCGGATGAAGAAGTTATGAAGATTTAACGGACCAATCGTGTCCCGGCCCGTTAATAATATAAAATTTGAAATTGAGCCAAAATTAGCCGACGAAGTCTAAACGAAAGTTGTAGAGTACGTTCCCACCTTCGCTTGGATATAAAGAACGTCGAAATCGGAGGCGTACGCGAAAGTTACGAATTTTTAAAGTTGAAGTATGAAAATGCGAAACCTGGTGCGAGACTGATGACGTGGCGCGTTGTGGGCCGTCCGATGAAGGTCTCAGATCTCGCTTCGGATCATGCCACGAAGCGTCGCCCTACGCCCCGCGTACCAGATCCGGAACGCCCCGCATACACTCGGTTCTTATCCGGTCCGAAGTGGCTAACAGCTGGAGTCGACCTGGCCGCCTTATCCGATGGTTACGCCCCGCGTAGGTCCGAGGTACGCCCAGGGTACCGAGGCCTCGCAAGGCTATAAAAGGGGGCCGAGATTTCTTCATTCTTCACACCATTTTTCACTTCTCTCTCTCTAAGTGCTATAAACCCCCTAAGCCCTAGTTAAGCCCCTTAGCCCCCAAGGGAAGCCCCGAGGCTCCCGGAGTCCCGAGAAAAAGGAGTTTTTCGGTTTCAAAACGCGGCCCCAATTAAGTCCCGATTTTCGATTAAATTCACTATAAGTGTGCTACGCTTACGCAATTTTTAATATAGCTTTCAAATAATTATAGGAATGTTATTAGGTCCTTAAAATAATTATTTGGGCTATTATTATGAGTTATATCGAGTATTATTAACGCTTAATAATAGTCGAACTAATTAATTTGTCGCGGTTATCATTAAACTAAACCCTAGTGGTATCGATACTAGGTTTTATCGAAGGAATATCGTTTTGAGAGAATCGAAGCGTTGTCCGAGTGCTGAGTCACCACCTAATCAAGTGAGTGCATAGTTACTTTCAGCTTATACATAGATATGAAGTATTTTATACAAATTACGTGCTGTGTGTGTATATTATCTGTATACTTTCTATCTATGCTAGATGAACATTTTATACATGGTTTTAATGATTTAAACTGTATATGTACTTTATATCTACAAAATGTGTTGGGTAAAACATGGGTAGATGTAATAGTTGCTGTGTGACAAAATAAAATAATGACAGGCCTCGTTGTAGTTGTTCTTGATGACCTTGTCATCTAGCGGAGTATAGATGACGACCACGGACTATTCTAGACAGTCCAATGGAACACTAGCAGGCTCGCAACCTGTAGGTGTTTATTCGAACTGTGTGTTTATTTGAACTGTGTGTTTATTCGAACTGTGTGTTCATTCGAACTGTGTGAACTGTGTGCTCACCAGGTACACTCCATCCCAATGATAGTCCTTTGACTAAGTCCCTTGTTGTAGATGTTATAGGGACGTAATGTGAGGATAACGGGAATGGGTAAATGGGTTGATTGTTTGATGTTTAAAAATAATAACTATATTAATGTGGGTTGAAAACCCTATGTGCTCACCAGGTTTCCCAACCCGACCCACTCAGTTTATTTATATCACATGTGTTGATAAGAAGTGACATTACACTGTGAGATTGAAAGAGATATGGATCACTAGTGTAAATAATTGTAAGTTCTGTTTATGCTTATGTTTCTGTATTAACGATGACATCCCAAACGTTTTAAAATGAAATAAATACGTTTCTTCGAAAATGTTTTAATAACGTATTTACCATGTTTTTCTGGGAACAAATTCCGCAACATTTTTATAAAATGAAGTACTCTGATTTTTATAAAGCATAAACAAAATCGGTCTTTTCTGGCCGTGATTCTGGGGATGTCACAGTATCCGGTCGAGAGGACCGAAGGGGAGGCTAGCACCCAGATATGCTAGGCAGTATCCGGTCGAGAGGACCGAAGGGGTAGGTCGGGCACCCAGATATGCCTGACAGTATATGTATGTTATATGATCATATGGTATGCAGTATGATGGGGGAACTCACTAAGCTTTGTGCTTACGGTTTACAGTTTTGGTTTCAGGTACTCGTTTTCAAAGGAAAGGAGCCGGCTTGATCGCAGCGCATCACACTATGTTTTCCGCACATTAGATCTTTGGGATTACACTCTGATATGGTTTTATGATAATATGATTTGATTATTGACACTTTGGTTTTGACATGAGATATTAATATGAATGTTTTTATACTGATAGTTTTATATAATAATGTATTTAAAAATGAAATTTTTGGCCTTGAATTTTGGGATGTTACATATTAAATGACTAATTAACATCAATATACATTCTAAGCAGCATATAATAAGGAATTCCTAGGCTATAAGGCATTTTAAGTATCAGGGAGTTCTATTTTGCAATTCTTGAAAATAAGCCTAGCCTATATATTATCATGAAAACATTTCAAGTTTGTTCCATGTGGTGTGTCAAAAATTGGATGTTTGATCCAAAATATTTTGGAGTTGCACCAGGGGTCCATAACTTTTACTTTGTTGCGAGTTTGGTCCAAAATTTTCAAAACTTTTATTAATGACAAATTTTTCCTTTATGTTTTTAACAACGGAGATATGTTTGAAACTCTTCACTAGTATCCTCATCATTGAACACACACTCAGTGTTGCGCATTTCCTCGCCGCCACTACATATAAGAAACCCTAGCTAATTTTGTCTTCTTTTTCTCTTCATATATATCCTTCTTCGACGACGACTACAAGCTACGAGATACTAAAACCCTAACGTCACTGCGTCAATCGGTCATTTAGGGTTTCCTTACTTAGCCATATCCTTCGTCTTCGTTTAGGTTGGACGATGCTAGGGTTAGGGTTGATGGGTTTTATACGTTATAATGAAAACATATGGTGGAAAAACTTAACCCTTAAGTTCACATGCAACCTATTTGGATCTAAGTTTTCTCTATTGATAGCAAAAATCTATCAACATCAAGAACCGTAAAGGAACCCTACTGTAATCGAAAATTACAAGGGATTAGGATTTTCACACCTTTTTGATTATTATTGCAAATAAACAATGAAATCCTACTGCAAAAACTGTTAGAAAGGAAGCACCAGAAATCTAATGCCTCTGATGGTTTGTGTCCAAACCCTATCAATAAGAACACATGAGGACATAGGAGATGGGATGAGATTTTCGGCTATCCACCTTAGAATAAGAGTGGACAAAAACCATAGGCTAAGGGTCCTGTTTATAGCTGACAGGAAAATCCTAGATAACCCTAATCTGAAATAAAATAATATTATTTTAAATTTGGACTTTATCTAGTTTCCTTATTATCCACATGGAATAATCTAAGGATCGACAAAATTTTGCCAACCCTAGGAAGCTATCAGAATCCTTCTGTTGAACAATTACAACTTCGATCCTTGCACTTTTAGATAATCCAATTAAGCTCAAAATTAATCCCAATTAATTTCGGATTAATTATTAATTAAATAATACTATTTCTAATTAATATATTAATCTCATAACATATTAACAAATTACTTATTATTATTTATTAATCATATAATAAATCAATAAATCAGCTTCTCTTTCCAAAAGTCATTCTAGTCCATTACTAGTTTTAAGGGCAACCCAAAAGGACTTTGCTTTTAATTCAAGTATATATACCAATTTAGTTATTTACTTAGATACCTCATCAAAAAAGTATCAAAAACCTTTTCTAAATAATGCATGAAAAGAAATAATGTTTCCCATCATTTATGATGAATAATAATAATTAATATAATCTATTCTAACATCACCATCGAGCATAAGACCATAAGTTGCAATCTGAGTAATAGGTGAAGATTGCCTAGTCCCCATGATCAAATTTATAATTCCATGCTCCACCTCCTCACATTCTCTTAGACCGTGTAAATCAGAAACAAATTTGAAAACCAAATCCTTTACCAAGTACCCAAGAACGAGTAAGTTATGAGTTATTAACTTAAATAATGTGTATACCTGTTGACGATCGCTTAACCTTGCCATCCTTCATGTCATGCAAGTATTTAGGGCATATTATTTTCTATTGGACCTTTTCATTGCAATAGTACCAAGTGGCCTCTTTGGGGTCACTAACAACAGGAATATCTGAATTAGGCTTTGCCTTCGACCCACTGCTAGATGACCCAGCATGGGCCTTGCCCTTCTAGTTTGTTTGAAGGTTACCCTTCCTCATCTTTCCTCTGTTTTACCTAATGGAAAGAATAGGAGCGCTTGTCATAAGAGGGACCTGATGTTTCTTCATCCCTGATTCAAATATCTACAACAAGTTATGGAGTTGGGTGAAGGTGGTCTTTGTGTTATTCAAATGATAAGTTAAGATGAACTAATCATAACTAGGAGACAAGGAGTCTTGTAACACTTGTTCCCAGGTATGAATTATTTCTAATGTTTTCATGATTTTCTTTGGACACAACGTGTGTGTGTCAAAACACTGCGTGTCGATGGGTCTTTGGAGCACGAACTTTAGTGAACCAACACAACATGTTTATGCCATAACACGACGTGTTGCCGCCTGGTGGAGAAACCCTAGCTTTTAGGGTGTTGCACCCTATATAAACACCTTAAGACTCTAGGGCTAGCCTCCTTACCAACCCCCAAACCTCCTAAAAACCCTAATTGATCTCTTAATCTTTCTTGGTAGTGTTCTTGAGCCTTGAGTCGATTCTTGTGGTTATTTTGCTCATATTGAAGGAAGCTTTGAAGATTAAAGGTGCTTAGCTTCGAGGAAGGTCATAAATGTAGAATCTCTCCACTTGTTGCAGTCTCTTTGAGGTATCAAGTTCATTCCATGACATGTAGATGATTAGATCTCATCATAGTTTGTTTTGTTATTCTTTTGGCTCCTTTTTTTTGGCTCCTTTTGAGTTGTTTGAGGAGTTAAGTCATTTTGTGTGATTGCTCTATTAGATCCGAGCTTCATATGCTCTCCTTTAATAAAAAGGTTCAAGCTTTTGGGTTGTTTGAGGAGTTAAGTCATTTTTTGTTGTGCAAGTTGCCTAGAAAACATGTATCTAATCTTCAAGTCGGCTTGGACTGGCTGCTTCATGCTTACATTAATGAACACATATAGTGAGGAAAACTAAAATAAGTCGCCCTATAAAACAATCCGAAGGAGCATAATTTGCTCTACCAACTACTTCATGCAGAACACAAAACTCGACTTCAGCTAAGATCTTCAAATCAATTCGTAGTGGCACAACAAAAATTTTGTACCCAACAATACAATCTTTTGTTCTTTGTTTGTCTGGTTTTTTTCCATTTGATGCATCTATTTTCGCTATTCAGTTCGAATTTTATTGTTCACTTTATAAATCTCGAAACCCATGTCATGTTTTAAACAAAAGACAACCGGAGTATACATGCTTACCCTCTAGAGTAGCAATTCTTCAAACTTATTGTTCTTAAAATATTCCAAATATCCATACATTGGAAGGACACTTGCAAATATACAAGAAACTTTTAGTTTTTATAACAACAATAATTTAGGACTTGCAAAACATAATCGATAATTTAGATCAGACAAGTGAAAAATGCTTTGTTACTGGCTCTAACAGTTTCAAAAATAATACAAACATTCATGGAGTGGTTGAAAACTTGAAATAATGATTTTGTTCGTATGCTAAAAAGCAAAACTGAATTTTCCATTACAAAAGTTGTAGTATAAATGAAGCTTTTTCATGTTATTTTTTTTGGATCGACTCGATTGACAGAAGAATAAATTTGGTCAAGAAAGACGAACGCTGAATTGAATATAAATTTTAAATTCAATATTTAAATGTCATTTAAACACATTTACATTTAAATTCTCACCCTATATATGCATACACATACACACACACTATGTATAGTCAAAATCATTTCTCTTATATCACACACTCGCATAATACTCCTACACAAGGAAAACAATTACACGAAGAATGGAAATAATTTCAAGTGCTCTTGATGGCACCTTGAACAGAGCATGGAAGAGGAGGAGGTACCAGCGGTTTGATGGCGGTTACAGAAGAAACACAAACAGCGTCACCTTCGGAGGAGGAAACCGCCGGTTTTGGAAAATTAAAGCCATTCCAAAGTTGCGATGGAAGAAAGCTTCACCAATCAGACTTTGGATCAAGTTTAAGAACGCTTATGTGAAGATGATGCTCCGATTAGGTGGAAGTGACAACGTTTTTGACTCTAAGAAAGCTCCGAAGACTCTTCTGATTTCAGGTAGTTATTCGTCTGAAGAATTTCAGAGGAGATTGATTTACGAAATCTCGAAGAACTTTTTCACTTCTCGTGAATTGGCAACAATATAAAATAACAAGAGTTATGATATGATGACCGACGATGTAAATTTTTTGCCTTTAAAATGCTAATAATCATTAAAATGTTGTATTTTATTTTGTAATATCATAAACGTTTTGATTATGTCATTTATCTCTATCCTTCAAGTTTTTTCGTACGATTAAATTTTGGTTTAGTCTTTAATATAACGAAAAAAAAAAAAAAACTAGATCTTTTTAACAACAATAACAGGGTCCATTATTCGAAAAAGGACCGGAAGGTAGGATTCTTGACAAGCATTTACCACCATATAAAAGATTATGATGTATTCAAACTCCCGAATCTTGATGGATAAAATATGACGTTTGTTAGAGGATCCAGGATTTAATAGGATTTGAATAATAGAAGTTGAATAAAATGTAGGATGATGATAAGAAAGATGGTTGAATATATAGATGAATTATATTAAACTAAGAAATATTTTTGGACTAGATCATATTTGCGGTTCAAAAAAAGTTGTTGGACGAAATTAATATTTTTTTCAATTAAATTTCAAAACCATATATATATATATATATATATATATATATATATATATATATATATATATATATATATATATATATATATATATATATATATATATATATATATATATATATATATATATATATATATTCTCTTCCAAGGTTTTAACCTATATATATTCTCTTCCAAGGTTTTAACCAGATCTTTTTTAATCGAAATAAAATACTCAACACCCTATAATTTGGTCATTTCATGAATTTTCTTTATTTTTAATATGACATGTTTCCTAAAACAAACTAATGATTGAATTGAAAATAATCATTCTCCATCGAAAAGAAATTAATTGTCGAAACAAACTATTTGTCGCCCACCGCTTTGCGCTGGTAAACGGTATATATATATATATATATATATATATATATATATATATATATAGGTAAATGTTCAAATGAGAACCAAAAAAGATTAAGAACCTAAGAACTAACTAATTAAATTTAACCCACTTTTTACATAATACTCGTTATATTCAAAATTAGATCTAGACTTGGATTTGGTCTCTCTCTCTCTCTCTCTCTCTCTCTCTCTCTCTCTCTCTCGATGTCAGCTACTGCCATTACAGTCGGCCGGAATCCTTCAGTGTTTGCGGCGAGAATCTAACCTCCGACGACCTACATTGTTGTTGCTTCGGTTAACCGTCTTCATAACCATCGACGTTAGCCTTGTACCATCAGATATGTGAGCTATGCTTCATTTCCAACCACCTTCCGCTGACCTCTCCAAATCACCAGAAAACATTGTGTCGCCTCTCTCAACCTTTCAGATCTGAAGCCAAAGACGTCAGAAAAGTCATCAACTGCCATTGATCTTTCAGATCTGAAGCAAAAACACACCGCTTTCTCGGATTTGGTTAGATTTGGTCAAATCTGATGTGTTTGGTGTAATTTGAAGCGTATATCTTGTTAGATCTAAAGTCAAAGACACAAGGATTTCTCAAATCAGGTTAGATATGTTCAGATCTATAATAACCGAAGACTCTAAGAAACATGACAATCTCAGATCTATAAGTCACATCAGATCGAAAACAATATACACACAAGGTGTTTGATGAAATGTATCAACGAGATCTGTAAGTTTTTAATTTATGAACAAGTGTTCAAAATTTTGTATTAAGCTGTGAATTGTTGTCTAAAGTGTGTATTATACTATGAATTCTGATTTTTTGATGCATTATGTTGTGAATTTTAGTGTTTGAAAATTTGAATTAAGTTTTGAATTAATATCTGAAATGTTTTATTAAACTGTGAATTATGAAACTTTTGTTATCTAGATTTGAATTTTATACACGTAAACGATTTGTGAATGTAGTGTCTTAAAGTATGAATTTTGTATATTAAGTTGTGAATTTTATTCATACTTTAATATAACAAATTCATATTTTAATACATATAAATGCCTCTAAATAAAAATGTCTAAATATAAGTTTTAAGTTGAGAATATGGATCTAAATATATAATTTTGTGTATTCAATTGTGAATTTATTGTACTTAACTGTGAATACGCTTTATTAAACTGTGAATATTTTATCTGAAGTTATAAATATTAGTTTTAAGTTAATAATATATAACTTTCATATGTGTTAAATTATGAATTTGTTATATCAAGTTGTGAATTTTTTGTATTAAACTGTGAATTTTTTTTTATTAAACTGTGAATTGACTATATTAAATTGTGAATGTTTATCTGAAGTGTATTAAATTATGAATTTGTTATATTAAATAGTGAATTTTATATATTAAACTGTAATTTACTGTATTAAGTTGTGAATTGACTGTATTAAGTTGTGAATTTTATATATAAATTTGTGTTAATATAATAATGATTTGTGAATGAATTTTTCAATTAACTTTATTATGAATGTATTTTTTTTTTGTTGTATTTATGTATTAGTTTTTAGATAATTATTTTGCATTAAATTCAAATAGAGGGAATTAATATGTTTATTAAACTGTGAATATAGTATTTAAGCTGTAAATACATGACTTTATATATAGATATGATTTTCAATGGATGATGGCTGCGACGGTGGCACAAGATGGTTGATGACAACATAGGTTGGTGGTGATAGAGTTTAGTTTAACTTATCTGAATATGTCAATTAGTGTAATAAAGATTGTATTAAGTTGTATATTTTGTATATTAAACTGTAAATGGACTATATTAAATTTAATTTAAATAAATTGAGTGTTAAAATAAGAATGTATGTATAAATGAAAATATTATACTATAAAAATTACGAATTTCCCATTTCACATACCCAAATGAAAAATATAATGATTTTTAACATATTTAATAAGTATTCACAATACATGTTACTTATGATAAGGGGTTCTTTGGGTTCTTAATCTTTTATAGTTCTTATTTGAACCACTCCCTATATATATATATATATATATATATATATATATATATATATATATATATATATATATATATATATATATATATATATATATAAGGTGTACACCCGCGCAAAGTGGCGACGACAATTATTACTGTTTCGAAGATTGTTTTTTTTATTCAGAAAATATTATTTGATTGTTTCAGTGGTTATAAATTTTCTTGCTGGTATGTTAAAAAAAAAATTCATGCACAACCTTTAGGCAAACTTCATGCCCATGTTAAAAAAGAAAAAAATAATTATTGATGTTTCCTTCCTTAAATATTTTTGTTGATTATTTTTTTACCATAATTAGGTTTTGTTCATAAAAAAATGAGTGGTTTTGTGCATAATAGATTTATGTATTAAGTTATCAAGCATATACCTTTTACATTTCAAGAAAAGTTAAATATGTTTTAACATATATATATATATATATATATATATATATATATATATATATATATATATATATATTATATCTTATTCTATATTATAAACATATATTAATCATATCTTCAATTTTAAAATATATAAGTTACAAAACTTTTTATACATATCGGTTATTCATAAATAATTTGTTTAATATTATATATCCCAAAAGACTTCTATATATATATATATATATATATATATATATATATATATATATATATATATATATATGTGTGTGTGTGTGTGTGTGTGTGTGTTTGTGTGTGTGTGTATGTGTGTATCATACATCATACATGCTTACAAAGCTAGTATTTTTTCTTGAATCTCATGCATTTGAAACCTTTTTTTTGACTTTCTAAAGCCACATTTATTTGAAACCCCCTTTTTTAACCAATGCAACTAAAAAGTTTTCTCAATTATGATTTAACACTCAAAATTTTTATAAGCTATATTATATTTAATTAGCATTTAGTGAAAAGTTTATTATAAAAAGATCAATCTTTTAGGAAGATATGCATACAAATCACATATAAATTTCAGAAAGAAAACAAACTTAAAGGTTTGTGTGTTGGGTTGAGGTCTTATGACAACTTTTGGAGATATGCTATTATATTAGAACTTTTAATTTGTAAGTTTGTTATACTAATTCGTTTTTATATTTTCTTCATTTTTGGATTATTTTAATACAATCGTTCTATATTGTGGTTTAATCGTTAATATATTGATCATATGTTATATAAGGTGATGTCGAAAATATTTTTTTAAACATTTTAAATATGTTTTCTTTTTGTTTTGTAATTGTATTGTTTCAAAAAGATAATTAATTAAAACTCATACATATGTTACACTTTCCATCTCTCATCTAATTCTTCACCCACATCTTCATCATTTTCTTCTTCCACTTGAGCCTTAGGTTTAGTGAATGTAGAGACTTCAAAGATCATTGGAATTTAGGTTCTTGGCTTGGTGGACTTGACTTCTGATTTAGGATTTTCTCTTGTTTAGACCTCTTCTTCCATTAATTTCTTTAATTCTTTAGGTTTATTCTATTCATCTACAAAGAACACTTAATTATGATTCTTATACTTCTCAAATGCTTATTCAAGTCGTGAGAGCTTGGCTTCAACCTTATCTTTTTCTGCGAACTTCATTCTCTATGGATGTGGATCAGGCTACATCAAGGCTTGATCATGGATCATTATAGGCTCTGAATGATTGTATTCTTTGGTAGATATGGCCATGACATCTGGTTGCGGTCTTTGATCAAGATTCTTTGGTGGTAAACTTTTGTTAAAAAGTGTATTAATTACCCGAGTTAAGCCTCGATATTTTTGATGAAAGGTTAATGATTTCTCATGGTAGCATCAATAGCATCTTGTTTTTTTTTTCATAGGCTTCCATAAACTTATTAATCATTGACTCAAAATCCATCTTCTTCTCGGGTGGTGCTTGATCTTTTTGGTAGTAGCCTTGTCCATTTGCCTATATTTTTCTTCTTTTCATTTCTTATATTCATCACAAGGCAACCTTTATTTCTTCGGCTTCCTCTGGTCTTCATCATAGTTTTCATCACTTGAATAAAACACTTTCGCGTTTTTATTTCCGTATTAATCCAAATCACGATCTTTAGTTAAGTGTGTACCATTACAATTTTCACAACCCAATCTTATAGCATGTATAGATTGATCAAATTCAATCATTCTTTCATCCATGTATTCTAATTTTTCCAATACCGACGTAATGCTCTTGTTCCCTCCATTACCATTTCCTTTTATAGCATCTTCTCATGGATTATGATATGCTCTTGAGTGCATTGCAAATTCTTCAATTAACTCTTTAATGGTGGCCAATTCTTTCTTTTTCATTGGTCCTTGAGAATCAAGGAGTTGCCTTGTTGTAACATTCACCCCATCATAGAAAATAGAGACTTCTAATTTCTTAGACGACCCTTGTACCTCTCCCAAGCTTCGTATAATGACTCTCTGACTTCTTGTTGGAAGTTAGCTATCTTCTTTTTCTTCAGCTTTGAGATATTTGAAGGTGGACTAAGTTGTTCAATATTCGCTTCACAAAGCTTGTCTCAAGTCCTTATTTTTCTAGTATGTAATGACTTCAACCATATCTTTGCATCTCCATTAAATGTCACAGGATGCATTCTTAGTAACACTGCGTCTCTTGAAACATTTAGGACATTTAAATAACTAACAATGTCCAAAAGTTCATTGATGTGCTTGAAAGCATCTTCATAATCTTTCTCGGAAAAAGGTATGTTCTTGAGCATTGATTGAATGTGCCCCTTGAAGTCAAAACCCCTTTGAATTGTAATCTTGGGCGACAAAAAACCTAGACCATTGTCGTAAGCAACCTTTTCATGTACTCCCCCATCGTTGTGGTCATGATATAACCTTGCTTTTTTATCTCGTCTCCTGAACTTTTTTCAATAGATGTTTCTGTCTCATATCTTACTTCCTTCTTTCTCGGAGTCTTTTCAAAAGTTCAAATTTGTAGGATTGGAAAGTTCTACTTGACTCGTCTGCCTTTTTCTCTTTCTTTTGTTGTAGAAAGCTGATTCTGGATTTTTAAGTGGTGGAATTATTGGAGTTTTGGATCCTCGGCTCATAAATCAATGAAATAAGACAAAAACAAAACGCTTAAAGATGAACTCGAAAGAAAATAAACAAAAAACTTAAAAAGATTAAGCTCACATCGTGAGAGGTGTCCCTCATGTCGTGAGAATTGAACAAACATAAAAATAAAAACCATGTAGAAAATTAAAATTTTGTGGTTTTTACCCCAAATAAAGGATCGATTAACTTAAAGTAGTTAAAATAACAAACTAAAATAGTTGTTCACTGACAACGGCACCAAAAACTTGATCTGCAATTTATATGTAACACTCGATTTGGGTATGTTTCCTTTTTCCCTTTACATTTAATTTATTGCAGTTTAGTCCTTAGAGTTAGTATGTGAGGCGTACCATTGGGTAAGCTTAGCGTACTATTTGAGAATGTAGTACGAGGGGCATACCACATGATACGCTTAGCGTACTAAGGAGGGCACCTAATCGTGGAGTAGAAGCCTCGTACGTTGGGTGTACGAGGGTTACCCATGGCGTACGTGGACGATACGAAAATCCTAATATTAGGGTCTTGACCCTATGTAAGGTCCTCATGTCTCTATGGCTGGCCTCTTTACTAACCTCCATTGCCCTAAAACCCTAATCTGGAACCTTAATAGCCTCTTTTAGTGTTCTTGTGCCTTGATCTTGATTTTGGTGGTTTATGCTTCTTGAAGTGAAAGAAAAAGAAGTTGGTGGACTCATTTTTTGAAGAATGCATAGAGATCCGGATTTAGCTCCATCTTTTGGTGACTTTTGAGGTATAAAGTGGCAACCTTTATCCTTATATGTTTAAATCTCTTCATGTCATGGGTTTTGTGCTTTTGGTCCCTTTTTGGGTTAGTTTGATGAGTTAAATCGTTTAATAGCACTATTCTTTTAGATCTGGGAACAATATCAGTTTCTTGAGCTTAAAGGTGCAAGCTTTATGGGGTTTATGGTCACATGCATACATTAAGCCATCTATTATGTCCTTTTAAGATATAAGAGCTTCATTAAGCCATGCATGCACGTAAAGTTAGCAAATTTACATGATAAACCATCTCAAGGAAATCAGATCTAAGTTTTGGAGTCATGTCTTTATGTGTTAAGAGTTGAAGGGGAAAATGGCCAAATGGAGGAATACGCTGGGCAAATAAGCAGATACACTTAGGGCATAGGCCCTAAAGCAAGTACGTTGTGCACACGTGCTGAGTACACCCCACGAACTCACCCAGTTGGGCTTCGCACATTTTAGGCTTTGGTTTAGGCCATAATTGGACTTAGATTCTTAGGGTGTTGTTGGTCCATCAAGTTTTTGGTATTTGGGCCTTTTGGATGGTAGGTTTCGGCCATATTAATGGGCCAAAATAGGAAAGGGGTAAATGGTCTTTTTACCGTAATTTCGGACATATGGTTATGGATTCGAATCCAATTATTAATTGGACGTTCTTTGGTATTCATAGTTCGAGGATTTTTCGGACCAATAGCTAGTGATTTATCAGTATGATTCAGCAATTCGAGGTGAGTTTCCTCACCATGTTTAGCTGGTCGAAGGCACCAATGCTAGCCCATGATCTGTTATGTTATAATTCTCGTTGTCTTTGTGAGACTTGTTTGTGTATGTGTTTATAGGCATATTGGGCAGGGCTTGATGGTTATTGTATATGCTATTACTTGTTATGCTTATATGAATTGTATGTGGGCTAGACCCACTATCCGAGTTTGGGTGGGGCCCGTTATTCACATTGGGCGAGGCCTTTTATGCAAGTTTGGGCGGGGCCCATTATACTCATTGGGTGAGGCCCGTTATATGAGTTTGGGCGGGGCCCATTACACTCATTAAATGGGGCCCGTTATGTGTTATGTATGTATGGTATGGGGTATGTTTGGTAACTTACTATGCTTTGTGCTTACGATTTTCAGTTTATGTTTTAGGTACTTCTAGTTCCAAAAGGAAGAGCTCGGGATGATTGTAGAGCACACACCACCTCGTTCCAGTTTTTGTTGATTTACTTTGATGTGATATGATGATTGATACATTTGGTTTATCTGGATTTTCATGATGATGATTTTGCAATATTGTTTTTATTAATTAAAAATGAAATTTGTGGGTCTTATTTTTAGGATGTTTCAAGTTCGTATTTGAGTCTTGTTTTTGACCTTGTCGGAGGATGTGGAGGATTTTGTGGTATATTGTGATGAGTCGATCACAAGATTGGGGGAATGTTGATGCAAAGGGGTTGCGTGATCGCTTACACTTCGAGGTAGCTGAAGCCTCATGAGGCAAACTATCCAACGCATGATTTGGAGTTAGGTGCTATGGTTTTCGCCCTCAAGATCTGGCGGCATTACCACTATTTACACCGATCACAAGAGCCTAAGATATTTGATGAATCAGCCAAATATGAATATGAGACAACACCGATGTATGGATGTGGTGAAGTATTTGATGGGTTTTGGTCATAAGACATCCTATGTGCTCATACTAACCCTAATGCTTGGATCTAGGTTTCTCTATTGTACATGCTTTGAATCCAAGACTATAAACCCTAATTCTAGCATATGGAAATCAATATTAACATATAATTAGGTTTAAGATATTACCTTGATTGTTATGTAGTAATAACAATCCCAATTCCTCCTTGAATTGACCTTGGAAAGCTGAGAGTCACAAGTGTCACTCCTTTAATGGCTTACAAACACCATAAGCAAGTGGAGAAGGTATAAAGAGAGAGGAGGGAGGTTAGAATTCGTTTCTAAGACTTCTTGGGAAGGGATGGACGAATTCCTAAGCCCTATGAGGTTTATATAGGTGTAAATATTAGGGTTTTAGTCCTTATCCTTATCTAGTTGCTTGCCCACCAAGCAACCATAAGATAAGTCTTAGAAAACCTTATCCTAGTCGAATTCTAAGGGATTTACACCTCAAATTCGTTCACCATATATATAAGATAATCCTTACCTTATTTTGTAACTATTACATAATTACAATTCAGCCCCTCTAGTTTAATTAATTACACTTTATCACAAAATTAATTCTTAATTAATTATTGACCAATATTAATTAAACAAATATGATTTCTCCTTTAATATATTATTCTTATAACATATTAATAAATCATAATAACCTCTCTCTCTTTATTTATTTCTCCAATCAAGTTGCTTTGGTGAAGGCAACCTAAAAGGACCATGCACCATCGGGTCAAGTACATACCAAAATAGTTATGGACTTAGACACTAATCCAACAGTCTCCCACTTGGATAAGTCTAATAACTCTTCTGCGTATGACTTCGGATCCCGATCTGCAATCGTAGCTTTCCAAAGCCGCTGTCAATTCTGATCATATCAAATACGCGTGTCCTTAGATAAGGGATCATATATTCCTCCATTCTAGATATCATATGAGATATGATTTCAAATCATTCTCTTTGTACTATATCTCGATTCCCGATTTATGACGACTGACTAATTGAACAAATCAAATTAGCCCTAGCCCGGCCGAGCATTTACGTTTGTCATCACTAAACCATCGAGGGGCCCAAAGATATCGCTTTTATCCTACTTTGAATAAAAGGAATGGATAAACTTTGATACAATGCTTGCTTGCACTCATTAACCAAATCACACACAACAATATGTTTTATAACACCAAGTTACTAGTGCGTTTACATATTATCAATGTGCAACCGATTCGCAAGATACAACTCACACATCTCGGTTTCAAGAATATAAGATGTTATCGTCTCACCAATCACTCGTGATACAATTCATGGAGTGATCCAAGTGAGCGTGGGTTTAATCCAATGCTCAAATCATATTCGTAAGCACTCATGAATGTTGCAGCAAACATTTGCTTATGTCTAATACTTTTCTAGACAATCCACACACCAATTCACGACAGTCTTCATTCATATCTACTTCCAACATATGAACGACTGTGGCCCGTTTGAATAATTCGATTATTCTTAATAAACTCAATTATTCTGGAAGTCAAAACATGCAAATGTGAAACACAAGAATAATACTAATCCCATATGGCCTCAACCCTTTGAGCATAAATAAAACACCTTTTATTTATCACCATATTGATTACTCATTATTTGTAGTTCCGGGTAATCAACTTCTTACTTGAATTACAACACTTGTCCCATGCTCCTAGCATGCACACAATGTTTACCTATGGTTCTTACTTTGTGAAATAGATCATATTGAACACATTTCCAATCATTCTCATTTCTCAACTCCAAATCCTTTTTCCATAAGTTAAAGAATATCAAATTCTTGCTACTTATATAATATGCTAGATTCTAATATTCTATGCAACTTATCCTTTCGTAATGTCACTGCACCAAAGTCACAAAGACTATTGCCAATGATATTACAAAGTCCTCTATCGGAGATTGTTACAAGACAATTCCATAGACGTGATGTCTCTCACTCAAAGTACATTCTTTGAACATCCTTTTGCATAGAAGTTTCTAATCTAATCATAGATTTCTCAATATTCAATTCCCAATATGGACACACTTCCATATGTTCCATATGACAATAGAATCTTATCTATTCGTAATGATGTCGATATGGTCCATCCAATATGGAAACATTTCCATATTTTCCAATACTATACTTCCAACTATTCACAAGCGACCAATCCTCGTCGAACTTTGGATTGTCCTTTGATAGTTGTTTAATTGTTTTTAGTCAAAACCAATTCTAGTCCCTTTTCCCTCTAAATGCGCTCGACATTTGGAAAATTTTAGAATGGTCAAACATTAAGCATTTGCAATCGATCCTATACCCGAAGCGTATGGGACACGACGCATAATGTTTTATTTGCTATGTTCTCAAAATTCGAATTGTGAAAAGGGATGCCGTAATCATAATCGAAATTTTAAGAACACACTATGTACCTTTGACTAAATTTATTAACATTTCTCAACCTAATCCTTTAGATTTGAAATGCAGCATAATATTCTCTCCCTTAATTATAGCAAAACAACCTTTCAACTCTTACAACTTTGCAAAGTATGACTCTTGTTTTCTATAATTATTATTGCTAACCTTGCAGTACTTTCCTTAATAATCATACAATCATAACATTTATGCTCCTACTATCATGATGATTATTATAAAACATAGCACTTATGCTCCCACTAGCTTCGACATGTATTCATAAACATCTTAACTTTCAGAAAACAATACTTATTGAATTTCTTAAGTTCATGTTTCTAATACTTAGTGCTTTGATAATCCTTTACCAATGCTTCTTGAACTTATACAACTTTGCCTTCGATAGTTCATATGTGTGTCTAAAAAATTAAGACTAATTGCCAAACCTCACAATTCAAATTATGGAAAGGGATGCCGTAACCATGATTGAATTTGAGAATGCAATTTTACAATCACTATCTTCTTAAAATCTCTCTTAGTGAAAGCATTTCTTCACAATCATTTTCATGAAGGAGGAAATCTTATGACACTTAGATTTGAGCGGTGTATGTGTTCCTATCCATGTGAATTTGTTAAAACCAAAGTTTATGACAAATTCAAACTCATATGGACCGAGCTTTCTTAATCTTGATTTCTTGCCTTATGTTAGCACAGCTGCCCACCATGTCTTCCAAGTGGTTAAGCGGCTCACTTTTTCTTATCAATGTACCTTTCATTGATTAAGGTGCTTTGCCTTTTATGCGTTCAAAATGAGAACTCATAGAACTCTCATGCATAATTAACTCGATTGGATTGGCACAGAATCAAAATAATGTCAACACGATAGGTTGTAAACCTCAACTCGTGTGCTAGTGATGATCGATAAGGTTTATTTGATTTGTTCTTGAAACCTTTCAAGACAATTAAGACTCCCACTGACTCCTTAACATATAAGGTTCTCTTGTCAATAACCATTTCTTGACAAACAAATATTCAAGAGTTAGTGTAGCTTTTATCAAAACACTTCATAAATTGGTCCTAGTTGGTCTTTGTCTTATCCAAGACATCACAACTTTCCACATTTAATGAAAGTTACAAACCTTCTTAATACCTTTCACTCAATGTCACAATCTTAACTTTAAGACTTGTTATTGGAACGAAGTATGATTGACTTGTTGATTTAACCATTTCTTCAATTCTTGATTCCTCTTCTTAGACATACAATTGTACTAAGACTCACTTAGAGGATCAATTGAGATATGGTTCTTAATCATTAAGACCTATCATAAAGCATAAAAGGTACTCTCCCTTCTTCTTAGAATGGAGAAACTTTTATCTCTCTGCCTACTTGATTCTTGTTATTCGTTCTGCTATTGATCTAAACCCTTTGATCAATTTAAAATTACACTTAATCTTGTAAGTATAATCATATTTACTAAACCTTTAGTAAATCATGACGAATATCATTGTTACTCTTATGGTTGACTTGATCAACACGCAACATTGTGTGCTCGATCTCTTAGTCCCTCACTTGACACTTTGTCAATGAATTTGTCTAATTTCCAAATATGAAATTTCTCATTCATCGTGCAACCAAGTTGCGTGATTCCAAATTTCTGTCCAATTGAAACTTTGGGCGATGAGAAACTCTCCCTATTTGATAAATCCTCGACTTTCCATAAATAACACAATAAGAACCAAATCCATTATTGCTAATAATAGAAACAGTTTAACATCAATTTTTCATACACGCCATTGCAAGGATAAATAAATAAAATTTAAAATCAAAATTTATTTTATTGCGGAAAAATTTGTCCTTACAATGCAATTCATTGAAAAACTTATGCTAATACATCTTTCTTAGCAATCTAATTCTAACTCTAAGTAGTAGTTCAAGAATCTAATCTTTGATAAACGCGATCGAAATCCATTCATTCACGGTTAGATTCTGCTCACTTCTTCCCTTAAGCTCCCTTTCTTTTCTTCGATCCTACAAAACATCAATTGTAATCTTATTACATTATGTATTAAGAATCTAGAATAGAAGCTTAAAAGAGTTAGTAAATGGATTTTACCTATATTAGAGCCATACGTTTCGACTCTCCCATCTCTTAGATCTCTTAGGTAAATGGGGCAGCTTCGTCTCCAATACCCTTTCTCTTGGAAATAAAAGCGAATCGACTCTTTTGGAACAGGACATGGAACTACTTCAGACATCGCCTTTCTCTTATGATCAAACTTTTCGATCATAGCATGTCTTTCGTTGCCATTGTCTATATCCATAGAGGTCTCGAAGGCAGATTCACCAATCAACTTTGCTTTTCTATTGCGCCAAATCATTGCAGATTCAGCAGCAACAAGCATATAGGTGAGATCTATAAGGGTCACGTCGTAGTTCATCATATAGTACTCTCTTACGAACTCACTATATGAGTTGGGAAGTGACTGAAGAACCCAATCAACAGCCATTTCCTCACAGACAACGGATCCCAACATTCTTAACTTATCAATGTGTGACTTCATCCCTAGGACGTGTGCACACACAGACTTTCCTTCTTTATGTTTACTTGCCAAAAGGGCTTGAGTGATCTTGAACTTTTCAAGCCTTTGAACTTGTGGGTTAGGGAGAATAATTGGAGGAGGTAGAGGAAGTGAAGCATGATTTCTTGTTCCTCGATCGAATCGTGGAATATCATCTTCATGTGGAATGCTTGTTCCACGAGATTTGAGAAGACCATAGTTGTCGAACTTTGACATCTACAAAACGGGAGAAAAACGAATTCAAGTTAGTTGATAGATTGAGTCCTTGGTAGATCACCCAAATGAAATTCCAAGGCTAGGACCCAACACAATACGCTACAACCTAGAAAAGGGATGTCGTAATCTAGTTGCAGAATATTTGAAGGTAAGTGAATGACGATTCACTAATTTCCACCATGAAAAACGAAAAAGAAATTTAAGTTTTAATCTATGAAAACTCCTAGATCCTTTGAGATACATAGAACTTTCAATGGCATGTTTATATCTCGATATGCCCCTCTTGTTTGCGACTGGGATGCCGAGGATCACAAAGCGGGTGTGAATAACCATGCAGACTACATGGTGCCCTCACATGTTACAGTCACCTATTCGATGTGCCGGTAAACCACACACGCTCCACCGAACTATGACAAACATTGAGTCACCCTTTGCTACCTTTGCTTAGACCCATTTAGTGTGCCGGTTAACTACACACGCTCCACTAACGTCTTCGCAAGGGCACAAAGTGTAATTTCATGGAATTGCATCAATTCACTTTTGCCTAAGTAACTAAGATTGGGAATTTTATGAAAACATTTAGTTACTTTAGTAATTCATTATACTTATAATGGAAGGTTTCGTCCTATCCTACCCGTTCGACTAACGACCCTCCACTAGTCAAGAGTGCAGTGGGTAAGAGTGGATACCCATTCAATCGCCATTTTATAGGCAATTTCCTTAAACACCCCTTATAGACCAGCTTCGTGAATGAGGCCTACTAACGGTAAGACTAACTTTTAGTTATACATATATATAATGTTAGACTTTTAATGTTATATATAGTATAGGGTGTATTTTATAACTTTTAAAATACTATGTGGTTAACTTTAACAATTACACTTTTAATTCTATTAAATGGTTAACCTAAACTTTTATGGATTTATTAAACCTCTTTTAATTATACACCTTAATTAATTAATAAAACCATAAGGGTGTGATTTAAACTTTTTCAAAACAATACTAGAGTTTTAGAATTTAACATTTTTAATTAAACTTTTAATCAACCTTTAAATTCCAAAACTTGAGGGCAAGTTTTGAAAGAATTTAAATATGCATCAAAATTAAACTATTTAATCAAAATTTAAATTCCAAAACTTGAGGGCAAGTTTTGAAACCTTTTTCAAAACATTAGGGTTTTAACTATTTAAATTTCAAAACAACAAAACTTTTGGGTTCAAATTTAAACTATAAAACCTAAAGGGAAAATTTGAAACTATTTCACAAGATAATTCAAATCTAAATTACAAATAATCAAACTTTATCTAATAAAACAAGTGATTATCTAAATTTTAACGATTATCTTCTATTTAGGTAAGGATAATCACATAATAATGAAAAAATCCGGATTTCATCACAAAAACATGTTTATGGTAATTATCCAAAGGCAAAACAGGAAGAAAATCGCGAATCTGAGTTGTCAGACCCTTTGACTCGTCGAGTCTGGACCTAGACTCGTCGAGTACAACTGACTCGGCGAGTTCACCAAGTGACTCGGCGAGTCAAACATTCAGAAACTCAAAAAATCGATTTTCAGTGCTTATTTCGATCAAATATGCATCAATACAAAAGAAACCAATCAAGGCTCTGATACCACTGATGGGTTTTGGTCATAAGACATCCTATGTGCTCATACTAACCCTAATGCTTCGATCTAGGTTTCTCTATTGTACATGCTTTGAATCCAAGACTATAAACCCTAATTCTAGCATATGGAAATCAATATTAACATATAATTAGGTTTAAGATATTACCTTGATTGTTATGTAGTAATAACAATCCCAATTCCTCCTTGAATTGACCTTGGAAAGCTGAGAGTCACAGGTGTCACTCCTTTAATGGCTTACAAACACCATAAGCAAGTGGAGAAGGTATAAAGAGAGAGGAGGGAGGTTAGAATTCGTTTCTAAGACTTCTTGGGAAGGGATGGACGAATTTTTAAGCCCTATGGGGTTTATATAGGTGTAAAGATTAGGGTTTTAGTCCTTATCCTTATCTAGTTGCTTGCCCACCAAGCAACCATAACATAAGTCTTAGAAAACCTTATCCTAGTCGAATTCTAAGGGATTTACACCTCAAATTCGTTCACCATATATATAAGATAATCCTTACCTTATTTTGTAACTATCACATAATTACAATTCAGCCCCTCTAGTTTAATTAATTACACTTGATCACAAAATTAATTCTTAATTAATTATTGACCAATATTAATTAAACAAATATGATTTCTCCTTTAATATGTTATTCTTATAACATATTAATAAATCATAATAACCTCTCTCTCTTTAATTATTTCTCCAATCAAGTTGCTTTGGTGAAGGCAACCCAAAAGGACCATGCACCATCGGGTCAAGTACATACCAAAATAGTTATGGACTTAGACACTAATCCAACAGTATTAAGATTCTGAGATCCTTTAACACCGAGGGAATGCCAATGTGGTGGCCGATGCTCTCAGCTGCAAGGCGGTTGCGGCTCCTATTAGGGACATAATTTTGAGGATGACCGTGATTACTCCGCTGTTGGAGTTGATTCTTGAGGCTTAGGTTGAGGCTATGAAGGAAGATTACCAAAAGAGTGAGTGTATTGTGCGTTAGGTGGTTTCCTTCGATTATGATAGTCGTGGAATGTTGAATCTTATCGGTGGGTTTGGGTTCTGTATTGGGGCAGTGTGCGCCAGGTTTTGATGGAGGAGGTATACAAATATATGTTCTCCAATCATCTAGGGGCAATGAAGATGTATCGAGATATTCATCCCAATTATTGGTGGCCCAACGTGACGCAGGATGTGGCCTTGTATGTGGAGAGGTGCTTGACTTGTAGGAAAGTCAAGGTCGAGTATCATCGGCCTCATGACAAGATGCAGCCGTTGGAGATTCCTGTATGGAAATGGGAAGATATTACCATGGATTTTATCACGAAGCTAGCCCGGACTACGCAGACTGGATTTGATTTGGGTCGTCGTGGATCATTTAACCAAGAGCGTGCATTTCATCCTGATTTAGGAGAGTACTTATGCAGATAAGTTGGATGAGATTTATACTAGGGAGGTTGCGGCACATCATGGGGTGCTGATATCAGTGGTTTCTGACAAAGGTGTTCGGTTTACTTTCAGGTTTTGGAAGAGGTTCCATGATGATTTGGGCACTCGTCTCCATTTCATCACATCATTCCACTTGCAGACTGATGGTCAGAGTAAGCGGACCATTCAGATCGTAAAGGATATGCTGCAGGCGCGTGTTCTAGATTTCGGTGGGAGTTATCATGCTAGCATTGATAGACCTCCTTTCGAGATGCTCTACGGTAGGAAGTGTAGGACTTCAATTTGTTGTGGTGAGGATGGTTAGCGGGTTATAGGGGGTATTGAGGTGGTACTCAAGACTACTGAGTTGATTCAACAAGTTTGGAGTAGGCTCTAGACGACTCAGAGTCCGTAGAAGAGTTATGCTAACAGGCGCTCGTCAGATTTAGAGTTCTAGGTGGGAGAAATGGTTCTCCTGAAGGTGTCACCCTGGAAAGGTGTCATCCGTTTTAGGAAGCGAGGCAAACTAGGCCCCCGGTATATTGGTCCTTTTAGGTTTTTGGCTCTAGTGGGCTGCATTTCTTATCACTTGGATCTTCCAGATGAGCTCAATTAGATCCATAACACGTTCCATGTCTCTCAGTTGCGGAAGTGCGTAGTGGATGATTCCACAGTAATACCATTGGAGCATATTCAGGTGGATGATCTCCAAAATTATATTGAGAGACCAGTGGCGATCCTTAATCGAAAGACGAAGACCTTAAGGAACAAGGTTGTCGAGTTGGTGATGGTGCAATGGCAACACCGCAAGGGTTTAGAGTGGACTTAGGAGGCAAAAGATGAGATGAGAGAGCACTATCCAGAGTTATTTGGGGTGGCAGACTTCAAGAATGAAGTCTGATTCAAACACTTGATTTGGGTATGTTTCCTTTTTCCCTTTATATTTAATTTATTGCAATTTAGTCCTTGGACTTGGTATGCAGGCGTAACATTCGGTACGCTTAGCGTACTAGTTGAGAAGCTCGTACGCAGGGTGTACCCCACAGTACACTTAGTGTACTAAGTAGGGCACCTAATCGCGGAATAGAAGCCTTGTACGTTTGGCGAACGAGGGCTACGCATAGCGTACGTGGAGGATAAGAAAACTCTAACTTTACGGTGTTTCACCCTATATAAGTTCCTTAAGTCCCTAAGGCTATTATCTTTACCAACCTCCATTACCCTAAAACCCTAATCTCGAATCGTAGTAGCCACTTTGAGTGTTCTTAATTTTGGTGGTTTATGCTCCTTGAAGTAAAAGAAGAAGAAGTTAGTGGATTTATTCATTGGAACGAAGCTTGGAGATCCATATTTAGCTCCATCTTTTGGTGACTTTTGAGGTATAAACTCCAAACCTTTATCCTTGTATGTTTAGATCTCTTCTTGTCATGGTTTTTGTGCTTTTGGTCCCTTTTCGGGTTAGTTTGATGAGTTAAGTCATTTTAGGGACTTATTCTTTTACATTTGGGCACATTATGAGTTTCTTGAGCTTAAATGTGCAAGCTTTATGTGGTTTATGGTACATTCATGCATTACTTCATCTACTAAGTCCATTTAAGCTTTAAGAGCTTCATTAAGCCATGCATACACGTAAAGTTAGCAACTTTATGTGATAAACCATCTCAAGGAAGTCAGATATAAGTTTTTGAGTGATTTCTAATTGGGTTAAGTGTTAAAAATGTAAAATGGCCAAATGGGGGGGGGGGGGTTGGGCGTAAAAGTATGTACATGTAGATTACAAGCCCTAAAGCGAGTACCCAGCGCGTACATGCTGAGTATGCCCCGTGTACTCAGCCAGTTGGGCTTTGGACGCTTTGGGCTTTGGTTTGGGCCATACTTCGAATAACATGCTTAGGGCCTTGTTGGGCCATCAAGTTTTTGGGTTCCCTTGGAAAAGGCCCATGAAAGGGATTTGGGCCCAATTTGGAAAATTGGGCCATGATTGGGCCTTGGATGATTATTTTGTTATTTAGGCCTTTTGGATGGTAGGTTTGGGCCTTAGTCTTGGTCCAAACTAGGAAAGGGGCAAAATGGTCTGTTTACCCTAATTTTGAACTTACGGTTACGGATTGGAATCCAATTATTAATTGGATGTTATTTTGTATTGAGAGTTCGGGGATTTGTCGGACCGGCAGCCAAAGATTTATTAGTGTGATTCAGTAGTTCTAGGTGAGTTTCCTCACCATGTTTTGCGGGTCAAAGGCATTAATGCCAAACCATGATTTATTTTGTTAGAATGCTCGTTGTCTGTGTGACCCTTGTATGTGTATGTGCTTTTATGCTTACTGGGCGGGGCTCGATTGTTATTCTATATGCTATTGTTATGCTTATAGGAATTGTATGTGGGTGGGTCCCGTTATGCGAGTTTGGGTGGGGCCCGTTACACTTATTGGGCAGGCGCTGTTATGTAAGGTTGGGCTGGGCCCGTTATACTCATTGGGTGGGGCCCGTTATATGAGTGTGGGCCTGGCCTGTTAGACTCATTAGGCAGGGACCGTTATGTATTATTTATGTATGGTATGGGGTTTGTTGAGGAACTCACTAAGCTTTTTGCTTATGGTTTAAGTTTATGTTTCAAGTACTTCCAGTTCCACTGGGAATAGCTCAGGATTATTGCATAGCACACACCATCTCGTTCCAGATTTTCTAGATTTACTTTGATGTGATATGATGATTGATACACTTGTTTTATCTGGAATTTCATGATGATCTTTTTGGAATACTGGTTTTATTAATTTGAAAATGAAAATATTGGGTCTTATTTTTGGGACCTTTCATTATGTACTACCTAGTTTTAATCTTATATTCCTAACCTACTTAACTAACTAACTACACTTAAAAGGTGTACCTCGTCACATTTATAGAATAGTTCAGGTAAGTCGGGTGTCAAACACATTGAACGGATTTAGCTAATAAAATAATTACTAAAAATCAATATAAAACCAATAAGTAAAGAGGGGGTTTTATTTGATTTTACAAGTTTAGATTAATTTAAAATTAAAACTCAGCTCAAAATGATTGTAAACAAGGTTTAGAAAACACTTATGTTTAGCTCCGAATTCCCCTTTTCTGTATGCGTAGTTTCTAAGTATGGATTTATTTAGTTGGTTACCTATTTAGATGTAATTAGCAGTCTTCATCCGATCTCGTAATATTTTTATTAATTCATGAAATACTATATAATAGTCATACACAGACAAACACAAAATTGATTATTTAACATAATTAGGCTATGTATGATATATCTAAATTAAAGACAATTATGATCAAATTAATGTTCTCCAACACAGTTAAAGTTATTACCTTTATTACTTAACCTAAGATGTGATTAATCTTAGATCTATCAATTTAATGATCATAAACTAGTAGGTAACAAGTTCGTGCAATTAAATTAGTCATTAAGCAATACTTAACTTGAATCAAAGCATCCAAGATGTAAAATTTAACATGCTATGTAATGATAATCAAACACATGCATTAACCAACTTCATAAATCCAATTTAAGAAACTAGCCCATATTATTAAGGTTCATCTATAGTAAATGAAAGCCTAATGATTAGCTACTCATGGCAGAAAATAAGCACACAACAACATAAGAATTCAACACAATTAAATCAATGCAAACCAAACATGATGTGTAATCTTCAATCTCCAATTGTTCAACAAGGAAACTACATTCCTCGTAGTTATCTTCTGGAAGAATCTATACTCACAACATGAGGTTATAAGGCTCACGTCGTGAGCTTAGTTATAATGCATATCGTGGAGATTTTTCCTCTCGCCACGCCATGGGACTCCAAAGCCACATCGTTGGTCTAACACCTATTATTCAAGTATTTGTTTTAACCCTTGAATTGTGCTTTATTTGCAACATTATTCCCTTGTGGCAATTTCATAATTTCGTAGTCAGTTGGAGTATGGGGCGTACACATTCTTATGCAGGGTATACACTGGATTGCATTAGGATGTTGCACATATGCTTGAATGTCGGTCATACACAGCTAGGGTGAAAAACCTTAGTTTTAGGGTTTGAACTCAATTTAAACACATTTATGACCATATGCACCTTCTTATCTTCAACTTCCTTCCTTACTTCGAAACCCTAAAGAGTGTTTATGCATTATAAAGCATGCTGAGCTTTTTTTTGGTGTCATCTGGATCTTTTGTAGTATATTGAAGAGCATTGAGGTGTTGGTGTTTCATTTAAATCTTTCGATACAGCATCTGGTCCCCCTTGTGCACCTTGTGGAGGTAAAACGCTTCAACCTTGGTGTAGAAATATAATGGATCTAGTTTTAGCTCAAATTTGTTCCCTTTTTGGTACCAAACTTGGTCTTAGTGACTAGAAGTTACTCCAAGGCATTTGAGTTTTCATCTCAGAAGTTTTCAGGGCTGTGAAGTCATAAAGTTGGGTTTTCGGTCACTAGTTTCTCTTCATGCAAGTGCTAGATGGTCTTAATGGGTTAAGAGACTAGGTTTTATGGAGTTAAGGTCTTAATAGTCATGCTAAATCATAAGCTGGAAACTTTATGGTTAAGAACATATTTTGTTGCCTAGATCTAAAATTTGGATTTAAGTGCTGAAATGATTAAGCACTTAATAAGAAGGGTGGTGAGCCACCGTGTATGCTGGGTGTACCGAGGGGTACGTTGCGCGTACGAGGTTACCTCCCTAATATTTGGTTAATTACAAAGTACGCCCCGCGTACATGAAAAGTATGCCCTACGTAATGATTAAGTCAACCCGGTTGACTCAGTTGACTTTGACCTGGATTTTGACTACGGTTTGACCAAGGGGTATTTTAGGTATCTGAATGGTAGTCTGATTTTTGGTTACTATTATTCGTAAAGGTGACCAATAAGGCATGTTTCAGAGCAACATGTCATTTCAGCTTTTCATCTGTTTGTAAGGTGAGCCTTTCTTACCACTTTAAGTGAGCAGAAGGCACCAAGGCCGACCCACTGTATTATATGAGTAAAAATTGTATGATGTGATTGTATGATTTATATTTTGATCTAGTTTGAGGCTTGGAATCAATACGGACTCGGGGATGATTTGGATCTGAGGGTTGATTCGGACTTGACACATCTACTTGCTATTATTTTGGATTGATACGGACCCAAGGGTCAATATGGACCTGACACAGCCACATGTTGTTATATTATTTGTATGTTATACGTGGTAATTTGGGATGCACACTAAGATTTATGCTTATAGTTTATGTTTATGGTTTCTAGTAATTCCAGTTCAAAAGGGAAGGGACCGACGTGATGGCACAACATCCTCCCCATATGATTTTCGCACTTGATGTATTTGTACTCTGATGTTTTGGAATACTGTAATGCTTGATGGCTTTTTGTACAATAGTCGAATGAAATTAATGGTTTTTAAATGAAAATTTTTTAATAATGTTTTTGGGTCGTTACAAGTGGTATCAGAGCCATGGTTTGAGGGATTCAGGTATACTCGCGGGTGTGTTAGAACTCAAACTGCGAAAATAACAGTTTTCTTAAATAAAAATGAATTATAACTTAAAATAAAAAGGTTTTGTTTAAGAATAAGGGGTGTGATGCATGCGAACATTCAAGCTCAAGTAAGTTGTTCACAAAATACCCATTCATATGTCTTATGAGTAGTATGCAGAATTTGAGAATAGTATCCTATATTACGGATAAGGATACCTTCAAGAATCATTTTTTAGAATTGTCTAATTTACATGGTGCCATATACCCTAGTGGAACTTAATGCTATGCATTACATGGAATTGATATCAGCTTAGTTATTTGCTAAGTTTATGCTTTTAAATTTGTCTACAATTAGGATTGTACATCCCTAGAATGATTGATTTGGCCTCATTTCCTGTTCGTTGTTTGGTTGTGGACATAGGGTAGAATCATCATTTGATAGTCTATGTGATCCTATTTTGGTGTATAACTTGCATGCATATGGAAACTACCGGTGTCAATTGAGGTTCTGCGTATTGCGAGTGGTGGGAGTTGAGGATTCCTAGGAGTGTCTAAGAAATGTATGTCTTATGGCATGGGATTAATTTATGTTTTTAGTGTGGTGACTTATAGGAATCAGGATTGACCTTGAGGAAGTTATATTTAGGTGTGAAAGGTGGTATTGGGCCCGTACTACTAGAAGCATAGGACCGATACCTGAAACGAGTGTAGATCTAGAAACTCTAATGAGGCATGTGTAAAGGAGTCCCCTTGGGTCCTTTGCTGATTGTTTTTATGTTCTGTTTTAGTTTGGAGGATGGTGATGATTACTTGGGGAGGTTATCGCTCTGGTTCTAGTTCAGGTTCTAGCTCAAGCACATAACTAATTGATGAGCGACTGCACAAGTTCACTTCGGCAGATGCTATTCGTGGTATCCTGTACGCTACCCCTGTATTATTCTGTACCATCAAGGATGGGATTTTGGAGCTATTGGATGAGTGGCTTAGGCATTTTTTAGCCAAAATTGATGGGGTTAGGCTGGAGCTCGAACTGCCTCATTTTGGGAGTCCAAGGCATGTGGAGATCCTGTGTTCTTCGGGGTTAAAGGCCCCATTGCTAGCCGTCGTTGGATTGCTGATATGGAGAATGCTCAGTGGATGAGCTTTTGCCCTAAGGCGGTAAAGGTGGGATTTACATCCTGCCTGCTGAGGGACAGAGCAAGATACTGGTGGGTGGAGGTTAACTGAGTTGTTTTTGACAACAGCATTGGTAGTAATGACATGTGAGGGTTTTGTTCAGAATTTCCAAAGGGGGTTTGCACCGACTATTGAGGTGCAATAGCTGCCGAAGGAGTTCTAGGACCTTCGCCAGACTACCAAGACTATGGGGGAGATCACCGCCAAGTTTAGAGAGAGGGCTCTGTTGGTTCCACGATACCCTGTGCACAAGGAGATGAAGAAGATAAGGTATCATGACAAATTGATTGATGAGATCAAGCAGTTTGTAAGTTTTTCGGGATGCAAGACGCTGAATGATATGATTGAAACGGCCTATGAGCAGGATATTGAACTGGAGCTTCGGTCGAAGCGCAAGCCGGAGTAGCTGCAGACTTATGTGGGCCAGACCAAGAAGCCTAATGTTTCAGATTTGAATTCTATCGGTCAGTAAGGTCGAGGCTGCTGCAACAACTATGGCGGGCAACATAGTGGGTGTGTCGGTTAATAGGTCCGGGTTGTTATAGTTTTGGGCAGACTGGTCATATGAGTAGGGATTACCCCCTGAGTGCACTGATTTTCTTCCATTGCAATCAAACCGACCATAAAAATGTTGATTGCCCGAGATTGTCGGGGGGGGGGGGGGGGGGGGGGAGTTGTGGCGATGCTTGCACCATCCACATTGAGGATTACTAATGGAAGCTAGGGCCAGGTGGAGGCCCCTGTGGTGAAGAGCAAGGCATTTCAGTTGACGATCGATGAGGCCCGTGCAGCACAAGATGTGGTTACAAGTATCTTTCTTACCTTTATCTTTTATTGCTTTTTTTATTTCTTACACATTTTATCTTGATTCTTTATAGGTACCTTTTTGGTCAATGGTTTAACTGCTCATGTTCTATTTTATTAGGGGGCTACCCAATCATTTGTATCTCTTATGCTCAGCAGGAAGTTTTAAGATGCTCCAGTGACTTTAGAGAAGTTATGATTTCAAATGACAGTACTACGAGTCCTTTGAGGGTTATACGTATGTGTGTCCTGAATCTGTTTAGTGAGAGAGTAACTGCCTAAAACAAGAATAAAAATTTTCAATTTTAAAAAAATACCATATATATAAAAATTGTTCCAAAACCATCACAATGTATAAATGTCATATCATCAGAGTATAATATCTAAAATGCGGAAATAACAGGAAAGGATGGTGTGCCATAATGTCGGGCCCTTACACTTAGTACCAGAAGTAACTGAAACCATAAACACAAAGTATAATACTCTTACATATAACTCTTGCTGAGGACCAAATAATAGTCTTACATATAACTCTTGCTGAGGGCCAAATCCCGGTCTTCCATACAATTGCTAGGGGACAAATGTCAGTCTTTCATGTAACTGCCAAGGTCCAAATCCTGGTCTTTCATGCTGGCGCCATGGGCCACATCCTAGTCTTTTGATATACATATCATACAAATAATTCATATCCTATAACACAAATAATGGACTGGCCTTGGTACCTTTAACCCATTGATACAGTGCGAAAATTCACACCAGTTTGCTCGAAACAACAAAATGCTCATTTGCTGAACAGGAAAGTCTCACACTATCACAAACAAATATCCCTAATCAGAATTAGGTCATAAGCTCAAATCATGGGACTAAATCCTAAGTCCAATGTCTAAGATAAGGGCCCATTTTGCATTCCTAAAATAGGCCTAACCATTCTTGGCCTCAAAGAAAATAACAGGCTCCAAGGCCCAAAAGGCCCAACTACACCACTTAAGGCCCAGTGGCAGAAGTCAATGTCCCACCTAAGCTAAACAGAACAAAGCCCAAAACCAAAAAAGGCCTAATGATCCAAAAGCCCGAAAAAGTTTAAAAGCCCACTGGGAGCGTACACTTAGCGTAATCTCAGTACACTTGGTATTCTCGATCGCCATGCAGTATGCGTTGTGTACATATTGGTACGCTCAACGTACTGAGCTGCTCAACACCTTTAGCCATTTTGTGCATAATCTATGCATCTAGTTAATCCAACTTCCAGATCTTGGTCATTAAGAGGGTCATAGGGCATAAAATTGGCAGCTTTATGCCTTAGTATGCCTTATGGGTGTCCAACATCCATTTTTGTTCATCAGAGCTCACATTAAGGACCTAGATCCGTGCATGGTTTCATATCAGCCACCAAGATAAAAAACTTTATGCTTCTAACACATCATAGGGACTAAGATCTAGCATTTATAGCTTCTGGCGTTGCCCAAACACCCATAAGTGAATCCATGGACCCAAAATGAGCTTATAAACAAACCCGAACTCTAACTATCAAAATGATCAAGAAGGTATGAGTTTTTTACCTTCAAAAGCTTCCTAAGATGATGTCGATTCAGGAGCTTAAAGCTCAAACACGTCAAAAGCTTGAGTCCCAAGATCTTCTTCCTGAAAATATACCAAAAAGGTCACCAAAGTTACTTCAAAGCTCAAATATCACTCTCAAAGGCAAACTAGGTTTTTGGGGACGTTAATAGCAGTGGAGGCTGATAAGGCTGAGGGTCCAAAGATCATAAATGTGTTTAAATAGGGCTTATGCCCTAAAATTAGGGTTTTAACTTCTAGCTACCTACGTACGCCCCGCGTATATGGCTCAGATTCTCTATCTAACATGCCCATGTACACTAATCATTCATAGACATAAGCCCAACTTACGAGGGGACCTCTTCCGTAAGTATATTTTTATATCAAGAACTAGAAAGGAAAATACATGTATTCTAGTGTTACTAATCTCCCCCTCTTAAATTAGACTTCATCCTCGAAGTTTGTTACCGTAAACAAATCCGAGTAATGCTCCATCATATAGCCTTCCTGCTCTCACATCCACTCAGAGCCCTTTCGGTGCTGCCATTGCACCTTCACCAGATTCACCACCTTTTTATGCATAGTTTTAGTTTTACCGTCGAGAATTGCAATAGGCCTTTCCATATAATTCAGGTGCTCATCTACCTGAATATCATGCATCGATATCATGGCTGACTCATCAGTTACACACTTCCTCAAATGAGACACATGGAAGGTATTATGAATTTGAATGAGCTCATCAGGAAGATCTAGTTGGTATGCCACACTACCTACCCAGGCAGTAATTCGGTACCGATAAACCGGGGGCCCAACTTGCCTCGCTTCTGAAATCGGATGACATTTCTTCTAAGTTAATGCCTTTGGTAGTACCAAATCTCCCTCCTAAAACTCAAGGTCTAAAGGCGTCAGTCAATGTAACTCTTCTGACGACTATGGGTGACCAGCAGGCTGTCATGCACCTGCTGAATCAACTCATTAGTTTACGCACTAATTCGGTGCTTCCCATGACCCGACAAACGACCTCCCCCAACAAACTGGGGTCCTACACCTCCGTCCATACAACATCTCAAAACTGGGGTCCTACACCTCCGTCCAGCGGAAGGTAAGTATCCCAACTTCCTCCAAAATCCAATATGCAAGCCCGAAGCATATCCTCAAGTGTCTTGATCATCCGTTCACTTTGGTCGTCTATCTGAGGGTCGTATGATGTACTAAAATGAAATTGAGTACCCAACTCCATATGGAACTTCCTAAAAAACCTGGAGGTGAAACAAACATTGCATTCTGAGACCATAGATAATGGCACCTTGTGCATGACCACCACCTCTCGAACATATATATCAACTAGCTTCTCTGTGGATATTCTCTTGGCAATCAGGATAAAATGTGCACTCTTGGTCAACCTGTCCACAACAACCCAGTTAGAATCAACACATCGTGCCATCCTAGGCAATTATTTGATGAAAACCATAATGATCTCCTCCCACTTCCACATAGGGATGGGTAACGGTTGTACCTGGCCGTGAGGTCTTTGTTGCTCGACTTCGACCTTTCTACAGGTCAAACACTGCTTAAGAAACTACACAACTTCCCACTTCATACAAGGGCACCAATAACTAAACCTCAAATCTCGGTACATCTTTATGGCCCTCGGGTGGATAGAAAATTTTGATATATGCGGCTGTTCCAAAATCGTTTATCTCACCCCCACTGATGTCATAACCGAAAACCTACCATACTGTGTTAACAATCCCCGACTGTCTCTAACAAACAAAGGAATATGGCCTCTAATCCGCCTAATCTTCCAATTTTTCCTTTTTCAACCCTTCCACCTAAGCCTCCTTGATCAAATCTGTCAAATGTGAAGTGACGATTATCCTCAAACAAGTATCTCAAATAGGTGAGCTTGCTGCCTTGCGACTTATAGCATCGACCACCAATTGACCTTCCCAGGGTTGTACAAGATCTCACAATTGTAATCCCCCACTACATCCAACCATCTTCACTGCTGCATATTCAAATTCGGTTGGTCCATCAAATATCTCAAACTCTTGTGGTCGGTGTAGATAATACATCGAACCCCATAAAAATAATGCCTCTAAATCTTGCGGGAAAACACCACAACCCCCAATTCCAAATTGTGCATGAGGTAATTTTCCACGTGAAGTTTCAGTTGCCTTGAAGCGTACACAATCACATACGCCCAAAGCCCAACTAAATAGTGCTCATGCCCTAGAATTAGGGTTTTAACTTTTGGCTACGTGCACCCTGCATACGCTTCATACACCCTGCGTACATGGCTCAGATTCTTGATCCAACATGCCCATGTACGTTAAGCGTACATAGACATACGCCCAAGATACGAGGGGACCTATTTTGCAATTATATTTTTATTTCAACGAGTAAAAAGTAAAATACTTGGATTTGAGTGTTACAAAGAGATTCTCTATCGATTTTGTGTCGATTCCCTTGAGAGAAATGAAGTTTACCATCAGGATGGATTGGCTGCGCCCTAATGGGGCCATGATTGATTGTGAGTGAAATTTGGTGAGAGTTCGTACACCAACTAGGGAGAACTAGTTATTCCTGGCGAGAGAGCTTCACATGGGCAATATTTCTGTTCAACTGCGAGGGACATGAGATATTAGCAGCAGGGTTGTCTTGGGTTCATAACTTATGTTGTAGATAATTGAGTTGGGGACACGAAAAATTTGAGTGGGGTGCCTATTGTTCGGTATTTCCTTGATATGTTTCCTGAGGATTTACTAGGAGTTCCTCCCGAGAAGTTGGTTGAGTTTTGGATTGATCTAGTACGTACTGCGGCTCCGATAGCCAAGACACTGTATCGTCTGGCACCACATGATATGCAAGAGTTGTCTATGCAACTTTAGGATCTGTTAGACAAGGGTTTTATTCATCTGAGCAGCTCTCCGTAGGCAACACTGATTCTATTTGTGAAGAAGAAAGATGGTTCACACAAAATGTGCATCGATTACCGATATTTGAATAATCTAACGGTGAAGAACCGTTACCCACTTCTGAGGATTGACGAGTTGTTTGATCAACCTCAGGGTGCATCTTGGTTTTCCAATATTGATTTGCGATCAACGTACCATCAGATGAGGGTCAGGGATGATGTTGTACAAAAGACAGCCTTCAGAACTCGTTATGGTCATTACGAGTTTGTGGTGATGTCATTTGCGCTTATCAAAGCACTAACAACATTCACAGACTAGATGAACAAAGTTTGCAGGTCGATGCTGGATCGGTCAGTGATTGTATTCATTGATGATATTCTGCTCTACTCCAAGACCATGGAGTAACATGAGGATCATCTGCGAGAGGAATTGGAGACCCTGAGGAGTGAGAGGCTTTATGCCAAGTTCTCCAAGTGTGAATTCTGGTTTCGTGAGGTGCACTCTTTGGGGGCACATCATCAACAAGAATGGTATATTGGTCGATCTGGCTAAGATTGAGGTCGTGATGCGGTAGGAGGTTCTGGGGACTGCATATGAGATTTAAAGTTTGTTAGGTATTGTAGAGTATTATCGAAGATTTATCTAGGATTTCTCCAAGATTGTAGCGCCTTTGACACATTTGACAAAGAATAATGTGACCTTTTGGTGGGGGCCTAATTAACAGTTGGCTTTTGAGACTCTGAGGTAGAAATTGTGTGAGGCCTCGATTCTTGTGCTCCCTGAGGACTTGGATGACTTTGTGGTTTAATTTGATGCCTGTATTTTGGGCTTGGGAGAAGTTCTTATGGAGAGGGGTCACGTGATTGCTTACGCTTCAAGGAAGCTCAGCCTCATGTGGCGAACTAGCCTACACATGATTTGGAATTGAGAGCCGTGATTTTTGCCCTAAGGATTTAGAGACACTATTTGTATGGGGTTCAGTGTACTATCTTGTAACACCCGAAAATCAGAAGGCTAATTAAAAAAAGATATTATGCAAATTGAAGATCCACTCGTTGAGTCCAAGGGAGATAACTCGACGAGTAGGAATATGTTTTGGACGCGGGTAGTGAGACCTAGTCGACAAGTTAGGGAGGACCAACTCGCGAGTTGGTATGGGTTTAGGAAACCCTAGATTTGGGGTTTTGCACCCTATTTAAGCATCTTAATCCCACCCTCAGCCTCATTTATAACCTCCAAGTCCCAAACCCTAATCCATGAAACCCTAGTGCTTTGTTTAAGGTTGTGAGCCATTTTGATTTATCCTTGTGTACTTTGAAGCTTATGGAAGAAGAGGAAGCTAGAGGACTCAAGAGGGAGAGAGTAGATCCATAAAATACACATCATTTGCTACATTTTCGGGTAAGCAAGTCCCAACCTTGCTCAATGGTTTCTTAGATCTCTACTTTTCATTTTTATGAAGGTATTTGGTCCAAGTATGTTAACATGTGGAGAATGGACAACCCAAGTGTGTATTCTTCTAGATTTATGACTTTTAAGGGCAATTATGGCATAAAGGTGCAAACTTTATGCCATAAGAGCACCCATTCAAGCTTTAAGATGTCATATTGGCCTTTTCAGCCTAAAAGGCCATGCATGGAGGAAAAAGGTAGAATCTTTACGTGTTATGGCAATGCTTAGGGTATAGATCACAGTGAATATGCCTTAGTTTGAAGTATTGGTAGCTTGTGGACCAAGATCTAGGTCCTAAGGAGTTAGGGTTTGAGCTACAACCATTATGTGACGGTACTAATGGGTAAAGTTGGAAAGTTTACCCTTAAAAGGACGTTTTTGGGGTAGAAGTGAAGTATAGAGCTTAGATTTGAAGGTTAGGGACTTAATCCTTTTAGATGTAGCCACAGACAGAGGAACTCGACGTGTTCATAGGGGAACTCAACGAGTCAGTTTGGTTTGTCAAGATTTTATAAAGGACCTGACTCATCGACGCTGAAGAAGGATTCGATGAGTTGACTTATCACGTCCTGTCAGTGAGTAGTATGGGTACTCGGCGAGTTAAGGTTGTGATTTGACGAGTTGGGTCAACTCAAGGTTGAGTTTGACTTTGACCAGAATGTTGACTTTGACTGGGGGTAAAATGGTTATTTTAACCTAAGAAGGATTATAAGTTTTTGACTAAGTATTATGTTGGTAATGATAGCTCAGGGAGTCGAGAGATCAGTAGTTCGAGGATCTTCCAGCTAGTAGCGAGAGGTTTATTAATGGGATTCTACAGTTAGCTTGTGAGGTGAGTTGTCTCCAGTAGGAATAGGTCGAAGGCACCAATGCTGGCCCGTTTATGTATTTTAGTGTATACTAGACTTTGATCTGATGTCGAGGTTAGCCCGATGTAGTTTATATGTTTCCAAATTTCGGTCTGAGGTCGGGCAAGGCCCGAGGAATATGGTTACGTATGTTTCCGAACTATGGTTCGATGTCGGGTAGTACCTGAGGAAGGAATGCATATTTAGTTATACTTGTTGTCTTTGTGATACTTTTATGTGCATGGTATCTCATCACTAAATGAGTGTGGATGGGGCTCCATATGTTATTATTAGCAGAGTAGGGGCGGGGACCAACATAAGCGGTGCCTTAAGACTAGCAGTTATAGTCTTGTGTTGTTTTTTATGTACTAGCATGATTATATATATATATATATATATATATATATATATATATATATATATATATATATATATATACCGAGCGGGGCTCGATGCCAGGTGGGGCTTGATGCCGGATTCATCCGATACCGGGCGGGGCCTGATGTAGTGGGCTAGGCCCAATGTATGCAGTATGTGATTATGTGTATGGTATGTGGTAGTTTGGGGAGACTCACTAAGCTTCGTGCTTATAGTTTTCAGTTTTGGTTTCAAGTACTTTCACTAGCTAGGGGAAGAGCTCGGGATGACTGCAAGGCACACACCATGACTTTTAGCCGGGGATGACTTACTCTGATAATTTGATAAATGATTTTTATACAGTGTTTTGTTATGATGATTTGAGATACATGAATTATGATCTTTATTGTTATGTTATGTGAATTATGATTTTTCTTAAATGAATTTAAAATGAAATTTTTAGACCGTATTTTTCGGATGTTACAAGTTGGTATCAGAGCCTTCGTTTGAGGGATTCGGGCGCACTCTCGACTGTGACTGAACTCAAACTGAGGACTTGGTATGATAATTTTCAAAAGGAAATCACTTTTATGGAAAGGACTTTGAGAAAAAGAAAAGAATTTGAAAAGGAGAAAAGGGTGTGGTGCATGTAGTCAGCCGAGCTCAAGTAAGTACTCCCAAATTACCAATTCAAGTTTCTGTTATGATATGTTTATGAGAACTGGATGCTAGATTAGGGCTAAGGATCTCGGAAGGATGCCTTATGTGCCTGTTATATGTGTATTAGCTTATAAACTACATGTTAGTACATATTAGTCAGTGATATGATGGCCTCATTAGGATATGCTTGATAATGTTTACTCAATGCTCGAATGATGCTTACTTTCAGCTTTTAGGAGTTCTAACTATATTTTACTAACTAGTAAACCAATATGTTAAGTTACATATTATGAGGACTAAATACTTTCAGATGGTTAGGTCTAGCACTATTCCGCAGCTTTTGTCCGAGTCCAACTATTGTAGAGTAGGATCTCTCATTTGAAAAATCTGGTTTGAGTGATATGTAATGTTATTCGCGAGCTAGTCAGGGGTAGATAGCAGGGACGTCTTATGCAACTGATGGCGGAGAGTGGGATGGTGAATACCCTAGTGCAAGTCTAGGATAAGTTTAGTGCTAGGAGCAGTAGTAGCGAAAGGGACTTGGTGGAGTCAAGGCAATCCTTGAGGAAAGTACATATAGATATGGAAGGTAGTATGGTCCCGTACTACTGAAAGCAAAGGAGCCGTACTCGAGTCAAGGAGGGCTAAGATAAAACCAGGAAACATATAGTATATGTGTGATCCCTTGATAGTGATGAGTATTCTGATGGTTGTTATGGTATGTTGTAGCATGGTGACGCTACGTGGTAGACCAGTAGGCAGTTCAGGTGCCAGAGAGGGATCAGGCTCGGGCTCTGAAGTCGGGCAGTTCGATGAGCAGATGAGAGAGTTAATTTCAACTAAGATTACGCATAGTATATTAGACCAGACTCCTGTGATCTTTGGTACAGTTAAGGAAGCATGATGGAGATTTTGGACGAGAGATAGGGTGCATTCCGCACAGAGATGGCGGCCATGATGGGGGCACACACATTGATGCTTAGGGATTTCAGAGCCTGTGGAGCTCCAGGCTATCATGGGGCCAAGGGCCCCATTGTTAGCAACCGGTAGTTGGCAGATGTGGCCAACACGTTCCCTTCTAGCTAGTGTCCTGAGGGGGACAAGGTCCGACTCGCCTCCTGTACTTTGAAGGGCAGGGCGAGTGATTGGTGGGAGGAGGTTGGACATACCACTGGGGATGATATCACATTGGACGCGATTACATGGAGTGACTTCTCGGCTAGGTTCAAGGCTAAGTTTGCACTAGTTATTGAGGTGCAGCAGTTAGCATGGGAGTTCCAGGACCTCCAGCAAACTACAAAGACAGTGGCGGAGATCACCGCCAAGTTCAGAGAGAGAGCCCTTCTTGTTCCGCTGTATGTAGCGGACGAGCAGATGAAGAAGGCTCAGTATCACGAGATGTTGAAGAGCAACATCAGGCAGTTTGTGATCCGGTCTAGTTGCAAGACACTGGAGGATATGATCTCTTGAGCCAGGAGGGGGAGATCAACTTAGAGGTAGAGAGGAAGAGGAAACCAGACGAGGTGGAAGCATCTGTAGAGTCAGGCAAGAGGCCGAACGTATCAGATTCTAGATCGAGTGGTCATCAGGACGATAACCACTGTGGCAAGTGCGGTAGGGTACATGAGGGTGTGTGTAGGAGTGATAGTGGTGGTGATTCTGGCTACTTCAAATGTGACCAGATCGGTCATTATAGTAGGGATTGTACTGTTACCACCACCCAAGGATTGGACCTGATCTGTTTCCATTGCAGTCAGAGGGGCCACAAGAAGGCCCAATGTTTGAGTTTGGCAGCGGCAGGACAGGTGATGGCACCTGCCCCTGCGACATTAAGGATCACTGACTGCCGTCAAGGCTGGGCAGAGTCCCCTTCGGCGAGGAATAGGGCATTCCGGTTGGTTACAGAGGAGACATGATAGCTTTCGATGTGGCAGGTGCACATCTTTTGCTTTCCTATCAGGTTTTTTTTTTTTTGTGGATTTCTTAATATTGTATCGCATCTATATGAGTGGTTATATCTTCAGATTATACTTCTTGCTTATGTTCGGATTATATGCCATCTGCATACCATGGGTCATAGGGTAGTAGTGTGGGGTTGTCTCTTAATAAAGCGAGTTCTCAGGATGTAGTAGTTGTAGCGTGTGTGATTAGAACCCCGGAAGTGTTCTGACGGTCTTCAATGGTCTTACTACGTTATTGTCAGTTAGTTTTGGGAACACTAATAGTGGCAAGTGTTAGTTGTCAGCAAGATTGATCACCGGAAGATTCAAAGGATTGGGAATCTTTACAGCTGGGTGTGCTGTAAGATGTTATTGGAACCAAAGTGGGGGAGAGTTCTCCAAGGGATTAGGAACAAAAGGAAGTGTGGATTCAGTGTGAGTTCGCATTCTCGTGAGGAAGGAAGGAAGCCCAAGTGGCTAATTGGTTTAAGGGGTATATGAGTTGGGAGTTTAGGAAACTTCCCAACGTATGGTTCACATCTTTTGGTGTTCGATAGTTGGCTTTAGGAAATCAAGTTGAGGCAATTTCTGTCAGAATGCGAATTCAACCAGGATGTTAGGTCTTATGCATGATCATCTGCGGGATCACCGTAGCATTCACTAGCAGCCAGACAGCATGGAAAGTGTTCTAAGACTGCGTGATAGCCGTAGCATTCACTAGCAACCAGACAGTGTGGAAGATGTTGTAAGACTGTGGGTTAGCTGCAACATTCATTAGCAGTCAGATGGCAGAATGTGGGCGGGGGCCCATATCTGCTAGTTAGTAGAGTGTGGGCGAGGCCCGTACCTGCTAGTTAGCGTAATCAGATTCATGAAAGGATAGGTATATAGAATTCAAGGGAGTTGTACCTGCATAGCCCTAGATAGGTGAAACCTGGGGGCATGACCACTTAGTAGTATTGTTTGGGTGAGACCCATGGGCAAGGCATGTGCATTAGTAGCAAGGAAGGTGGGACCTGGCAGAGATCGTGGGGTTGAGATAAAGGATCGAGGATTCCAGGATTTATAGAGCCATGAGTGCCAAGATGGATAGAGCAGTTTTTATAGCCGAAGTTCTCTTCGGAAGTCACTGGGAGCGAATGAATGGGTGATTATTGGTTCAGTAACCGAGTGGAATTCGGTATTCCAGATAGTGGACAGATAAGTTGGACCTAGGAGGTCCCAGTTCCTTTGGAAGGTAGATAACAGACAGGGTGATGTTCAGGTGGAAGTAGTGTTGTGAGGATTTTTCTGAGAGGGGTAGTTGCTGATCGAAAGGAGAAGGCACTTGCAGTTGGATTAGATAATCACGGAGTAATTGATTTGACCCTGTTGTGCAGCTCTCGTCTAAGTCTAAATATTCAACAGCTGCTTATGGACAGGAATTTTGTTTCTGATGGTAGTATCGAAATAATAAAGGTGGGAAGTGTTACGGTAGAACAGTATTCGATGAGGTTCCAGCATGGTGATATTTCAGCATGAGCTATATTTCGGGGTGACATACCAATATAGATTTCAGATCTCGGAACGACAAAAGTAGTCCTCTGTATGACAGTAAAAATGCTCTTTCATCAGGTTGGAGGGTTCCAATGGTTGGGGTCAGCTGCCTTGGGAAGGCCTTTGAGTGCACCGGACGTTAATGGTACATCCAGGAGGACGACTGCCAATGGCACGTGAGATGTTTGTAGGATTATCAGTTTTTGACTTTGACTTTGACCAAAATGTTGACTTTGACTGGGGGTAAAATGGTCATTTTAACCTAAGAAGGATTATCAGTTTTTGACTAAGTATTATGCTGGTAATGATTGCTCGGGGAGTTGAGATATCAGTAGTTCGGGGATCTTCCTGCTAGTAGCGTGGGGTTTATTCATGGGATTCTACAGTTAGCTTGTGAGGTGAGTTGTCTCCAGTAGGAATAGGTCGAAGGCACCAATGCTGGCCCATTTATGTATGTTAGTGTATACTGGACTTAGATCTGATGTCGAGGTTAGCCCAATGTAGCTTATATGTTTCCAGATTTCGGTCTAAGGTCGGGCGAGGCCCGAGGAATATGGTTACATATATTTCCGAACTACAGTTCGATGTCGGGTAGTACCTAAGGAAGGAATGCATATTTAGTTATACTTGTTGTAACACTCTAAAAATCCAAGCCAATTTAAACTTTTCAAAAACCTCCCAGTTTAATTAAGTTATTACAAAAAGCTTTTCAATACATTTATTATCAGAGTATTCCCAGAACCATAACATAAAACAAGAACATGAGGAGCGGTACGATCACGCCTTCACCTTGCCACAGTCTCCTGAAGTGCCTGAAAAACATAAAACCACAACTATAAGCCCGAAAGCTTAGTGAGATACCCCCAAAATACCAACCACATATACCATGCATAACATATCAAAACCGAACAGAACAGCCATGCACTTCGGGTCTACTGTGTGATTGGTCCGCCGCACCGGGCCTTCAGTCCACCTGGTCTACCCTCCAAGTCTAGCCATATCCATCGAATCTGCAGTGTGGTTGGTCCGCTCGCACCGGGCCTTCAACCTACCTGATCTACTCTCTGAGTCTACAGTATGACTGGTCCGCCCGCACCGGGCCTTCAGTCGGCCTGGTCCACTCTCCGAGCCTCGGCACGTCTGGTCCGCCCTCGTGGGGCCTACAGCCTATCCGGACCACTCGCTGGGCCTTCGGGATAATCGGTCCACCCTGGGTATATTGGCCTACAGCACAAAGCAGGACCCGCCTCAACCCAACCCCAGTCCAACAACCATGTGCACATAAACATACAATCATATAACAATACGCATCCAATTTAACCGATTTAGCAGATCACATAACATAACATCATCCTAACCAGGATACCGACCTAACCAGTTACTAGCATAGCATCATCCTATATACCAGGATACCGACCTTAATTAGGTCTTTAAGATATACCATATTAACTACCAGGATGCAAACATAGCAAAACAATAACATAACAACAATACCCGGATTACAATCCGATAAAGGGCCGACCTTGGTGCCTTAGACCCTATTGATATAGTGAGGATAACTCACCTCGCAACTGCTGACTGAAAAGATAAGATCACGCTGCTCCAACCTCTGACACGAACTTCACCACTGATCAATAACCAAAACACTAAACTCAATAAATACCAAAATACCCCTGGAAGACAACTGGTCAACCCAAGACTATCGCTACTTGCCGAGTCACCCCGCTGACTCGTTGAGTCCCTATGCTCTGAAACTCCCATATCACGACTCAACTCGCCGAGTCACCCCAAGACTCGCCGAGTCCTACAACTCTGAGTCTAATCGCACTCAACTCACTGAGTCATCCCTTGACTCACCGATTCACAGCTTAACCAGGAAAGGTTAGGGCCTCACGACCAGACTCGCGGAGTCCAAGAACAGACTCGCCGAGTCCAAGGCTATCTTCAACCAACTCGCCGAGTTGTTCTTCCAACTCGTCGAGTTATTGCCTATCTTCATGCAACTCGTCGAGTACACCCATGTGACTCGCCGAGTACCACTAGCTATTATCCCATACAGAGGCTTTCCAAGAGATGCAGGGTCTCCAATCTATAGATCTACTCTTCTACAAGCCATCCATCATGTAAAGTGGCAAACTTTACATGAATCCAAGAAGATCTAAGCATAATACACTCTAGGGCTAGGGTTTGGGACTAAAAGGCTTCATCAACAACTCTTGAACAGGGACTTTATGCTCTTTTGGATCATCACTACACTAGATCTGAGGTAGCAACCTCAGATCCAACCTCCAAACTCAAGATAGCACTAGATATACTCCCAAAAATCCCACAAATGATAGATCTAGGTGCACAAAAGCTCAAACAAGAGATCATTACCTCAAATAAAATCTCCAACTGAAGAGTAAGCTAAATCTCTACAAAGCCCCTTGCTCCAATCTTCTTTCTCTTCAATTTCCCTCCAAGATTCCCTCCTCCAAGGCTCTAATCTCTCACAAAGGAAAGCTCACATGAATCTAGGGTTTCTGGAACTCAAAGGGAAGGTAAAGAGGCTGGGGAAGAGCTGTTATATACTTTATATAGGGCACAACCCCCGAGATTACGGTTTTCTCTCTTCAGCACCAACTCGTCGAGTCCCAGCTACCGACTCGACGAGTTGGCTACTTAATCCCGCGACCAATCCCGCTCCGACTCGGCGAGTCGGAAGACCTACTCGTCGAGTCCCCGCCTTAATTTACACTTTAGCCCTTCAATTATGCTTCTGAATTTCCGGGATGTTACACTTGTTGTCTTTGTGATACTTTTATGTGCATGGTATCTCATGACTAAATGATTGTGGACGGGGCTCCATATGTTATTATTAGCAGAGTAGGGGCGGGGCTCAACATAGGTGGGGCCTTATGACTAGCAGTTATAGTCTTGTGTTGTTTGTTATGTACTAGCATGATTATATATATACCGAGCGGGGCTCGATGCCAGGCGGGGATTGATGCCCGATTCGTCCGATACCGGGCGAGGCCTGATGTAGCGGGCTAGGCCCAATGTATGCAGTATGTGGTTATGTGTATGGTATGTGGTAGTTTGGGGAGACTCACTAAGCTTCGTGCTTATAGTTTGTTTTGGTTTCAAGTACTTTCACTAGCTAAGGGAAGAGCTCGGGATGACTGCAAGGCACACACCACGACTTTTAGCCGGGGATGACTTACTCTGATAATTTGATAAATGATTTTTATACAGTGTTATGTTATGATGATTTGAGATACATGAATTATGATCTTTATTGTTATGTTAAATGAATTATGATTTTTCTTAATTGAATTTAAAACGAAATTTTTGGACCGTATTTTTGGGATGTTACAAGTTGGTATCAGAGCCTTCGTTTGAGGGATTTGGGCGCACTTTCGAGTGTGACTAAACTCAAACATTGGACTTGATATGATAACTTTCAAAAGGAAATCACTTTTATGGGAAGGACTTTGAGAAAAGGTAAAGAATTTGAAAAGGAGAAAAGGGTGTGGTGCATGTAATCAGTTTCTGTTATGATATGTTTATGAGAACTGCATGCCAGATTAGGGCTAAGGATCTAGAAAGGATGCCTTATGTGCCTATTATATGTGTATTAGCTTATAAACTACATGTTAGTACAGATTAGTCAGTGATGTGATGGCCTGATTAGGATATGCTTGATTATGTTTACTCAATGCTCGAATGATGCTTACTTTCTGCTTTTAGGAGTTCTAACTATCTTTTACTAACTAGTAAACGAATATGTTAAGTTACATATTACGAGGACTAAATACTTTCAGAAGGTTAGGTCTAGCACTATTCCACAACGTTTGTCGGAGTCCAACTATTGTAGAGTAGGATCTCTCATTTGAAATATCTGGTTTGAGTGATATGTAATGTTATTCGCGAGCTAGTTAGGGGTAGATAGCAGGGACGTCTTATGAAACTGATGGCAGAGAGTGGGATGGTGAATACCCTAGCGCAATTCTAGGATAACTTTAGTGTTGGGAGCAGTAGTAGCGAAAGGGACTTGGTGGAGTCAAGGCAATCCTTGAGGAAAGTACAGATACATATGGAAGGTAGTATGGTCTCGTAATACTGAAAGCAAAGAAGCCGTTCTCGAGTCAAGGAGGGCTGAGATAAAAGCAAGAAACTTAAAGTATATGTGTGATCCCTTGATAGTGATGAGTATTCTGATGGTTGTTATGGTATGTTGCAGCATGGTGACGCTATGTGGTAGACCAGTAGGCAGTTCAGGTGTCGGAGAGGGATCATGCTCGCGCTCTGGAGTCGAGCAGTTCGATGAGTAGATAAGAGAGTTTATTTAAACTAAGATTACGCGTAGTATTTTAGACTAGACTTCTGTGATCTTTGGTATGGTTAAGGAAGCATTATGGAGATTTTGGACTAGAGATAGGGTGCATTCTGCACAGAGATAGCGGCCATGATGGGGGCACGCACATTGATGCTTAGGGATTTCAGAGCCTGTGGAGCTCCAGACTATCATGGGGCCAAGGGCCCCATTGTTAGCAACCAGTAGTTGTTAGATGTCGCCAACGCTTTCCCTTCTAGCCAGTGTCCCGAGGGGGACAAGGTCTGACTCGCCTCCTATATTCTGAAGGGTAGAGCATGTGATTGGTGGGAGGAGGTTGGACATACCACTGGGGATGATATCACATTGGACGCGATTACATGGAGTGACTGCTCGGCAAGGTTCAAGGCCGAGTTTGCACTAGTTATTGAGGTGCAGCAGTTAGCACGGGAGTTCCAGGACCTCCAACAGACTACAGAGACAGTGGCGGAGATCACCGCCAAGTTCAGAGAGAGAGCCCTTCTTGTTCTGCTGTATGTAGTAGACAAGAATATGAAAAAGGCTCGGTATCACACGATGTTGAAGAGCAACATCAGGCAGTTTGTGAGTCGGTCTAGCTGCAAGACACTGGAGGATATGATCTCTTGAGCCAAGAGGGGGAGATCGACTTAGAGGTAGAGAGGAAGAGGAAGCCAGGCGAGGTGGAAGCATCTGCAAAGTCAGGCAAGAGGCCCAAGGTATCAGATTCTAGATCGAGTGGTCATCAGGACCGTAGCCACTCTGGCAAGACGCGCAGGGTACACGAGGGTGTTTGTAGGAGTGATAGTGGTGGTGATTCTGGCTGCTTCAAATGGGGCCAGATCGGTCATTATAGTAGGGATTGTATTGTTACCACCACCCAAGGATTGGACCTAATCTCTTTCCATTGCAGCCAGAGGGGCCAAAAGAAGGCCCAACGTTCGAGTTTGGCAGCGGCAGGACAGGTGATGGCACCTGCCCCTGCGACATTGAGGATCACCAACGGCCGTTAGGGCTGGGAAGAGGCACCTTCGGCGAGGAATAGGGTATTCCAGTTGGTTACAGAGGAGACATGATAGCTTTCGATGTGGCAGGTGCACATCTTTTGCTTTCCTATTAGTTTTTTTTTTTGTGGATTTCTTAATATTGTATCGCATCTATATGAGTGGTTATATCTTCAGATTATACTTCTTGCTTATGTTCGGATTATATGCCATCTGCATACCATGGGTCATAGGGTAGTAGTGTGGGGATGTCTCTTAATAAAGCGAGTTCTCAGGATGTAGTAGTTGTAGCGTGTGTGATTAGAACCCCGGAAGTGTTCTGACGGTCTTCAATGGTCTTACTACGTTATTGTCAGTTAGTTTTGGGAACACTAATAGTGGCAAGTGTTAGTTGTCAGCAAGATTGATCACCGGAAGATTCAAAGGATTGGGAATCTTTACAGTTGGGTGTGCTGTAAGATGTTATTGGAACCAAAGTGGGGGAGAGTTCTCCAAGGGATTAGGAACAAAAGGAAGTGTGGATTCAGTGTGAGTTCGCATTCTCGTGAGGAAGGAAGGAAGCCCAAGTGGCTAATTGGTTTAAGGGGTATATGAGTTGGGAGTTTAGGAAACTTCCCAACGTATGGTTCACATCTTTTGGTGTTCGATAGTTGGCTTTAGGAAATCAAGTTGAGGCAATTTCTGTCAGAATGCGAATTCAACCAGGATGTTAGGTCTTATGCATGATCAGCATGGAAAGTGTTGTAAGACTGCGGAATCACCGTAGCATTCACTAGCAACTAGACAGCATGGAGAGTGTTCTAAGACTGCGTGATAGCCATAGCATTCACTAGCAGCCAGACAGTGTGGAAAATGCTGTAATATTGCGGCTTAGCTGCAACATTCATTAGCAGTCAGATGGCAGAGTGTGGGCGGGGGTCCCGTATCTGCTAGTTAGTATAGTGTGGGTGAGGCCCGTACCTCCTAGTTAGCGTGATCAAATTTATGAAAGGATAGGTAGATAGAATCCAAGGGAGTTGTACCTGCATTGCCCTAAATAGGTGAAACCTGGGGGCAAGGCCACTTAGTAGTATTGTTTGGGTGAGACCCATGGGCAAGGCATGTGCATTAGTAGCAAGGAAGGTGGGACCTGGAAGAGATCATGGGGTTAAGATAAAGGATCGGGGATTCCAGGATTTTTAGAGCCATGAGTGCCAAGATGGATAGAGCAGTTTTGATAGCCAAAGTTCTCTTCAGAAGTCACTGGGAGCGAATGAGAGGGTGATTATTGGTTCAGTAACCGAGTGGAATTAGGTATTCCAGATAGTGGACAGATAAGTTGGACCTAGGAGGTCCCGGTTCCTTTGGATGGTAGATAAGAGACAGGATGATGTTCCGGTGGAAGTAGTGATGTGAGGATTCTTCTGAGAGGGGTAGTTGCTGATCGAAGGGCGAAGGCACTTGCATTTGGATTGGATAATCTCAGAGTAATTGATTTCACCATGTTGTGCAGCTCTCTTCTAAGTCTAATAATTTCAGGGATGAAATAATAAAGGTGGGAAGCGTTACAGTAGGACAGTATTCGATGAGGTTCCAGCATGGTGATATTTTAGCATAAGCTATCTTTCGGGGTGACATACCAATATAGATTTCAGATCTTGGAACGACAAAAGTAGTCCTCTGTATGATAGTAAAAATGATCTTTCATTAGGTTGGAGGGTTCTGATGGTTGGGTTCAGCTGCCTTGGGAAGGCCTTTGAGTGCACCGGATGTTAATGGTACATCCAGGAGGGCGACTGCCAATGACACGTGAGACGTTTGTAGGGTAGGTGGCTGTAGCGGACTTCAAAGACGAAGTCCATTTTAAGTGGGGGAGAATTGTAACACTCAGAAACCAGAAGGCTACTTAAGGAAAGATATTATGTAAATTGAAGGTCTACTCATTGTGTCCAAGGGAGATAACTCGACGAGTAGGACTAAGTTTTGGATGCGAGTAGAGAGACCTACTCGACTGGTTGGGGAGGACCAACTTGACGAGTTGTTCTAGGTTTGGGAAACCTTATATTCAGGGTTTCGCACCCTATTTAAGCATCTTAATCCCCACCCTCAGCCTCCTTTACAGCCTCCAAGTCCCAAACCCTAATCTACGAAACCCTAGTGCTTTTGTTTAAGGTTGTGAGCCATTTTGAGTGATCCTTGCGTACTTTTGAAGCTTATGGAAAAGAGGAAGCTAGAGTACTCAAGAGGGAGAGAGTAGATCCATAAACTACACCTCATTTGCTACATTTTCGGGTAAGCAAGTCCCAACCTTGCTCAAAGGTTTCATAGATCTCTTATTTTCATTTTTATGAGGGTTTTTGGTGCAAGTATGTTAGCATGTGGACAATGCACGACCTAAGTGGGTATTTTTTAGGGTCTAAATGTTGTAATATGTCCAAGTGTCAGTTAGATTGTTACGAAGTTTATTTGGTCTTCGTAAGAAGTGTCTTCGGATGTAATGTTATTTGTACTAAGGCATTATAAAGAATAGTCTTAATGTTTGGTCCTTAGTATTGTTATGCTTTTGTTCTCCTATAAATAGGGGTCTGTACTAAGTGAGTAGAAAAACTTTTCACTCAGCTTTTACAGATTATTATTTGTACTCTGTAAAATCAAAAGCATAATATGAGCTGAACAAATATTATATTTACTCTCGTGTTCATCGTTATTTCTTTTTCTAAATTCATACTTGAATTGATTCTAAACTCGATTACAAATCTCTTCAGTATTCTTCCAGATCTAGGACTTTGAAAGGATATCATGGCATAAAGGTGCAAATTTTATGCCATAGGAGCACCCATCCAAGCTCTATGATGTCATATTGGCATTTTAAGCCAAAAAGCCCATGCATGGAGGAAAAAGGCAGAAGCTTTACGTATTATGGCAGTGCTTAGAGTATAGATCTCAATGAATATTCCTTAGTTTGAAGTATTGGTAGCTTGTGGACCAAGATCTAGGTCCTTAGGAGTTAGGGTTTGAGCTACAACCATTATGTGAGGGTATTAATGGGTAAAGTTGGAAACTTTTCCCTTAAAAGGACGTTTTCAGGGTACAAGTGAAGTATGGAGCTTAGATTTCAAGGTTAGGGGCTTAATCCTTTCAGATGAAGCCATATACAGAATAATTCAATGAGTTCATGGGGGAACTCGACGAGTCGGTTTGGTTTGTCCCGATTCTATGAAGGAGAGGACTCGACAAGCTGACTCGTCATGTCCAGTCAGTGAGCAGAGTAGGTACTCAGCGAGTCAAGGGAGTGACTTGACGAGTTGGGTCAACTTAAGGTTGACTTTGACTTTGACCAAGCATTGACTTTGACTAGAATGTTCACTTTGACCGAGGGTAAAATGGTCATTTTACAATAAGAAGGATTATCAGTTTTTGACTAAGTATTATGTTGGTAATGATAGCTCGGGGAGTTGAGAGATCAACATTTTGGGGATCTTCCCGCTAGCAACGAGTGGTTTATTCGTGGGATTCCCTAGTCACTTGTTAGGTGACTTTAATACAGTGTGAGAGGGTCGAAGGCACCAATTCCGGCCCATTTATGTATGTTAGTGTATACCAGATTTATATCATATTCCAGGGTTAGCCCGATTTAGTTTATATGTTTCCGGATTTCGGTCCGATGTCGGGCGAGGCCCACGGAAGGTTGTTATATATGTTTCCCAACTACGATTTGATGTCGGGTGGTACCCGAGGAAGGAATGCATGATTAGTTATACTTGTTGTCTTTGTGATACTTGTATGTGCCTTGTAGGGAAGTGAGTGTGGGCGGGCACCCATATCTCATCACAAGCTGAGTATGGACGGGGTTCTATATCTCATTATTACAAGAGTAGAGGCGGGGCCCAAGATAGGCGGGGTCTTGAGACTAGCAGTTATAGTGTTGTGTTGTCTATTATGTACTAGCATGATTATATGTTATTTTTTCTATGTGTATAGCGGGCGGGGACCAAAGACAAGCAGGCATAGTAGAAACAGATCTGTATACCGAGTAGGGTTACATGCCAGGTGGGGCCTGATGCTAGTCGGGGCCTGATGCTGGATTCGTCTGATTCCAGGAGGGGCCCGATGTAGCGAGCTAGGCCCAATGTTTGCAGTATGTGATTATGTGTATGGTATGTGGTAGTTTGGGTACACTCACTAAGCTTCGTGCTTACAGTTTTCAGTTTTGCTCTCAGGTACTTCCACCAGCCAGGGGAAGAGCTCGGGATGATTGCATGGCACACACCACAACTTTTAGCCTAGGATGATTTACTCTGATAATTTGATAAATGATTTTTATACAGTGTTTTGTTATGATGATTTGAGATACATGAATTGTGATTTTTATTGTGATGTTATATGAATTATGTTTTTTCTTAAATGAATTTAAAACGATATTTTTGGACTGTATTTTTAGGATGTTACATATCTACACTGACCATAAATGTTTGAGGTATTTCATGGACCAACCGAATATGAATATACGGTAGCAGAGATGGTTAGATGTGGTAAAGGATTATGATTTCGAGATCCAGTACCACCGTGGGAAGGTCAATGTTGTGGCCGATGGTTTGAACTGCAAGACCGTGAGTTCATCTACCCGGGATATTTTCTTGAGGATGACAGTCATTTCTCCTTTGATGGATTTGATCGAGAAGGCTCAGGTATAAGGATTGAAAAAGGAAAAAAGGAAGACCGAGTGGATCAGAGGACAGGTTCCCTTATTTGTCAGAGATAGCCGAGGGTTGTTAACTCAGTGTAGTAGATTATTGGTTCCTACATGAGGTGGGGTGAGAAAGAAGGTTTTATAGGAGGCGCATTAGTCAAAGTTTTCTATCTATCCAAGGGACATGAAGATGTACGTGGATCTGAGGTTGAGTTATTGGCGGCCTTGTATGAAGAGGGAAATAGCTTGATTTGTGGATCGGTACTTGACTTGTAGAAATCTCAAGGCCGAGCATCATAGACCCAATAGAGAGATGCAACCCTTACCCATTTCCATGTGGAAGTGGGAAGAGATTACCATGGATTTCATCACTAAATTTCCAAGGATGACACATGGTTTTGACTCCATCTGCGTCATTGTTGAGAGATTGACCAAGAGTGTGCATTTCATACTGATTGTTGAGAGTATACCTGCACAGAAGTTAGCGGAAATCTACGTTCGGAAGGTAGTAGTCCGGCATAGAGTACCAATATCGGTGATTTTGGACCGGGATGTTCATTTCACCTCCCGATTTTTGAGGAATTTTCATGAGGAGTTGGGTACTCAACTGCACTTTAGTACAACATACCACCCTCAGACCGATGGCCAAAATGAGCGGATGATTCAGACGCTCGAGGATATGCTTTGGGCTTGTGAGTTGGATTTTAGAGGGAGTTGGGACACTTACGTCCCACTGGTCGACTTCTCCTACAACATTAGTTACCATGCTAGTATTGACCAACCACCATTTGAGATGTTGTATGGAAGAAGGTGCAATACTCTAGTTTGATAGGGGAGGTCGGTCATCAGGTCATGGGTAGTATGGAGATTATACGTAAGACTATCGAATTGATTTAGTAGGTGCGCAATAGGTTGCGGGTCACACAAAGCGGATAGAAGAGTTATGCAGATAGGCAAGGTTCAAATCTCGAGTTTTATGTGGGATACTTGGTGCTTCTAAAGGTGTCACTTTGGAAAGGTGTCATCTAATTTCGGAAGCGAGGCAAACTAGGCTCCAGATTCATTGAACCTTTCAAGATTTCAGCCCAGGTGGGCAAGCTCGCTTACTGGCTGGATTTTCTCGATGAGCTTAGTGAGATTCATAAAACCTTTAGTGTGTCTCAGCTTCAGAAGTGTGTAGTCGATGAGTCCGCACTTGTTCCTATGGATGATATTTTGGTTGATGATCGTCTGAATTGTGTAGAAAGACCAGTGGTGATCTTATATCGGAAGAAAAAAGATCTGCGCAACAAAGAAGTGTCATTGGTCAATGTCTAGTGGCAACAACAGAAGGGTTCCGAATAGATGTGGGAGCCTGTGGCGGAGATGCGAGAGCACTACCCAGATTTATTCGCGAAAGCAAACTTCGAGGACGAATTCTAGATCAAGTGAAGGAGATTTGTGACACCTATTATTCAGGTATTCGTTTTAAACTTTGAGTTATGCTTTATTTGCAAGTTTAGTCTGTCGTCTCAATTTCGTAATTTCGGAGTCAGCTGGAGTACGCGGGGCGTATACCTTCATACGTAGGGCTTACTCTAGATCACATTAGTATACTGTGCGTATGCAGGTATGCCGAGCATAAGCGGCCAGGGTGCAAACTCTAAATTTTTAGGGTATGGACCCTATTTAAACACATTTATGGCCACATGCACCTTGTTATCGTCAACATCCTTCCTCATTTCGAAACCCCTAAAGAGTGTTTATACATTGTAAAGATTATTAACACATTTTTGGATCCATTTGGAGCTATTTGGAGTAAAAGGAAGAGCATCGAGGTGGTGGTGTTTCATTCAAGGCTTTACATTTAACATCTTGTCCCCCTTGTGCACCTTGTGGAGGTAAAAAAAGCTTCAACCTTGATGTAGAAATCTTATGGATCTAGTTTTATCTCAAAGTTGTTCCCTTTTGGGTCCCAAACTTGGTCTTAGTGAGTAAAAGGTACTCCAAGGCATTATAGTTGTCCATTCAGAAGTTTTAAGGGGTGTTAAGTCACAAAGTTGGGTTTTTGGTCATTAGTTTCTCTCCATGCAAGTGCTAGATGGTCTTAATAGGTTAAGAGACAAGGGTTTATGGAGTTAAAGTCTTAATTTTCATGTTAAACCATAAAGTTGGAAACTTTTATGGATAAGTTTTGGATTAGTGTCTAAGCATGTAACAATATTTTGTATGTACTTGACCCAATTGTGCATGGTCCTTTTGGGTTGCCTTCACCAAAGCAACTTTATAGGATGATTTATGGAGAAGGAGAGGTTATTATCATTTATTAAAATATTATATGAATAATATATTAAAAGAGAAATCATATACTTTAATTAATATTAGACAAAAATTAATTAAGAATTAATTATGTGGCTAAAAGACATTAATTAAATAAAGGGGACTAGATCAGTCAATTGTGTGATAGTTCATATTGGGCTGAGAATCCTTATGGATTAGGGAATGGACGAAAATAAGAGGTGTCCAACTTAATTTCGGCCATAGAGGCCTTATTCCAGAATGTTCTCAAGTTACTTAGGGCCAAAGTCATCCAATTAGGGTTTTGACTGAAACCCTAGAAGCTCAAGTATATAAGGACCCCTAGGGCTAGCAAAATCGGCCACTTGATCCCTTGGAAGCTTGGAGCCGACTTTTGCCTCTCATATTCTCTCCTCTACATCATACTTTTGCTTGCGGTGTTTGTGAGCCATTAGAGGTGTTACACTTGTGACACTAAGCTTCTTGAAGATCAAAGGATTTTTGCAAAAATTGAAAGGTATCATCTAAACTAGTTTATTGTAGTTTTCGATTACAATATATGCTAGATTAGGGTTTTCAAGTCTTGGATGAATTGTATGTACAATAGAGAATCCTAGATCCAAGCTTTAGGGTTTTGTATGAGCACATAAGAATGTTCTTTTGTGTAAAACCCATCAATAAGAACATCTTTTGTTGCCTAGCTAGGTCTGTAATTTAGACGTAAGTGCTTAAAGGATTAAGCACTTAATAAGAGGGGTGGTGAGAAGCCGTGTACTTTGGGCATACTGAGGGGTACGATGCGCGTACGAGGTCAGTTGCCCGATTCTCGATCAACTACGAAGTAATCCCGCATACACGAGGAGTACGAACTGCATACTGAATGAGTCAACCCAGTAGACTCAGTTGACTTTGACCTGTATTTTTACTAGGTTTTGACCTACGGGTATTTTAGGTGTTTGACTGGTAGTCTGAGTTTTGGTTACTATTATTCGTAAAGGTGACCAATAGCATAGGTTTCAGAGAAACATTTCATTTCGTCTTTTCGTCTGTCTATGAGGTGAGTCGTTCTTAACACCTTAAGTGGGTCGAAGGCACCAAGACTTGTGGGTTGATATAGACCTTACACAGCGGCACGCTATTATATTATTCATATGTTGTATGTGGTAATTTTCGACGCTCACAAAGCTTTATGTTTATAGTTTATGTTTATGGTTTCAGGTACTTCCAATTCAAAAGGGAAGGGCCCGACTTGATGGAATAACATCCTCCCCATATGATTTCCGCACTTGATGTATTTATATTTTGATGTTTTGGAATACTGTAACGATTGATGGCTTTTGGTACAATCAATGAACGGAATTAATGATTTTAAATTAGAAAATTTAGTACTATTTTTGGTTCGTTATAGCAAGACTTGTACTTTTGTGGTTTTTCTCCGTTTTAAGTTTCATTAACTCCCAGCTTCAGCTCCAGTCCTTCCAGGTTTCAGTTTCTTTTCATTTTGTTCCTTTTTCTTCATGAGTGTCTTATTTGGTAGTAAAATATAATCCAACTCAATAAGTACCAAATATCTTCAAAAATAACCAAAACATAGCTTAAAATGTATACAAATAATACCTAAATATATGTATAAATATAGCAATATCATACAACCACACCTCTACTGCCAAACTCGAACAAGCGGCCTTCTTGTGCCCCTCTAATTGCAATGAAAGCTAATCAGACCCAATCCTTGGCTGGTGGTGATAGTATAATTCCTGTTGAAGTGACCAGTCTTGTCGCACAGGAAGCAGCCAGAACGACCCGCCCTACAAGCTCCCTCGTGGGTCCCACCACACCAGCCGCACCGACCCGGACCTGCTGGCCCCTCAATCTTTAATCCAAAACCTTAGGCTTCTTTCCTGAGCCCTCTAATACATGTACTTGAACTAGCTTCCTCTTTGTCGCATTCTCCAAATTAATCTCCTACTATCGAGCCCAAGCGATCATGTCCTCCGATGTCTTGCAGCTAGACATACTCGCAAACTCATCCTTCAGCATATCAGAGTATCAAGCCTTCATCATCTCCTCGTTTCGCACATACGTGGCAAAACCAACAAAGCCCTCTCATGTAACATGGTGGTGATCTCTGCCACGGTCTCCGTAGATTGGCGACGGTCCTGAAACTCCCTCGCTAGCTGTTGAACCTCAATCATGGGTGCAAACTTAGCTCTGAATCACATAACAAAATCATCCAGAGACATCGTCTCAACTGCCTCGCATCCCAAAGCATAGTCCACCTCCTCCCACCAGTCATAAGCTCTGTCCTTCAGAAGATAGGATGCAAATCTGACCTTCGACCCATCGAGACAGAAGCTAGTCTGGAAGGCGTTCTTGATGTCCGCTAACCCCTGTCTGCTAGCAATGGGTTCCTTCATTATGACGAACTCAGGAGCCAAATAGGCACAAAACTCTTGGAATGTCAAAGAGTATGCACCTACCATAGCTACCACCTCAGTTTGAAATGCACCCAGACGGTCATCCAAAATGTCCATGATACTCTCTTTGATCATACCAAAGATGACAGGAGTTTGTTCCAAAATGTTGCGGGTAATCTCAGACGAAATGAACTTCTGCATCTACTAATCCAAGGGTTTAGCTCCGAAGCCTGAACTCGATCCCTTACTAGGATATGAACCACCTCGAGTGACCACCATACTGAAAATAAACATACAAACCATCAGAAAACACTTAAAGAATCTCACACCAAGTAGGCCCCTTAGTATCCTCATGACTCCCTTGACTTGAGTACAGATCATGTGCTTCCAGTAGTACGGGCCCAATACTACCTTCCACACTTATCCGCACTTTTCGCAAGAGTCGTCTCGATTCCCCTAAGTCACTCCCTAACAACACACCTGCTAATGTTAACATGCTTCCTAGGTTCTCCTAAGACTCCATTCCCACCACTCTTCGCCATTAGTTGTAGAAGAAACCACCACTAACACCCGTTAACTATCTAAAAAATATAATTACATGCCACAGACTCTAGACAATTCTTCAACTACAAGGTCTCACACTACAACGGTTGGACTCGAACAACAGATGAACAATTGAGTTAAACTTAACCTGCTAAAATTTTCTAATTTCTACAACATGTACCCTAGCATATTCACTTGATAGTCAGCCAACACTAGTAGTCGTTCCTAATAGCACAAAGCAAGCATCATTCAAGCTTTGAGTTCTAACTAGGGCACTCCCTAACAGGCCATTCTAAAATATTATCAATAATCCATACTAGCATGCAGTTCTAGGGGTTCATGTAGTAAACATACAAGGCATCTATCCCAGTAACAGAGCTTGAACATTCGAGTTGGGGGGGTGAAAGTAAAATACGTAGAAAAAGTGGAGAATAGGGGGGGGCATAGTCAATTTTTTTTAGTTTAAGGTCTAATATGTAAAATTTTTAAAAGTAAAGGGACTAGTTCTAAAAAAAATAGGCGGGGCCACAACCCCCCATTGTCCTAATGAAGATCCGTCCCTGATCTATCCTATCATACAAATCTTGAGAAGATCCTTAGCCCTAATCTAGCATATTATTCACATATTGAGTCAAACAAACATGTATGGGTATTTTGGGAACACTTAGTTGAGCTCGGACGATTGCATGCATCACACCCCTTCTTTCTAGTATCATTCAGTTTATAAAATCATTTCTTTATGAAAAACTTACCAAACACTCAATTTGAGTTCAGACACACCCGGGAGTGTGTCCAAATCCCTCAAACCAAGGCACTGATACCAACATGTAACAACCCAAAAATCATAAATAAATATTTCATTTTTAATTCAACCAAAAACCATCAAATATTTGTCTCTAACCATTCAGAAGTATGTCAAAGTAAAAATAGTTATTCGAGTACAATCCCAAATTGATAAAAGTGCAGAACACATGGATGGATACGATACGATCAAGTCGATCCCTTCCCCTTCAAATCAGAAGTACTTGAAGCAAAACTTAAACGGTAAGCACAAAGCTTAGTGAGTTCTTCCCAAAATACCACATACCATACATATAATGGGCCTCGCTCGACATCCATTGGGCCTCGCCCAACATTGGGTCCCGCCCAACATACTCATCAGGCCCCGCCCAGTATACATGAAAACACATACAATACATACAAGATTCATACAGATAGACAAAATTCTAATAACAATAATCAATGGGCCAGCATTGATGTCTTTGTCCCGCCAAAACACTGTGAGAAGACTTTCCTCAATTAGATTATCAACAGTCACACACACATGTTGTTGTTACGATGGCTCCTCAACTGAACATATCCAAAGTAACTCTAATAAATAATCGTGGTAATGAGCATTACTAAAATTCTAATCACAAACCCTCACAAAAAGCGTAAGCCTAATAAGGACCCTTTTATCCTTCCTACCCTAAGCCCAATAAGCCATGACCCAAGCCCAAAAGACCTAAGGCCCAAGAAATTGTACAAAGAGGCTTCCGGTGAGTACGCCCCACGTACAATCCTTAACAATGAGAAGATGGGTGCTGAAGGCATTATGTTGAGCGTACACCAAGCGTGCTCCCCTGATGGAAAAATCTCATGTTAGGAACTTAATAGTTTAAGTCCAAACGTCCAAATCATAGATCTTCCTTAAGGAAAATGTATTAAACGATAAAGTCATGAACTTGATGCCTGTGCATGGATCAACAAGGCCCAACACCCATTTTTATCTCTCTGATTTCATATTATGACCATCAACTTTTGAATGCTTGAGCTAAATCCATCAAGATGCCATTTTTATGAACAAGGGACCTCAAAAATATCAAGATCAACTATTCTAAACTTATTGAGTAACTTATACTCACATAACAGAATTCAATGGACCAGAATATGCCAAAAACCCTAACTAGCTTAGATCTAAACAAAGAATCACCAAGGCTAAGACTTTATACCTTCTAGAAGATAATGAAGGTGAATAGATTTTGGATCCACAAGCTTCAAATCAACAATAGCTTGTCCAAGGATTCTTTTATCCTTCAAGAAACACCAAACACACACAAGGCTCAATATTCTCTAAAGAAGGATTATGGTTTCGTTGAAGCTTCTTTGGACGAAGGAGGATGATCATATAAGAGGCCTTAGGGTTATAAGGTGTTTAAATAGGGTCCAAACAATAAAATATATGGTTGGCCTCTAGCTCGAGTACGCCCAGTGTACTAGAGGGAAAATCCCATGTCTAAGGTTCGCCAAGGTACGTCCAGTGTACCATGCTTACGCCCAACGTAATAGGCTAATATGAAAAATCAATGAACCTTTAGAATTTAAGAAATTCACCTAAAAACCGAGTGTTACAACATTGTTCCTTGGTTATGGAGGAAACATACAGATTGATATACATAAACACATTTCAACTTTTATGAGTTTTTAACACGATAAATTCATTAGTTGAACTATTAGTTGTGTTAAGCATAAACCTCTAATTTTGTAGATTTTTGAATTTTCTTAATGATTTTGATAAGGTTACTCAGACTGAAAGTATCCAATGGAGGTTCTTCTGGGGTGAAAGGCTGATTCAAAGAATATTACATGGGTTTCGTGGTCGAAAATGTTGAATAACATGGAGAAGGGAGGTTTAACCATTTTTAGCCTCAATGTAGCAAATTTAGCCTTTCTAGGTAAATGATGGTGGTGCTTCTTTGCAAGTACTGAAGGAATCTACAAGGAGGTGATAAAAGCCTTTTATGTTGACAGGAGACACCTTGGGGAAGTCATCCATGCTTATCAGAAATCTAATGTTTGGGGTGGAATTAGTAGCATCAACACGACTCTGAATAAGGCGGGTTTAGACATGAATAACATACTTACACAAGATGGGAATAACTGGAAGTGGACTCTAGAAAAGGATGTATTGTACACGGTCAGTTCACATAGAAAGGATATGGATGATATCACACTTTATAATACCTCTCTCAAGACAGTTCGGTGTAAGGATGTTCTAGAAAAATAAATACCTTCATTTGGCGTTTGGGCCTTAATCAATTACCTACGGTTGACAACGATTTGGATAGGGGCATTCATATTCCAATACACTTGTGCTCGTTATACAATTGTTATCCTGAATCTACAAATCATTTGTTCATGCAATGTTCCACAATATGGCAGCTTATGGCAAACTTAAGGGTAAAATGGTGTAAACTTCCAGATTTGACATAGGGGTTTGAGCTTGAAGACTTGTTCAAAGGAGAGGATCTCATAGGAACTAAAGTGGAGGCCATCAAATATTGGGTTATGATTCGGGCCTTTCTATGGGCCAATTGGTGCACCCAGAACGACATTCATTTCAACCGCAAAGTTTAAAGCATCTCAGTTCTCGCCTCGGAATTCATTAACAATAGCTTCTTATGGTTTACACTTCATTACAAATACGGTAGAAACTTGTCTTTAGATAGTTGGATGTAATCTGTCTTCTTCTCTTGTTGTTTTGTATGGTCTGGCCGCTCGTTAGATCTGGCGCATTCCTTGTATGGAAAATTGTTCTGAGTTGTTCAAATAAAAATGTTACTAATTCATCTTATAATCATCTAACCTTTATAGACGAGTCTTCAAAGTTTATAAAGCATGAATGAGAAAAATTCCTTTTAATCATTTTACATTTTTATATTTGACTTGCAGTTGGTGCCCTAAAGCTTATGATACAACTAGCTCACCCTAGAAATACAAGATGTTACCACATGGTGGGATCTGCATGAATCTTTTTGACCTTCTTGCACAAGTTGTCAAAATTATCGAGATATTATTTGATATAGTTTTTAATATGTCTGACCTTAATTATCATGCATGAAGCACTACCTAATGTATTATTTGCTCTTTTTGAACTCTTACAAGCATAATACTATATATGCAAATACAATTGTTAGCACCTTTGAACATTTTAGAGCAATAACTTTAGAGCAATTGCTTTGACTTTTTCTACTTTGAACTTTATTTCATTTAATTGTGTTTTAATGGATTTCTATTCTTTTATTTTATTGAATTTTAATCTATTTGTTTTTTAATTTGGTAGATTTGTCATTATACAATGCTAATATGAGAACAAATTACATAATAATAATATAAAACAAAGTAAAATCAATATTTTTTTTATTACACCGGTCACCGTTTTGATTGTGTTATAGTGACATTTTTCCTTATTTTATCTATATCATAAGTAGGAGTGATCTTTTAATTGCTTTTTTCTTTTCATACGGTTTTTAGGTTTAATCAAAGAAACATAGGCTATGTTATTTTATGTCTAACGTACACTTTCATACGGTAAACCGTAAACGTATGCAAAAAAGCATGGGGTTGCGTTTTTGAACAGCAAGACAAGAGTTCATTAAAACACACGTAGCGAGATGCTAGGAAAAATACAGAGTTTCAGTCATAGAATTATCATGACAAGCTTATCACTGCTGTTGTAATTATCGGTTTCCTTTTTTCTTCTCATTTATCTTGTACTTTTGCTTTCTGCATTTTAGCTTGTGTTAAAGCTGTCTTCGTTTTATATCTTGCTTTCTGCATTTCAGCTTAAATTGATTTAATCACCAACAGTGCACAAATTCTTTCTTTTATAATTTTGTGAAGTGGACTCTACATGTAGAAGTCAAACTATATATTTTGCTAGATTATAATTTAAGGTTACTTCTCAGAGATCAATGATGGAAAAAGGAAAAACAACGTATATTTCGTACTAGGTAAATGTTTACATTAGTTGTTATCTAGTGTTCTAAAATCTGGTTTTAAGTGGCTCTAAAACCGAATTTCGAGTCCTGAAACCTAATTGAACCAGTATACCGAATAAGTATATCTGTATATATATGAAATTAAATTTTACATTTTTCGTTTAAAAAAAAAAAAAAAAAGATAAAAAATTATCGGTCGACGCTACGAGCTAATCCCTAGCTTTGACATTTGATACGGTCATACAATTGAATATTGCATATGACATAATTGTTTTCAAATATTTAAAGCGGATTGCATATTACATATAGCTAGGTATTATATATTTATTTTTATTGTTTAATAACTTTTTCCTTCAAACTAACCAAATATTTTAATTACTATGAAAAATGAATTTCATTTGATTCGAAAGATATGTGAAACACTCTTCGTTTATTTATTTTATAGAATATATTAAAGAAATCGACTTTGTTGACTAGATAATACGGTCAATAAAAGTTGGTCAAACTTATAAATCACACATGGCTTCAAACTATAACTTTAATGGGCCGCATGACAATGTCTAAATATGTATATATACTCTTCAAAACTATTTCTCACAACACAATCTCACAACACACATCAAGAACTTGAATAGAGCTAACTAGAAATGGAAAACTTCACAAGAAGCCTTTCGGGAAGTGTTTGGAGTTCTGTTGATGCAAATAGAGTGTGGAGGAGAACAACACACGGAGGGTTCGATGGTGGGAGGAGCATGAGGACTGTTCGTCTTGGAGAGGACAACCATGGAAGGTTTTCAAAGATCAAGAAGATGTTTAACTTCATTAGCTCCAAGAAAAATGGGAAAGATGCTTCAAAGGCCTATCGATCATCCAAGATTTCTAGTTCCAACGATGAATTCCAGAACAGATTGCTTGTTGAAATTTACAAGAATATGTCATCTATACATGAACTAGGTTCAACTTAGAAGTTAGACAACAAGATTTCATGCTTTCTTTTCGATTTAATTTTATTCTTTGATTCGGAAGAATATATTATTCATACTTTTTTTTTGGTCTCCATTGTTTATGATCTAATGAATAAGTTGTAAATAGAAGTCACGATTTTATTATCGATATGTCATGATGTTCGTTTATTTCTTGTTAATGAGTTGTCATTGATCGGAGAGCTTAGAATGCATAAATAATTTATAGTTTACACATCGTTTCCAACCAAAGCCAATTATTCTCCTATATCTAAGAAAGGAAACAAGACATATATGTCCTATTTCTTGCATTTATTGAGATCGGTTTCTTTCTTTTGGAGGTCAAAGTTACAATTGTGAAATCGTTTTAAGGAGTCTTCATCTCTATTGCTTCTCGCTTTTCAATAGTGTGATTATCAATTTCCTTGAAAGCTAAGACGAAAATTCATTTGTTGTGGGAATCTCGAGAAACATAGCATTTACTGTGTCTCGTGGGAAAGAGTAACGACTCCTAAGGAACTTGGTGGACTGGGTGTTGGATCCCTGAAAATGATGAATATCTCACTACTTGCTAAATGATGGCGGAGGTGTAAGGTTGAAAATATTGAACTTTGGTGCAAAGTGATTCGGGCAATTCATAACTTTAACGACACAATCATATGATAGAATGGCAAGGAAGGGGTTGTCCGGGTATAGAAAAACATCGCTAATATTAAGGAAAATTTTGCTGCTCATAAACTAGATCTAGAATGTTGTTTCAAGTGTGTGGTTGCAACTGGAGAAAATTCGAAATTTTGGCACGACAATGTATAGTGATGTCTATCTTTAACATAAATTTGCTAACTTTTTTTATTTGAAACACAAAAAATTTATTTTGTTTTGATAGATTATCGCTTGTGGAAGGGAATATTTCTTAGAAATGGAGATGGAAGCAAAGACTCGTGTTAGGATTTGAAATGATGGAATTAAACGATTTGCTTGTGATCTTCGAGGTTTAAATGTTAACCTCAACATAGATGCTTGGATTTGGCCGACGGATATCTCGAAGATTTTTTCCGTCAAATCGTTCATATATGTACTCAAGTCAAATGCAATCTACCATTTCGGGCCTATCTTTCCTTGGAATCATTCGGCCCCATGCAACGTCCCAAAAATTTCATTTTTAAATTAATAAAACCAGTATCCCAAAAATATCATCCTACAAATCCAGATACAACAAAAGTATCGATCATCATATCACAACAGAGTAAATCAAGAAAATACGGAACGAGGTAGTATGTGCTCTACAATCATCCCGAGCTCTTTCCTTTGAAACTGGAAATACCTGAAACACAGACTAAAGACCATAAGCACAAAGCTTAGTGAGTACCCTAAGATACCACATGCCAAACATAATAAACACATAATAGGCCCCGCCCGGCATCGGGCCTCGCCCAACATCGAGCCCCACTCGGTATACAGATCAGGCCCGGCTCGGTATACAGATCGGGCCCTACCCGACATATATATAACATATAAACACATACGCATGCAATAATCATAAGGATACATAGCATACAAAATGTCCATCAGGCCCCGTTCGGTAAGCATACGAGTACATAACACATGCAAGATTCACGCAGACATCTAGCATCCTAACATAACAAAATCATGGGTCGGCATTGGTGCCTCCGACTCGCTAAACACAGTAAGGAAAATCACCTCGAACTGTTGAATCACATTGATAAATCTCGGGCTGCTAGTCCAAAAAATCCCCGAGCTATCAATACCAAATAAGTTCTAATTAATAATTGGATTCCAATCCATAACCATCAGTCCAAAAATTAGGGTAAAAAGACCATTTTACCTCATCCCTAGTTTGGTCCAGGACTAAGGTCCAAACCAACAATCCAAAAGACCAAATTACCAAAATAATCATCCAAGGCCCAATCATGGACCAATTTTACCAATTGGGCCCAAATCTCATTCATGGTCCATTTCCAAGAGAACCCAAAACAGGCATCATCCCAAAAACTTGATGGCCAAACAAGACCCTAAGAATCTAAGCCGAAAATATGGCCCAAACCAAAGAACCAAGATTTCGAGGCCCAACTTGCTAAGTACGTGGTGAGTACTCAGCTCGTAAGCACAGCGTAATCGCCTTAGGGTTTGTACGCAAAGCATTCCTACTTGTACGCCCAACGTACACCAGCCACTTTCATTTCCAGCTCTTAATCCATTAAGACTTCACTCTAGAACTTAAATCTGACTTCCTTGAGATACTTTATCATGTAAAGTTGCCACCTTCACATGCATGCATGGCTTAATGAAGCTCTTAAAGCTCAAAAAGACTTAATAGATGACTTAATTCATGCATGAGACCGTAAACTCCATAAATTTTGCACTTTTAAGCTTAAGAAACTCATAATATGCCCAGATCTAAAAGGATAAGCCCTACAAACGACTTAACTTATCAAACTAACCAAAAACGGACCAAAAGCATAAAAATCATGACATGAAGAGATCTAATCATACAAGGATCAAGGTTGGGACTTTATACCTCAAAAGTCACCAAGAGATGCATTTAGATCTGGATCTCTAAGCTTCCTTCCAAAGAATGAGTCCACCAACTTCTTCTTCTTTCACTTCAAGGACCACAAACACACCAAAATCAAGACCAAGGCTCAAGAAAACTCAAAGAGGCTACTAGGTTTCGAGATTAGGGTTTTAGGGAAATGAAGGTTGATAAAGAGGCTAGCCCTAGGGACTTAATGACCTTATATAGGATGCAACACCCCTAAATTAGTGTTTTCATTAACCCCTCGTACGCCGAGCATATGAGGCCTTAGTCCCGCGATCAAACTCCATCCTTAGTACGCTAAGCATACCATGTGGTACACCCTGCGTACTAGCTTCTCAGCTAGTAAGCTAAGCATACCATGTGTTACGCCCCACGTACTAACTCCAAGGACCAATGATGCAAAAATTTAAATATGAAGGTCAAAAGAAACATAATCAATCAAGCGTTACACCCTAATTAAGGTCAATGCATTTTGTTGGACAAAATCAATTAACATAATCCTCACCATCGTCAATCTTCTTAATCGCGAGATTAAAGTTCGAGATTCATGATGTGTTATATGCTCCTCAACATGAGCGGAGATGTTGGGCGTCTTTTCAGCCACTGTCCCTTTGCACTGGCCATTTGGATTAAGTTGGTGTAGTAGATATCATGTGTACTTATCAGCAAAGTACATTTGGATATTAATTCTCTCCTGGATGCACCAACATATTCAAGACGATTAATCAAATATAAAAAAATATTAGTTGCATTAATTCTAAAAAGACTATGGCTCATTTGGAAAGCAAGAAATGTGGTAAGATTCAATGATAATAAATGAACATACGTATTGGTATTTGAGGATCCAGTAAGTATTACATTTTGACGGGGGAATTTCTTTCCTGAACCGTTTTTGCAAACTATATGCTTTGTCTAACAATCAACAAAGGATGATTCGAAATATTTGGATTAATTAGTTATGGAGCTTTACTTGGAATAGGCCTATTCTAGGTGGAGTGGTGGCTGCTCAGTTGTCTCGGTTGTTGTCTATGTTACAAGTTGTACAATTGACTTCGAGAGAAGATGCTTAGGGTGGGAGTTAGATCCTTTTGGTACGTTCTCGGTTCAATATGCCAGATTCCATATTGATGACACGCGTCTTCCGACGGGTAGTTTTGTGAATCGTTAGAATAGGTGGATTCCTATAAAGATTAGTATCTTTATTTGGAGAGTTATGATAGATCGTATTGCAACACAAAGGAATTTAAATAGATGTGACACGGAAGTGGAGTCACTCTTATGCCAATGGTGTAGTCAAGATGTTAGTCATTTGTTTTTCAAATTTTCTCTCGTTCGTCAACTTTGGTCATAGGGAGTTGGGTGGAATTACAGCCTCTAGGTTTTTATTGCTTCTTGTCTATGTTGGAGTGGATTGATATTCATCATGCAGCTCAGTTGAAGTGTGCAACTTTGGACTCGATGTGTATGAAGGCCATTTGGGGTCTACAGACTTATTGTAATGCCTTGATTTTTTCATCAAAACATGTATTAGTAGGATTTTCTTTTCAATAACATTGTAATGTTTTCTTTTAATTGGTTTTGTGCTAGAAACACATATTCTAAGACAAATTGGATTGTATTGTTGAAAACTATCTTTTGTTTTTAATACATGATTGTTGTTTACGAAAATAAAAAAAATAAAAATAAGAAAAACTATTACATTCTCTTGGGCAAACTATATGTGGCAAAACTTATTTATGTTAATTGAGATGTTTGATTATATGCTCTTCTTTAGCTTCTAAAATTAAAAAATATATATTATGAAATATGATGAAATAACAAGATAAATTATAGAGTAAAGAAAGACATGAGAGTGTAAAGAACTTTTATTCCAATGCTTGTGATGAAATCACTAATTTTCTAATACATATGCCTTACTATTCATACTACCAAAATAAGATGAAAGATGAGCTATAATATGAATGAAAATTATGATGGTGCATTATTACACTCATAAAACACATTAAAATGGTTTTTACTAATGCTAAATAATGATGGAGTGTTATGGGAGAAATAGGGAATCCAACGGTCAGTCACAAACTAATATTTCATAACACAACCCTTTAATGACGATCGTATCATATCTCGTTAAAATCTTAATATGTAAAACCTCATGGGAAAAACCCTTTATTATGGAAAAGGGTACAAGATTAATAATAGAAATTGGAAACAACTGCCTCGTTAAAAACCTTGCTAATAAGTCCTGGTGCGAAAAACTTAGATAAGGGAAACAGTACCATATGTTGTTAACTCCCCCTACTCATCACATCACTTGATTTCCTTGAAGCGCTGCATAGTAAAATTTCGTACCATATTTTCAAATTTGGATGGGAAGTGCTTTAGTTAGCAAATCAGCCAACTTGTTACTTGATTGAATTTTTTGGATGTGGATGCCACACTCCATTTAAAGATCATGAGTGAAAAAGAACTTTGGTGATATATGATTGGTTCTGTCTCCTTTGATAAACTCTTTCTTGAATTGGGCCATAAAGACCTATTAGTTTCTTATAGTATGGTTGGAACATCCCTGTTAGAACTTATCCCACAATTCTCCTGAATGTGATGACTTAAATTTCTTAACCAAATACAATCACAACTTGCCTCATGAATTGCTATAATTTGTGCATGTTTAGACGAAGCAGCAACTAAAGTTTGTTTAACAGAACACCAAGAAACTACGGTACCTCAACATATGAATAAATAACCTATTTAGGATCAAGATTTTTGTGGATTAGATAAATATCCAAAATCTGCAAAAACCAATTAACTCCGCATTTGATGAATTTGTGTAGTATAAGCCTATATCCACTATACCTCGCAGATATCAAATAATGTGTTTGACTCAATTCCTATGTCTTCTTATTGGGAAAGAACTATATATTGCTAATAATTTTACAATAAAAGATATATCAGGTCTTGTATTATTCACAAGATACATTAGTGCATCAATAGCACTAAGATATGGTACTTTAGGACCAAAAACGTTTTACATGTTTTTCACAAGGCTGGAATTTGTTCTTTTTAGAATTTAGGTGTCTTACAACCTTCGAGATACTTAATGGATGTGAATTATCAATATAAAACCTCTTAAGCACCTTTTCTAGATAATTGGATTGATGTATAAAAATCCATTTTTGGTGTGCTCAATTTGAAGACCCAAATAAAATTTCGTTTTACCAAGATATTTCATTTCAAAATTTTCTTTCAAATAAGAAGTGGCATTTTCAAATTCACTAGGAGTTCCAATTATGCTCAAATCATCTACGTAAACAACAATTATGACATATTCTTGTTTGGAACATTTTACGAATACATATGGGTTTATAGGATCATAATTGTATCACTTTTTCAACAAAAACGTACTTAAGAAATTGAACCACATATGACCAGATTGTTTCAATCCATACAAAGTTTTATTTAATTTTACCGAATATATTTCTCGAGAATTAGAAGTTTGTGATTCTTGCACCGTAAACCTTTCTACGATTTTCATATAAATATCATTCTCAAGTGAACCATATAAATAGGTGGTAACTTGTAGAGTCGAATATGTTGTGATGTATCAAAGTCTTGGGTATAGTCAAAGTCTTGATAGTGTATCCATGTCGTAGGTTTTCACAACTTCGTTTATATATGTATTATATCAGGCACTTATGTTTTATCACTTTGATAGTCGAAGTACTGATATTTTTCGTATCTGTTGAGTATATTATAAATAGTGTAGGTGCTTAAGTCATTTGTAACTTTTGTAACTTTGAACATTCTTTTCTGTCAAATGTAAATTTGCGTCCTCCAGTTAATATGAGCTGAAACCGTATCTTATTTACATTCTCATGTTCATATCTTTGGTTGCTTGTATATTTGATTGATTTCTTGACTCTTCATAACTACATCCATTAGACGCATCTCCATTTTTGCATGTGTTGCTAGACATATTAGAGAACAAAATGTAATTGCGTCAACCTCAAGTGAGTACGTTTCATTTAATCAACTCCAAGCCCTTTGGGTAAAACCTTGTGCAACAAGTCTTGCTTGATATCTCACAAATTCATTTTTCTCATTTCTTTTACGTACAAATACCTATTTGTGTCCCACTAACCATACTCTATTTGGTGTATAGACTATAAGTCCAAAAACTTTTCGTTGAGTAAGAGAACTAAACTCTTTATTTATTGCATCTTTCCATTTTGGTCAATCTATTCTATTCCTTCATTCCTCTATAGATTCAAGTTCAAGATCCTCATTTGCTTCCATAATCTCAAGTTCAACATGCTATGAAAAACTATCGTCGACGTCTGTCGTATTTCGGTTCAATCTTGTTCTTGTAATGACATAATTTATTTAGTTCTCTTCATTTTCATAATTTTTAGTTACCTCATTTTCTTTTATTATGTCATTGGGCTCTTCTAGTGTTTCACTAATCTTTTCAAGAGATTATGTTTTCTCTTTTGGACCATCAACTCTAGTTGTTACCTTTCATTGACTTTTATCTTTGGAATTGGATGGTCTTCCATGTTGTAGACATGAGTTAGATTCATTTGCAGTTATATTTTTTCCTTGTGGGACATGAATTCTAATTGGAGCATTTTACAGTTGGTATATGAGACTTTGTTACTCTCTTAGGTTTAGTAAATTCATCTGGCAATTGATTCACTATATTTTGTAAATGAATTGTCTTATTCATTTCAAGCTCATGTTGAATCAATTGAAGATCCAAAAGTGAAAGTGATAATTCATACCAAGAGATCTTATTTTCCAGGATCTTTATTTCTCCCCTAATGTTGGAAAAACCGATTCATCAAAATGACAATCGTCAAATCTAGCTTTAAATAAATCTCCAGTTGATGATTTTAAATATTTTACTATAGATGGAGATTCATATCTAACATAAATTCTCATTCTTCTTTGAGGACCCATTTTTGTACGATGCGGTGGAGAAATGGGTATATAAATTGCACATCCAAACGTGCTTAGAGGAGAACTTATGATAACTAGGTGGACTAATGCGCATAAGTGATGTTTCATGTAAAATTGCATGTCCCCATGTCGATGTAGGAAGTTTAGAATGCATTAGTAATGGTCTTGTAGTTAATTGAAGATTTTTGCTTAACGATCAGCTAGGTTTTTTTACGTGTGAACATGTACAACAAGATGTTCAATAGTTATCCCAATTGACATGAAATAATCAATAAAAGTTTGTGATTTAAATTCTCCAACATTGTCAAGTCGGATTTTCTTAATTGGGTAATCGGGAAAATGTCGTTTAGGAGGATTATTTGTGCAAGTAATCTTGCAAAAGCGAGATTATGACTGGACAACAAGCACATATGTGACCATCTAGTAGACACATTAATTAAAACCATAAAATATTTAAATGGTCCACATGGTGGATGAATTGGTGCCCATATATCCCCTTGAATTCTTTCTAAGAAAGTAGGACTTTCATACCAAAATTTGTTCAATGATTGATGGTAATTTATTTTCCTTGAGAGCATGCAACACAAGACAATTTATTAGCTTGAAAAATCTTCTAGTTTTTCAAGGAATGAGCACTTGAAGTTTCAATTACTCTACGAATCATAATTGATATGGGATGGCCCAACCGGTCATGCCAAAATTTGAATGTGTTATCATACCTTTTATTTTTCAATAACATGAGATTCCGTCAGTCTAATATTTGAATAATACAATTTAGAGGACAATACGTGTAATTTTTCCAAAAGACTTTTCTTACCCGATATCATTTTTGTAATATTGAGATACTTTTTATTACTATCATTAGTTGCTTCAACATGAAACCCGTTAGACCGAAAATCATTAAAACTTAATAAATTTTTTGGTGATTTGAATGAAATAATGCATCACCAATTGTAATTATTGTCCCTTGTTTCCTCATTTTTTTTTCCCTTCTTTAGATTTTAGAGAAGCTTGAATGCTTTGGAGTGCGACATGTGTGAGACTCATGACTAGTCATTCCACATCGGTGACAAAAATTTTCAACATTCATTTTGCCTGGACCACTTTTATCATTAGGATGTGAGCTTTTGTTATTTTCCCACTTCAGGTGGTTGCTTATTTTTTTGTTTTTGTTTGTACAATAATTATGACGACCTCAACCACACCCACGACCTCGACCATAACCACGGTTAGACCTACAACCATTTATAGTTAGATGATGTTGCATTCTCTTCAAGGAATGGCCTAGAACCGGTCGAATATGATTGGTGATTTTTCATTAAGAGCTCATTAAACAACAATAAGACATGAGATTAATTCATAATATTTTTTAAAACCTTTCTCACGATATTGTTGGTGCAAGAGCATGTTAGTGGCTTGAAAAGTAGAGAAGGTTTTCTATAACATGTCTTCACTGATTATAGTGTCACCACATAATTTTAGTTTGGAAGTAAAATTGAACATGGTTGAATTATACTCACTCACATATTTAAAATCTTATAGCAGAAGGTGTAACCAATCAAAATGAGCTCTAGGAAGTATCAACGGGTTTTTATGATCATACATTCATACCTCTCTGTGAGATTATTCCAAAGATCAGTTGGGTCTTTGACAATGAGGTATTCAACTTTCAATACATCATCGAGATGGTGGCGAAGGAAAATCATTGTTTTTGCCTTTTCTTGATGTGATACTCTATTTAAAGGATTTACATCTTTTTTGGTGTTTCCAAGACCCATAGCATCAAGGTGGATTTCAACATCAAGGATCCATGATAAATAAATCTTTACACTGATGTCAAGAGCCATAAACTCAGGTTTGTTAAGGTTTGCTATGGTGAAAGTACTAATAAAAATAAAGAGTTGTATGTTAGGTGATTATTAGTTAAAAAGTTCCATAAAATTACTTGTGAGCATTATACATGTGAATTTAATATATATATATATATATATATATATATATATATAAATATATATATATATATATATATATATATATATATATATATATATATATATATATATATATATATATATATATATATATATATATATATATATATATATATATATATATATATATATATATATATATGACAATAACATGAATGACAAGAAGTTGGAGCTCGATGATAGAGTTGTGTTGATAGGGTATTATGAAATATGATCAAATAAAAAGATAAACTATAGAGTAAAGAAAGACATGAGAGTGTAAATAACTTTTATTCCAACACTTGTAATGAAATCACTAACTTTCGAATACATACGACTCACTATTTATTCTACCAAAAAATATGAAAGACGAGCTATAATACCAATGAACATGATGGTGCATTATTATACTCATAAAATCGTGAGGGTTCGTTTGAATGGATCGGTTCGATCCGATGCAATCAAGTGAATCCAAATTGATTTTGGTGTCAAAATATGGATTCAAATAGTCCAAACTAAATTCAAATCCACCGTGTACAATAAATCATTTCCAAAAAGTTAATAAGTTATCGTTCAATACATATCAACGGAAGGCAAACAGGCAACAAGCTGTGCCGCTAGCCCTTTACAATCCAATCAAATAATAATTCGATTGGGTCGGTTTTTAAAATTCAGTTTTCTAGAGTCAAGTTGTTTTAATAAATATATAACTTTTGTACTAACCCACTTTGTAATAGAAATCAAAGAAAATTATTTAATTAGTTGTGAGTTAAAATTTATAAACAACTACCAAAAATATATCATAGTTTACTAATTTACAGACAAAGAACTTTTTATCAGCAATACATACTAAAATATTATATTAGTTGAAATTTGTAATTTACTAAAAAAAATAATTTAGTAAATTTACAAATAATTAAAGATATATTTTAAAATAACAAAATAATAAATTTTATTTGGTTTTTTGGACTATTCAGTTTTTAATTTATAAACCAAAACTAATTCAAAATCCAAAATAAGAATTCCGTTTTGCTATGATCCAATTCAAAAATCCGAATATTCAATCCAAATAGTCTGATCAAAATTTTCCAATTTGTCAATTCAGTTTTATCCAAATAATTAACAACCCGACATAAAACACATCGAAATATTTGTTACTAATGCTAATTAATGTTTGAGGGTTATTGGAGAAAAAAGAAATTAAATTCACAAATTAATATTTTCATGTTCATTACAAACTAATATTTCATAACATATTTGACATTTTTGTTTTGTTTGGGTGTATTTTTTGGTTTTCTTTTAAATATAATCATTTTGTGGTTTTAAAAAATCCTAATAAGAACATAATTAACTTTTGGTGTTTTCAATTTTTTAAAGATAAGATTATAACGTTTCCTAACTAAATATATGATTGTTTTTTTTTCAAAAACTAAATTATATTATTTTACAAATTGCGATGAAAAAATTGTTGAGGTAAATTTGTAACTTTATAAATGTCTCGCAAAAAGGTATGAGAACATAAGTGGATACCAGTTTCATCGTTCGTGATTTCAAGTTTTCAACTTTCTATCTAAACATATGGATGGCTAGAGAGAACATATGTAAGTCATTGTGACTTTTCTAGAAGAATGAGGCTTCGTGATGGCCGCTTGCTTTGGTAAACAGAAAAGCTGGTTGAAAATAGATAGCAACTATAATGACGCAATAAAATTCTCATTATTATTGATGGATTTTTACAAAATTGTTTCTTTTATCGAACTATTCATATTTTCACTAGGGAAAAAATATTTTTGTAATAATTGATAAATCTATGGTGTTTTATTGATAACCAACGTGTAAAATATATATTATAGCTGACAAAAGCAAACTGAATTTATCCCAACACAACCGAATTTTTCCGCTTATTTTTTATTCTTCTATTTAAAATAATGTTGTTTGATTTTTATATATTTTATTTCAATTGAATAAAAAGAATCATAAAAAATATAAAAGTTCAATCATTTTTATTTAAAAAAAAAATAAAAAAAAACAAAAGAAAATATCACATTCCTTTATAATTGTTTAAGAAATTAAGTTTGTTGACTTGATAATACAGTCAAATAAAGTTTGGTCAAACATATAAAGCCATAGGATGTCATACCGCGCTCACGGTGTTATTACATTCCCACGTCATTGTCACGTCATTTATTCTTTCATCCCACAAAATCGGTGGGTACCATATCATATCTACCACACACACAAAATACAGATACACACACTCTAACGGTCAAAAAGAAAGATAAATGGTGCGGTAAGATCATCACATGCGGTAATGTTTTAGGTTGCGGTAAATGGGGGTTGGTCCTATGTTCGCCGCACACTGCGGCGTCAAATCAGCAATTGTAGTGTGTGGTAGAGGGTGCACCGACCGGTCTAAATACTCTAAACTTATTTTAGTAGACGTCACGAGTCACGTACGACATGTCTAACTATGTATAAAGCACTTCAAAACTATTTATCTCATCACAACATTCATACAAGTCCTCTAAATACACACAACAAAAACTTGAAGAAAGCAAAGATATGGAAAATTTTACAAGAAGTCTTGTCAGAAGCCTTTCAAAAAGTGTTTCAAGCTTTGTTGATGCAAATAGAATGTGGAGGAGAACAACACACATTGTTTAATGGGAGGAGCATGAGGCCTGTCTGTCTTGGAGAGGACAACCATGCCAGTTTTTCTAAGATCAAGAAATTGTTTAACTTCATTAGTGGCCCTAAGAAAAGTGGGATAGATGCTTCAAAATCTCATCGATTATCGATCCAAGATTTCTAGTTCCAACAACGAGTTACAGAACATATGGCTTGTTGAAATTTACAAGTATACGTCGCCAGTTCATGAACTGCATTGATAAGTTTAGAAGTTAGACTATAAGATATCATGTTTTCTTTTCAATCGATTTAACTAAATTATTTGTGTTAGCCCATCTTCTGCACATGCCCGGCCCACAATATTATTTTATTTTCTTATTCTAGTATTGGGATATATATATATATATATATATATATATATATATATATATATATATATATATATATATATATATATATATATATATATATATATATATATATATATATATATCAGTTTTAATGTCAAGACCCAATATGTGTGATATTTTCCCATTATCACATGGTATCTGATTTAATCTCTCTTACGTATTTTTCCTAAAAAATCTCTAACTCTAGCAACTATGCCTCTCATCACCATGGTTGAATCTAACATCTCTCTCCCATATGCTACCCTCATTCATAGGATCTATCAAACTTACCTTTACAAAGTACTTGCTATGGCGAAATCAAGTGGAAACTCTTCTTAGTTCTCAAGAATTGTTTAGTTATCTTGATGGTACTTTGCCAATGTCGCCATCTTCCTCTTCTGATGCAGCTATTCAAAAAGTACATAAGGAGTGGCTTTCTCAAGATCGTTACTTGTACAACTTTCTTCTCTCCACATTAACTAAAGAATCCATGGATGAAACTTTAGGGTGCAAGAGTGCTGCAAAGTATGGATAGCTTTACAAAAGGCCTATTCTTTACGCTCCAAACATCGTGAAATTCAACTCAATGATGAGTTACAATATCTACACAGAGGTACTTAGTCTTTTACTATTTATAGTACTAAATTTTTATCCTATTGTGAACAGCTTGTTGGATTAGGTGTCTAAGCCCATGACTATAATTTGTATGTACTTGACCCGAGAGTAGCATGGTCTATTTGGGTTGCATTCACCAGAACAATCTGATAGGATGGATATTTGAGAAAGATGTTATTTGTGATTTATTAATATATTATAAGTATAATATATTAATTGAGAAATCATATTATTTAATTAGTATTGATCAAGAATTAATTTAGTGATCAAAAGAGACTAATTAAATCAATGGGGACTTATTATGTAAATTAGTGATACATATGGTTTAGGCTATTAATCCATGATGGGCTAAGTTTATGTGAGAGTCCATGAAGAGTTAGTCCGTATGAGTTATGGATCATAAGCCTAAGTGTAAGAATTAGGGTTACATATGATTCTTGGAATTCTAACATTATATATGTAATCCCTTAGACCCCAAAATCATATGCACAAGTAATATAGCAAGAGTATAACCGATTTTATGGTGTTCCTAACCTCTCTCTCAAGTCCTCCAATTGTTGGTGGTGTTTTATGAAGCATTTGAGGCATCAAACTTGAGGTGCTAAGCTCTTAAAGGCCAAATTCTACATGCTACAACTAAGAGGTATTCTTGTAACCAGTTTTTTTATGTTTCAAGTATCAAAGATGTATGCTAGTTATAGGTTTCATGCTTTGGAGAATTTTCGTTGCATGTATATCTAGAGAAAACTTAGATCCAAAGCATTAGGGTTGTATGTGCATCATAGGAGTGCCATAGTACATAAAACCCAACAGTGGTATCAGAGTCATGGGTGTTTTTTGTTATATAGATGCATTGGTTAATTTTTCAAAGCTGAAGAAAATGGAAATCTGCCTTTTGCCAGCATGAACTTGATGAGTGCACTATGGAACTCGACAAGTTTATGATGAACTTGACGAGTCCATTGCCAGGCTCGACGAGTTGGACAGTCTGTTAGCAGATTTTTGGGTTTTTTTTTGCCAGAATTGGATTATGATCATTACCACAAACTGTTTTGTATCATAAAATCTGGTTTTTTTGATATGGTAGTGACTTTCCTCATCCAATTAAAAGATAATTTTCAAAAATTTAAGATGATTATTAGTTTATTTGATAAAGCTAATTATTTGTAAATTTTTATTTCAAACTATCTTGCTACAATAGTTTCATTACGTCAAATTGGTAAAAGATATATATATATATATATATATATATATATATATATATATATATATATATATGATTATTTTATTGGTTTAAAAATGATCTAAATGTTTTGAAGAGTTAAAAAATTTGTCTTCAAGTTTTTAAATTCAAAAGTTTTTTTAAAAGGAGTTACAAAACTTGCATCAAGTTTTGTAGTCAAAAGGTTTGAAGGGTTATAAAACTTGCCCTCATGTTTTGGAATTTGAAAAGTCTCTTTTATGAAACATTGAAATCTAAAACATCTAGTAATTTGAAAAGATTTCAAAATGTACAACTCTTGGTTTCATAACTTAAAAAAATTAATTAAATAGTTCTAATTTTGAATTTTTATATTTTGAACCTTGATGTTTTGAATAGTTCAAATTACACCTTATAGACTTTATTAAATTAATTAAAGTGTTTAATTAAATGAGAGCTTATAAATCCATAATGAAATGGTTTAAGTTTAATTAAACTAAAAGTCTAAATTATTAATAGTTTAAACCATATAGTATTTTAAATATGAAAATACACCCTAATACTTTATAAAATTAAAAGTTTAATATATTATATATGTATAAGTAAAAGGTCAGTCTTACCGTTAATAGGCCTCATTCATGAAGCTAGTATATAAGGGGTGTTTAGGGAAGCGGCCTGTAAAATGACTGTCATTGGGTATCCATTCTTAGCCACCACACCCTTAACCAGTGGAGGGTCGTTAGCCGAACGTGTAGGATAGACGTAACATCGCAAATTTCAAAACAAATTTTCACATTTTATAAAAACACAAATCATTTAACATTCATAAAAACATTAACGTTTGAAACTCAATCCATGCTATATAAAATTCCCAAGATCCGATAACATAAAAATCTCGTGTGTGTGTACTGATCAAGCCGGCGCCTTCCCACGGTCATCACTAGTACCTGAAACAAATAACACCAACACTGTAAGCACAATGCTTAGTGAGTTCCCCAAAATACCACACATAACACATATTAGCCACTTGAGGCTATAACTCTATGGGTCCGTGGACCCTACTCTGTGAACCCTCTGGTTCTAACTCTGTGAACCTTCCAGTTCCAACTCTATAAAACATGCACAGCATAAATCACATAGAAATAATGCAGTACAACACACAACATACATAGCATACAAATACTCTGTCACATAACTCTGGTTACCTACTCAAGGTAAAGTATAGTGAGAAGACTCACCTCGCGTATCTCGCTAACTCGCAAATCCCGGAAATCACTCGCGCTCGATTCCCCGAGCTATAATCCTCCTATAATGCAATATATCTCTAATTAACACTTTCACAACTAAGGTTGACTACCCCTATCAAGTCAACTCTGGCCAACTCTGGTCAATGGTCAACGGTCAACTTTGACCGGACTCGGCGAGTGCATTAGAGCGACTCGGTGAGTCTATACGTGCTCACCGACTCCCTAGGATCCTCTCTTGACACGTCGAGTACTTCTCTGACTCGACGAGTTCCACCTGGCATGAATCGCGGGGCCACCACAACTCAACTCGCCGAGTCTCAAGAACAACTCGGCGAGTTCCAGCTTGACTCAGTCCACCCGTCAACCCTCTCTGACTCTCCCTGACTCATTGAGTCAACCCCTTTACTCGGCAAGACCACTCGCTAAGTGGTTATGGACAATCTTCATGCTACTCGTCGAGTCTGTTCTTCGGACTCGGCGAGTCTATGCCATGCATGAACTCAAACTCACTCCTGAGGTCAGATCCGTTCCAATAACCCATAGATCCAGTCCTTCGAAGCACATACATCACGTAAAGTTACAATCTTGGTGCTCATGCAAAGGTCCAAAGGCCTTATTTGATGATGTGGTCTCTAGAATGCTATTCTAAGCTTATGGCCTCCATTAACACTCATAAATCTTGAGGGAAAAGGGTCTCTGGACCTCTTTGGGTCCAGATCTAAAGCACCAACACAGGAAGAGGCCAATTACTCCATGGATCATTCCACAAAGAAACCCTAACTCTAAGATTCACACCAAGGACTGAAAAAGGAACGAATGGATACCTCAAATGAAGTCCCTGAGCTCAGAAATCACTGGATTAGCACCTTCTTTGGTCTCCTCTTGCCTTGATCCTCTTCTATATGCAAAAACACCCACAAATGGTCAAGGATCTTCCTCCTCTCTCTCTCTCACAAAACGCTCAAAGACTCTTTAGGGTTCTCTCTGGGGTTGGTGGCCACAAATGACGGCCATAAGCCCCGTTAAATAGGTCTCATACCCTGGAAATTAGGGTTTCATTAAACAGCATGGACTCGCCGAGTCCGGACGCGAACCCGTGCCCAAACCGCGATCATACTCGGCGAGTTTGAGCTCCAACTCGCTGAATCCCCTCACAATTTACCAAAAATATAAGAATAAATAATACCTGGGAATCCGGGTTGTTACAATTCTCCCCCACTAGAACTAGACTTCGCTCCCGAAGTCTCGCTCTGCAAATAACTTCGGATGCTGCTCACGCATCTCACGCTCCGGCTCCCAGGTCATCTCGGACCCCTTCCGATGCTGCCACTGAACCAAAACCAAGGGTACCTCCTTGTTCCTCAGAACCTTGATTTTCCGATCTCTGATTGCCACTGGTCTCTTAGCATAATTCAGGCTCGCATCCACCTGAATATCCTCTAATGGAACCACTGCCGACTCATCGGCTATACACTTCCACAGTTGCGACACATGGAAAGTGTCGTGAATCTGCCCCAACTCTGCTGGCAAATCCAAACGATAGGCTACCCAGCCTACCCTCGCGATCACTCGGAATGGACCAATATACCGGGGCCCCAACTTGCCCCTCTTCCTGAATCGAATCACTCCTTTCCAAGGAGAGACCTTCAGGAGCACAAAGTCGCCGACCTGAAACTCATGCTTAGACCGGCGTCTGTCCGCATAACTCTTCTGACGGCTCTGAGCGGTCAACAACCTCTTCCTGACCTGCTGGATCTGCTCTGTCGTCTGAAGCACGATCTCTGTACTGCCCATCACGCGCTGGCCAACCTTTCCCCAACAAATGGGGGTCCGACACCTCCTCCCATACAACAGCTCAAAGGGCGGCATACCAATGCTCGAATGATGGCTTTTGTTGTAGGAAAATTTTGCCAAGGGTAAGTACGTATCCCAACTTCCCCCGAAATCCAACACACATGCCCGGAGCATGTCCTCGAGCGTCTAAATCGTCCGCTCACTGTGCCCGTCCGTCTGGGGGTGATATGCGGTACTAAAATGCAGCCTAGTACCCAACTCCTCATGAAACTTCTTCCAGAATCTGGAAGTGAAACGTACATCCCGGTCTGAGACAATCGAGATCGGCACCCCATGCCGAGATACCACTTCCCTCACGTACATCTCTCCTAACTTCTCTACGGAAGAACTCTCGTTGATAGCAAGGAAATGAGCGCTCTTTGTCAACCTGTCCACAATCACCCAAATTGCATCAACTCCCCTAGCAGTCCTTGGCAATTTGGTGATAAAATCCATGGTGATTCGGGAACCTCCAACCGCTGCAACTTACCATGCGGTCTCTGGTGTTCGGCCTTAACCCTACGGTAAGTCAAGCACCTCTCAACAAACCACGTAACATCCCTCTTCATACAGGGCCACCAATACTCTTTCCTCAGATCCAAATACATCTTAGTGGCCCCTGGATGGATCGAAAATTTCGACCGATGAGCCTCCTCCATCAAAATGGGACGCGTTCCTCCCACAAACGGCACCCAGATACGCCCCTGGGATGTCATGAGCCCCCGACCATCGGTAACGAACTCTGAAATCAATCCAACAACTCGCTCTTTCTTCTGCATCTCAGGTTGCACAGCCTCGGCCTGTGCCCCACGAATGGCGTCCAACACTGGAGCTATCACGGTTAATCTCAAACATACATCCCGCAGCGGGGTGCTCTCCGCCCTGCGGCTCAGTGCATCGGCTACAACATTAGCCTTGCCTGGGTGGTACAGGATCTCACAATCATAATCCTTGACCATATCCAACCACCTTCTCTGACGCATATTTAGGTTGGGCTTATCCATCAAATACTTCAAACTCTTATGGTTCGTGTATATCGTACACCGAACCCCATACAGGTAGTGACGCCAAATCTTGAGGGTGAACACCACTGCCCCCAACTCTAGATCATGGGTGGGATATCTCGCCTTATGAGGCTTCAGCTGCCTCGATGCATATGCTATCACATGCCCTCTCTGCATCAGCACTGCTCCCAACCCCAAGACCAATGCATCACAGTATACCACAAAGTCCTCCATCCCTTCCGGGACGGCTAACATCGGGGCTTCGCATAACCTTTGGCGAAGCGTCTAAAAGGAGGCCTGCTGCTCGGGGCCCCATGAAAAAGCGATACCCTTCCGAGTCAACTTGGTGAGCGGCACCGTGATCTTGGAGAAGTCCCTGATAAATCTCCGATAATAACCTGCCAACCCTAGGAAACTCCTGATCTCGGAGGGTGACCTCGGCACCTCCCAACTCATCACCGCCTCAACTTTGCCCGGGTCGACCAATATCCCTTTCTGGTTAATGAGATGACCCAGGAACTGGACCTCTCGCAACCAGAAATCACACTTGGAGAATTTGGCATAAAGCCTCTCTGACCTCAGAACTCCGAGGATCTCCCTCAAATGCTCCTCATGCTGCTCTCTAGATCTCGAATATACCAAAATGTCATCAATGAATACAATCACTGACCGATCCAGCATCGGCCTACACACTCGGTTCATGAGATCCATGAACACTGCCGGGGCATTGGTGAGCCCGAAAGGCCTCACCACAAACTCGTAATGCCCATAACGCGTCCGAAAGCTGTCTTCTGGATGTCCTCATCTCGCACCCTCACCTGATGATATCCAGACCTCAAATCGATCTTGGAGAACCAAGATGCTCCCTGTAACTGATCGAACAAATCGTCGATCCTCGGCAACCGATAACGGTTCTTTACCGTCAGCTTGTTCAACTCCCGGTAATCAATGCACATCCGGTGTGAACCATCCTTCTTCTTGACAAACAGAATAGGCGCTCCCCACGGCGAGCTGCTCAACCGAATAAACCCCATCCCCAGCAGCTCCTGAAGCTGCGAGGATAACTCGTGCATCTCTGGAGGTGCAAGGCGATAAGGCACCTTAGCGATAGGCACGGCCCCCGAAACTAAATCGATACTGAACTCCACTTGCCTCACAGGAGGCACCCCCGGCAACTCCTCTGGAAATACATCCGGGAACTCACGCACTATCGGAACCTCCTCTACTGACCTCGGCCTCTCGGGATCCACCCGTGTATCCATCACATATGCCACAAAACCCTTACAGCCCTGCTGTAGCCACTGCCTCACCCTAGCGGTCGAACAAAACGCTGATCCAGAACGTGTACCCTCGCCGTACACCGTAAGAACTCCCCCACTAGGGTCTCGTATGGTCACCAGCTGTCGCTCGCAGCCGATAACCGCACCGAATCGGCTCAACCAGTGCATGCCCACAATCACACAAACATCACCCATCGATATAGGAATCAAATCAATCGAGAACTCAACACTGAAAATCTCTAACACACATCCCCAGAGAACCTCCATGGCATATATCACCCTCTTGTTAGCAATGGAAACTCTCAGAGGCCTACTCAATGCCTCACGACTAACACTGATATGCTGACTAAAGGCCAAAGACACAAAAGACCGACTCGCACCCGAGTCAAATAACACTAAGGCAGGTACAGAATTCACAAGGAAAGTACCTACGCATAACATAATATAAGCATAATATCTCAACATCAAAATAAATACATGAAAGAATACATACCAGCCACGACATCGAGCGCTGCGCGGACCTCCTCCGCGGTCAACTGAAAGGCTCTCCCTCGTGCCCTCGGCGCCTCGGCCTTCACTGGCCGACTCTCGGTAGCTCTGATGGCGGCAGGGGCAAATCCTTGAGGTGCTCCCTGAGATGATCCTCACAATTGCGGACACTCTGCCTTCCGGTGTCCGGTCTGGTTGAAGTGGAAACACATTGCAAACCCCTTGGGGCAGTCCTTGGCCATATGCCCCTCTTTGCCACACTTGTTGCAAGATCTCGCTCTACAGACTCCCTCATGACCCTTGCCGCACTTCCCACAAGTGCCGCCCTTCTGGCTCCCTTATTTGGGATCAGCGGGCTTGGCCCGCTTGGCTGCCGGCTGAGACTGCACCGGTCGCCGATCCCTCCCCTGAGACTCCGCCTCCTCCCTGACCTGAGTCTCTAGCTCAATCTCCCTCTTCCGGGCATTTGCCGGAAGCTCGACAAATGTCCGGTATGAGGAGTTTGCCACGAACTCCCGAATGTCTCGCCTCAAGATACTCAAATATCGGCTCATACGTGCCTGCTCAGTGGACACGTGCTCAGGGCAGAACATCGCCCTCTCGTGGAACATCCTGGTAATCACCGTAACAAACTCAGTACCCTGCTTGAGGGTCAGAAACTCCTGGGACAAACGCTCCCTCTCCACCTGGGGAACGTACTCATCTCGGAACATGGCAGTGAACCTCTCCCAGGTCACCGCCGCAACCTCAACAGGCGTAAAGTGCGCCGTCACAAACTTCCACCAGTCCGTCGCTCCCAAGCGAAGCTGGTTCAGCGCGAACCGTACCCTCAAATGCTTAGGAGATGATAAAGTGAAGAAACACCCCTCTATGTCAGAAATCCATCTCATAGCCGCCACCGGGTCCTGGGTCCCGTCAAACTCCGACGGTTTTGTGTTGCTGAACTCCCGGAACAGCAACGCATCACCAACATGCAGCCTTGCGGCAGCGATAGCTGCGGTGGCCGTTGCAACAGCAGCCTCAGAAAGAGTAGCATAACGCTCGTCGAAGGTCTCAATCAACATGGTCTTAATATACCCGAACATCTCTGGTATCTCTGCCCTGATGGCCGCAGCCACCTCCTCATGGATGATCCGACGGATCTCCTCATCATTGGCCCCACTGCTCTCAGGCATAAGACGTGTCCTCACCATGATCTACCTCTGAAATACAACATACGATAAATTAGAATCCATTCGAGCATACTCACACTCGACAACTCATTCCTCCTTGATCCTTGGTATTCCAAAGATTCTTACTTGGGCTGTACTCCACCCCGGTGCTTTCAGTAGTACGGGCCCAATACTACTGTCCGCACCGTATCAGAATACACCCCAAGTCCTCCTCTTTGGATCCCAAATTCCAAGTACTCTATCATGCATAATACACTCTCTAACAAATCTCTCATAAGCCCCTCGCTGCTGCCTACTCACTCTCAAGCATCTCATAGTAGCTCACCTCTTCCTAGGCTTAGGCATCACAAATCAGGCCACTCTAGTCCTAATAGGAGTACCTAGCCTACTCTAGCATGAGAATACATCATATCAATATCAATATTACATAACATGAGGGTATTTTGGGAAATCACCGTTCGGCGCGCGGACCGATTGTACACACAACTCTGCTCTGCGTTTTTCCAAAAATCTTTTACTCTCTTTGAAAATACCTCTCAAATCCTCAGTTTCAGTTCAAATACGCCCGAAGGTGTACTCGAATCCCTCAAACCAAGACTCTGATACCAACTTGTAACATCTCAAATTTCAAAACAATTTTTCACATTTTATAAAAACACAAATCATTTAACATTCATAAAAACATTAACGTTTGAAACTCAATCCATGCTATATAAAATTCCCAAGATCCGATAACATAAAAATCTCGTGTGTGTGTACTGATCAAGCCGGCGCCTTCCCACGGTCATCACTAGTACCTGAAACAAATAACACCAACACTATAAGCACAAAGCTTAGTGAGTTCCCCGAAATACCACACATAACACATATTAGCCACTCGAGGCTATAACTTTGTGGGTCCGTGGACCTTACTCTGTGAACCCTCTGGTTCTAACTCTGTGAACCTTCCGGTTCCAACTCTATAAAACATGCACAACGTAAATCACATAGAAATAATGCAGTACAACACATAACATACATAGCATACAAATACTCTGTTACATAACTCTGGTTACCTACTCAAGGTAAAGTATAGTGAGAAGACTCACCTCGCATATCTTGCTAACTCGCAAATCCCGGAAATCACTCGCGCTCGATCCCCCGAGCTATAATCCTCCTATAACACAATATATCTCTAATTAACACTTTCACAACTAAGGTTGACTACCCCTATGAAGTCAACGTTAGTCAACGGTCAACTTTGACCGGACTCAGCGAGTGCATTAGAGCAACTCCGCGAGTCTATACGTGCTCGCTGACTCCCTAGGATCCTCTCTTGACACGTCGAGTACTTCCCTGACTCGACGAGTTCCACCTGGCATGAATCATGGGGCCACCTTGACTCAACTCGTCGAGTCTCAAGAACAACTCGGCGAGTTCCAGCTTGACTCAGTCCACCCGTCAACCCTCTCTGACTCTCCCTGACTCACTGAGTCAACCCCTTAACTCGGCAAGACCACTCGCTGAGTGGTTATGGACAATCTTCAGGCTACTCGCCGAGTCTGTTCTTCGGACACGACGAGTCTATGCCATGCATGAACTCAAACTCACTCCTGAGGTCAGATCCGTTCCAATAACCCATAGATCCAGTCCTTCCAAGCACATACATCACGTAAAGTTACAATCTTGGTGCTCATGCAAAGGTCCAAAGGCCTTATTTGTTGATGTGGTATCTAGAATGCTATTCTAAGCTCATGGCCTCCATTAACACTCATAAAGCTTGAGGGAAAAGGGTCTCTAGACCTCTTTGGGTCCAGATCTAAAGCACCAACATAGGAAGAGGCCAATTACTCCATGGATCATTCCACAAAGAAACCCTAACTCTAAGATTCACACCAAGGACTGAAAAAGGAACGAATGGATACCTCAAATGAAGTCTCTGAGCTCAGAAATCACTGGATTAGCACCTTCTTTGGTCTCCTCTTGCCTTTATCCTCTTCTATATGCAAAAACACCCACAAATAGTCAAGGATCTTCCTCCTCTATCTCTCACAAAATGCTCAAAGACTCTTTAGGGTTCTCTCTGGGGTTGGTGGCCGCAAATGACGGCCATAAGCCCCCTTAAATAGGTCTCATACCCTGGAAATTATGGTTTCATTAAATAGTGTGGACTCACTGAATCCGGACGCGAACCCATGCCCAAACCGCGATCATACTCGGAAAGTTTGAGCTCCAACTCGCCGAGTCCCCTCACAATTTACCAAAATTATAAGAATAAATAATACCTGGGAATCCGGGCTGTTACAATTCTGCCCCACTAGAACTAGACTTCGCCCCCGAAGTCTCGCTCTGCAAATAACTCCGGATGCTGCTCATGCATCTCACGCTCCGGCTCCCAGGTCATCTCGGACCCCTTCCGATGCTGCCACTGAACCAAAACCAAGGGTACCTCCTTGTTCCTCAGAACCTTGATTTTCTCGTAAATTATCATTGATCAATGGAGCATGTGTGTTGAACCGACACATTGATCAGGTGATAAATGACATCGAGAGTACCAGGCTAATTTTCATGGTTATTCACACCTTGTTTGTGATCCTCGGTATCCTAGTCACAAACTTGATGGGCATAATAGAGATTAAACATGCCATTGAAAAGTTCAATTAATCTCAAAAGATCTACGAGTTTCATTTAAAACTTAATTCGTTTAAAATTTCGTTTTCGTTGTGGAATTGGTAAATCGTCATTTACCTACCGACAAATAGTTTGCAATTGGATTACGGAATCCCTCTTCCGAATTGCAAATTATTTTGTCGAGTCTTAACCTAAATATTTCATTTGGGTGTTGTATATTAAGGACTTAAATCAACTAAACTTGAATTTCTCCCTTGTAGATGTATACTTTTGACAACTATGGTCTTCCCGAATCCTTTGGAAAAAGCTTTCCTCATGAAGGTGATGTTCCCTGAAATCATACTTCACTTCCTCCACCTCCACCAATAATTCTCCCTGACCCACATGTTCGTCGACTTGAAAAGTTCAAGGTCACTCAAACCATATTGGAAATAAAACACCAACATGGAAGGTCTGTGTGTGCACATGTATTGGAGATGAAGTGACACATTAAGAAACTAGGATTGTTAGGAGTCGTTATGTTGAGGAAGTTGGCTGTTGATTTGGTTCTTCAATCACTTCCCGAGTAATATATTGAGTTCATTAAAGATTACTATATGACAGACCATGACGTGACCCTTATTGATCTTACCTATTTGCTAATTGTTGCTCAATCAGAAATCATTTGGCGCACTGGTAAAACAAATTTGATTGGAAGATCTACTTCCCAAACTTCCATGGACATTGATAATGGCAACATTGGAAGTCCAGAAAAGTCTCTTCCCAATCGAATGGGATCGGCCATGGTCAAACCGTTTGACCAAATGGTAAAGAGAAAGTCTATGTCTGAGATTGTCCCGTGTGATTCTGAAAGAGTCTATTTTTTTCAATTGCCAACAGAAGCGGCATTGGATGCGAAGTTGTTGTATCTACCTGAAGGATCACAAGGATGGTAAAGTCAAAGTGTTTGACTTTGCTTCAGGTAATCCACTATCTAACTTTATTAAGTTCCTATTTGTAGATTCTTAATACATGATGTGATAAGATCACATTTTGATGTTTTGTAGAATCAATGAAAGGAAGTTTAAACGAAAAGCATGTTGAGTTTGATCGCAAAGAGGTGGATTTCGATTGCATGGTTCGATGATCGGATTTTTGAGCTGCTACTTGGGAGTTATGATAGATTGCTTAGGAATATTTAGAAACACAGTTTTCATATGTACTTGGATTGTAAGGAAAAGTTTTCCGCATTTTATAAATAAAGAAAAAATGTTGATTTTATCTTATTTTATATTTCCTTGCAATGACATTTGTGAAAATTTATGGTTGTATTTTTTAGCAATATGGATTTGATTCTTTCGTTTGTGGTGGTGTCTAAATTTACCAAATAAGGAAAGATTCTCATCACCCAAGTTTTCAATTGGACAGAAATTTGGGATCATGCAACTAGTATTGTGTGATGAATGAGATTTTTTTTTTAAAATTTTTGGGAAATTAAGACTAATTCCTTGTTCATATATAGATGTGAGTCAAGTGAAGGACTAGGGAATCTAGTACACATTGTTGTGCACTGATTAGGTCGAACACAAAGAACAATAAGACTATTCGTCGTGATTTACTAAGAGTTTAGTGAATAAGATTATGCTTACAAGATTAAGTGTAATTCTGAATCATTGAAAAATTTTCAATGTATAGCAGAACGAATAAGAAGAATCAATTAGGCGAAAAGATAAAAGTTTCTCCAATATGAAAGGAAAGGAGAGTACTTTAGTATTGTGTTTTCTGATCATCTTAATGATTATGAAAACCATATCACAATTGATCCACTGAGGACACATTGGTGCATTTGTGTGACAAAAAAGAGGAATCGTGAATTATTGAAATGGTTAAATCAAGAAGATAAATCATACTTCGTTCCAAAATCAAGTCTTAGAGTCATACTCCAGGATTGTACATTGAGTAACATATCTTAAGTAGGTTTAGAACACATCATGAAATGTGGAGCAAGAAATGGATCTTCCTCATGCACATTTGAAATTGGTAGTTGTGATGTTTTGGATAAAACAAAGACCATGTCCAATTATATGAAGTGTTATTCTTGATAAGAATCCGCACTCTTGGATATTTGTTTATCAATGAATGTTTCTTGACAAGAGAATATTATATGTCTAGAGGTCAGTGGGAGTGCTAAAGACCTTGAAAAGCTTCAAGAGCTAATCTTTAATAAATCTATCATTTATCACTAGCACACGACTTGAGGTTTGTAACCTATCGTGTTGACATATTCTTGTTTATGTGCGATTCTAATTAAAGTTGACTATGCATGTGAGTTCTATGAGTTCTCAATTGTTTGCATAAGGGATAGCACCTTCATGAGTGAAAGTTCACTGGTCAGTAAGGGTGATCTATCAACAACTTGGAAGACATTGTAGGCCCTTGTGCTATCATGTGGCAAGAAACGAAGATTGAACAGGTTCAGTCCATATGAATTTGAATTTGTCTTAGACCTTGTCTTATGACAATGACAAATTCACATGGATATGAACACATACACCATAAAATCTAAGTGACATAAGGTTTCTCTCCAATTCATGAAAATGATTGTGAGGAAACACTTTCACTAAGTAGATTTTGAGGAGATAGCAGTTCTGTTAATTGCATTCTCAAATTCGATCATGATTATTGCATCCCTCTTCATAGTTTGAATTGTGAGAAATAGAAAATAGTTTCAACATTCGGGACTTACTGTCGTAAGTTATGATATAGTTTAGACACACATATGAGCTTTCTTATAAAAGTTGTATGAGCTTAGATAAAGGCTTATTGAAGCATCTCGTATCAAAAATCTGAACTTTGGTAAGAAAGTCAATATGTATTGATTTCTAGAAGTCCAGCTGATTTTTGGATACATGTCAAAGCTAGTGGGAGCATAAATGTTATGCTAGTAACAAAATAATTGTTATGCTAGTGGGAGCATAATTATTATGGTAAATGTTGCGAGTTAGCGATGTTATTTATAGGAAACAAAGTTCTGATTTGCAAAGTTGCAAAGTTTGAACATTGTTTCGCTATAATAAGGGAAAGGATAGTTATACTTTATTTAAAATCTAAAAGCCTAGATTGAAGTATTAATCAAGCTTAGTCATGAGCATATATGAATACCATGTTGAAGGGTTTCAACATTTGAAATTCTATAGATGGGAATATTATAGTAAATGACGGGTCGAGCATCATGTCTTTATGTAAGACATTATGAATCGTATCCCATATGCTTCGGGAAATTCTATATATGGGCATATTACACGTATGATAAAGATTTGGAATTCAAACTGAGTTTCATTGAAAGTGTGTCTATTTCACAAAGAAAGGACCATAGGCAAACATAGTGTGCATTCTTGGAGCATGGGATAACTATTGTTTTAATTCAAGTATTAAGTTGATTAATCGAAACATTATACAATGAATAATGTGTAGTCAATATGGCGATTAAATAATAAGTGTTTTATTTATACTCAAAAATTTAGAGACCATATTAGATTAGATTATTCTTGTGTTTCACTTCCCGAATAATATGATTATTCAAACATCCACATTCAATCATACTTTGGAAGTAGGTAATGAGGTAAGATTGTCATGAATCCGACTGTAGATTGTCTAAGTGCTTAGACATAGCAAAGTTTGCTCCAGTGTTCATGAGTACTCCTATAATAAGATTTTAGTATTGGATTAAACCCACACTCATCTGAATCACTTCAAGGATTTCATCACGAGTGATTTTGAGACGATAATATCTTATTCATGAAATGGAGACATATAGATGCAGTTTACAAGTCAGTTTCACATTGATGATATGTAAACGCACCAGTAAGTTAGTGTTATAAAACGTATTGCTGTGTGTGATTTGATGAGTAAATAGAGCAAGCATATGAGTCGAAGTTTATCCGATCCATTTACCCTAAGAGGGATAAAAGCGATATATGTGGGCCCCTTAATGATTTAGTGGTGACAACCCTAAGCGCTTGGCCAAGCCTGAACTGATTTGATTTGTTCAATTAGTCAATCATCATAAATAAGAAATTAGGAAAAAACACATAGACATAGAGAATGATTATAATCCATGTCTCATGCCCGTACGATATATAGAATGGAGGAATATATGACTCATTATCTAAATGGCGTATCAGAGTTCGACAACGACTTTTGAGTGCTATGATTGCTAGTCAGTTTTTAAGTTTTACCTGCAGTTATAGTTATTAGACTTATCCAAGTGGGAGACTATTGAATTAGGTGTATAAGCCCATAACTATAATTAGAGGTGGAAATCGTGTCGAGTCGTGTCGGGTTCGTGTCGTGTCGAAACACTAAACGGGTTAAAAGTGCTTGACCCTAACCCGACCTATTTAATTAGCGTGTCGTGTCGTGTCAACCCGTTTATTTTCGTGTCGAGTTCGTGTCGGGTTTTGGGTTAGGCTATAGCTCGAAATATGTCGTCTCATGTGAGGTTAAAAGATTGAGCATGTTGAAAGAGTAGGAATTAGGTAGGCAGAAAGGAAAAGCTAATACTTTGGAGGCAGAATAATTGAAGTCATAGCAAGTTCAGATGACAAAATTAAAAGTGTGGGAGTTAGGGAGGCGGATGACAAAGGTCATGAGGATGCGAGAGTGGTGAAAGGGACTGGGTGGTTTGGGAGAGGATGAAAAATTGAAATGAAGTCTTGATCTACATGGCTAATTCATTTCAACATTACAAAACATTTTAATTCGAAGGCTTTCTTTTACTTATGGTTTTGATTTTGTATATCTCTAGTTTATTAAAATAATTCAAAATATTTGCATATAAATAAGCAGGTCATTTTTGAGTCATATTCGAGTTGAAATTCTCAACCCTAACCTTAACCATTTAATTTTCATGTCGTGTCGTGTCAACCCGTTTATTTAAACAGGTTGAAATATCTTACTCAAACCCGTTTATTTAAATGGGTTGAAATATATTACCCAAACACATGGACTTAGAGAATCTTACCCAAACCCGTTTAATTAAACGGGTTGAAATATCTTACCTTTACAAAGTACTTGCTATGGCGAAGTCAAGTGGAAACTCTTCTTAGTTCTCAAGAATTGTTTGGTTATCTTGATGGTACTTTGCCGATGTCGCCATCTTCCTCTTCTGATGCAACTATTCAAAAAGTACATAAGGAGTGGCTTTCTCAATATCGTTACTTGTACAACCTTCTTCTCTCCACATTAACTAAAGAATCCATGGATGAAACTTTAGGTTGCAAGAGTGCTGCTAAAGTATGGACAACTATACAAAAGGCCTATTCTTTACGCTCCAAACATCGTCATGAGTTACAATATCTACACAGAGGTACTTAGTCTTTTACTATTTATAGCACTAAATTTTGATCCTATTGTGAACAGCTTGTTGGATTAGGTGTTTAACCCCATGACTATAATTTTTATGTACTTGACCCGAGAGTAGCGTGGTCCATTTAGGTTGTATTCACCAGGACAATTTGATAGGATGGATATTTGAGAAAGAGGTTATTTGTGATTTGTTAATATATTATAAGTATAATATATTAATTGAGAAATCATATTATTTAATTAGTAGTGATCAAGAATTAATTTGGAATTAATTTAGTGATCAAAAGAGACTAATTAAATCACCAGGGACTGATTATGTAAATTAGTGATACATACGGTTTAGGCTATTGATACATGATGGGCTAAGTTTATGTGAGAGTCCATGAATAGTTAGTCCGTATGAGTTATGGATCATAAACCTAAGTGTAAGAATTAGGGTTACATATGACTCATGGAATTCTAACACTATATATGTAATCCCTTAGACCCCAAAATCGTATGCGCAAGTAATATAGCAAGAGTATAACCGATTTTATAGTGTTCCTAACCTCTCTCTCAAGTCCTCCAATTTTTGGTGGTGTTTTGTGAAGCATTTGAGGCATCAAACTTGAGGTGCTAAGCTCTTAAAGGACAAATTCTACATGCTACAACTAAGAGGTATTCTTCTAACTAGTTTTTTATGTTTCAAGTATCAAAGTTTTATGCTATTTATAGGTTTCATGATTTGGATAATTTTTATTGTATGTATAACTAGAGAAAACTTAGATCCAAAGCATTAGGGTTGCAGGTGAACCATAGGAGTGTTATAGTACATAAAACTCAACACAACTAACTGTCATCAGCTCAGCCATTTCTGAAACCAATAAACTACGTCGGTACTGTCGTGGTGTTATCCATATTTCTCTACATTCTCATTGTCGCAGATGCGTCTTACTCCTCCTCCTACCTTGGTGATGTTATCTCTGAGGCTAAGAGTTATTCTCTCTTCCACAAGTCTTTGGAAGACCCTTCCCCAACCCCGGTGGCATTTACAACACATGGGGTTCACACATCACAGAACAACCAGTGTGGACGTCACCAATATGGTGGTTCAGGAGGCTCTCATTTTTCTTCTGGTCGTGGTTCTTCTCATCACTCCCATCAAAGTCATCGAAATAATCGTCTTCGCTATGTTACTCGATGTCAAATATGCAAAGTAGATGGTCATTACACCGCAAATTGCCCTGATCGCTATTCACGTTCTTAAGCTCCTCCCGCTCAAGCTCATTTGGCTTCTGCTTTGAATGCAATGACCATTCACTCCATTGATGCTTCAGATTGATACATCGACTCAGGAGCTTCATCTCATATGACTTATACTTCTTCTCAACTTCACTCAACCACTCCATATAAAGATAATAGTCATGTTTTCATTGGTAATGGTCACCGTGTATCTATCTCACATATTGGTTCATGTTCTCTTTCTCGTGATTTGTTGTTATGAGATGTATTAGTTGTACATCAGATTACTAAAAATATGTTCTCCATGAGTAAAATAACCCATGAATTGCATGTTATTATTTTATTTAATGACATTTTCTTTGTTATTCAACACAAGAAAACAGGGATAATCATGGGAAGAGGCCCACGTTCTGTTAGGTTTTCTAGGTTAAAAATTACATGTAAGCAGAAAACACTTAACCCTGAAGTTCACATGCAACCTAGAATGGATCTATGTTTTCTCTATTGATAGCAACATGCAAATAAATATCAAGAACCCTAAGGGAACCCTATAATAATCGAAATACAAATTGGAATAGGATTACATACCTTTTGATTTTTGTATCAAATAATCACACGAAAATCTTCTTGAAGTTCCTTGGAAAACAAGCACCAAAAGCTTAGTGCCTCTAATGGCTTGTACCCAAAACCCTAGAAACTAGAAGACTCGAGGAGAGAGGAGGAAAGAGACTAGAATTTCAGTTCTAGTCTTTTAGGAGGAGTAGTGGACGAACATAGGTACCCTAAGGGTCCCATTTATAGCTAATAAGGAACCCTTGAAACCCTAATTTGAACAATATAATAATATATTTCAAATTGGTAATTATCCAAGCCCTTATTTATCTAATAGGATTATTTTAGAAGCCCCAAAGGGCTTAGCCAAAACCGACCACCCTAAGTAGGTTCTAGAAACTCTCTCTTGTTACTCTATTAAGCAATTAAAGCTTGGCCCCTACACTTCTAATTAACCCGAAATTAATCCCAATCAATTTTTTATTAATTCTGAATTAATTATTACTATTTATAGTTAATAAATTAATCATATAATATATTAATAAATCATTTATTTCAATTTCTAATTAATTTATTAATGATATAATAGATTTTCAAATCAGCCCCTCTCTCCAAAAGTCATTCAATTCAGTTACTAGTTACGAGGGCAACCCAAAAACGACTTTGCTTCCAATTCAAGAATACACCAATTTAGTTATTGGCATAGACACCTTAATCCAACAGTCTCCCACTTGGATAAGTCTGCAATTACAATCGCAAGTATAGACCATGAACTAAACAACAAAGTGTAACAACGTAGTTTTTAAAACAAAATTTTCATTTTTCAACAACCAAATTACATTTAAAAACATTCTAAATAGAATATTTCACCATTGTTATTACTAAAAACATATTCCCAAGATCATAAACAAATATCCACTCTGAGTGTATGGTTCACCCCGGCGCCTTCCCACGGTCCTCGCTAGTACCTGAAACACATAACACAACAACTTGTAAGCATAAATGTTTAGTGAGTTCCCCAAAATACCGCATACAACACATACGCAACTCGAGGCTATAGCACGACCCTCCGGTCGTTGTGTCTCAGCGGGACCCTCCAGTCCCGTAGCTTGTTGGACCCTCTGGTCCGGTCATAGCTCGTTGGGCCCTCTGGCCTGGTCTGTATCGTTGGACCCTCCGGTCCGGTCAATAAAATCATACAACATACATATATCACATAGCACATAATCTCATACTTAGCACATAAGACTGTCTGGTCAACACATAATACCACTCTAGGTAACGTATAGTGAGAAGACTCACCTCGGATCTCTCGGTAAATCTCTGACTCGGTAGAAATGGGGTCTAGCCTCCGCCTAATCACATAAAGTAAATACCCTCATAAATATAATCCTTGAGACTAGACTCAACCCTCTCTTAGCACCCTCAAAAGGGTAAAAGTCCATTTTACCCCTCTCTTGACACAAAGCCCCATTGTTGACCAAACGCTAAAAGTCAACAAAAGTCAACGGTCAAACATTGACCCGACTCGTCGAGTTCATACGAGTGACTCGGCGAGTCCATGTGAGTTCTCTGAATCCTTTTAAACCTCTCAGACACGACGAGTTCCCTCTTCACTCGTCGAGTTACTCGGCAACGAATCGTGGGGCAACCCCGACTCGACTCGTTGAGTCTACTTATGGACTCGACGAGTTACTCCCATGACAACATTCATCTGACCGTCTGAGGTCAGATCTGCTCCTCCAATCCATATATCTAGCTTCCCTATAGTCCATAATCTCATAAAGGTCGAATCTTGGGCCCTCATGCAAGGTCCTCTATGCTCATTTGAGTGAAATCCCTCATTTCATGACAACACTAGCTCATTACCCCAAGGGAAGGCATAAAGCCGAATGGAAAGGATCCTCTGTACCTCTTAGGGTCCAGATCTATGAATCATTTCACCATGGGACCTCTCTTACTCTAGATCCAAGCTAAATAAAGCAGGAAGAAACCCTAAATTCAACCATAACAACAAAATACAAGAATGGACTCGAGTTTATACCTCAAAGATGATGATTCAAGCTGAAAGCTCTCTGGAATGAATTCCTCTTGCCCCCTTCTTGCTGGAAACCCTTTCCTCCTTAGCTAAATCACACCACAAATGAATAAGGAGCTCTAATTCTCTCACAACGCGCTCAAGATCGAAAGGGATACTCTCTCTGGACAGATAACCGCAAATGGAGGCTATAAATCCCTTTAAATAGGGCTCAGACTCGGGGAATTAGGGCTTCATTAAACAGCGTGGACTCACCGATTCCACTAATCGACTCGCCGAGTCTGATCATTAACTCAGATGGAGAATCGCGACTTTACTCGGTGAGTCTAAGCATCAACTCGCCGAGTCCTTCTCAAACTCACCAAAATAAATGAATAAATAATGTACCTGGAAATCCGAATGTTACAATTCTCCCCCACTAGAATCAGACTTCGCCCTCGAAGTCTTACTCTGCAAACAGCTCTGGATATTGCTCACGCATCTCTCACCCCAGCTCCCAAGTCAGCTCGGACCCTTTCAGATTTTGCCACTGGACCTGCACCATAGGCACTTCATTGTTCCTCAGAACCTTGATCTTCCGAACCATAATCGCAACCGGTGTCTCAACATAGTTCAGGCCCGCATCCACCTGAATATCCTCCAATAGTACCACTGCTGATTCGTCGGCAATACACTTTCTTAGCTACAAAACGTGAAAGGTGTCACGAATCTGGCCCAACTCTGTAGGTAACTCCAACCGATAGGCCACCCGGCCTACCCTCGTAATCACTCGGAATGGACCAATATAACGGGGGCCCAGCTTGCCCCTCTTCCTGAACCGGATCACTCCTTTCCAAGGAGATACCTTCAGGAGTACAAAGTCACCGACCTGGAACTCGAGCTCCGAGCGACGCCTGTCTGCGTAGCTCTTCTGATGACTCTGAGCCCTCAGTAACCTCTGCCTGACCTGCTGAATCTGCTCAGTCGTCTGAAGTACTATCTCGGTATTACCCATCACACGTTGATCGACCTCACCCCAACAAATGGGAGTCCGACACCTCCTCCCATACAACAGCTCAAAGGGTGGCATACAGATGATCAAATGATGGCTGTTGTTGTAGGAAAACTCAGCCAAAGGCAAAAATGTGTCCCAACTCCCTCCGAAGTCCAGTACACATGCCCGAAGCATGTCCTCGAGCGTCTGAGTCATCCGCTCACTCTGCCCCTCGGTTTGTGGGTGGTATGCGGTGCTAAAATGCAGCCTCGTGCCCAACTCCTCATGAAACTTCTTCCAGAACCTGGAAGTGGAACGCACGTCTCGATCCGAGACAATCAAGATCGACACTCCATGCCGTGATACCACCTTTTTCACGTACAACTCTGCCAACCTCTCAGCGGAAGAGCTCTCACTGATAGCAAGGAAATAAGCGCTCTTCGTCAATCTGTCCACAATCACCCAAATTGCATTGATGCCCCTAGAAGTCCTCGGCAATTTGGTGATAAAATCCATGGTAATCTGTTCCCACTTCCACTCAGGAACCTCCAACGGTTGCAACTTACCATACGGTCTCTGGTGCTCGGCTTTAACCCTGCGACAGGTCGAACACCTATCAACGAACCATGAAACATCACATTTCATACAGGGCCACCGATACTCTCTTCAGGTCAAAATACATCTTAGAGCCCCCGGGATGGATCGAAGTTCTCGATCTATGCGTCTCCTCCATCAAGATGGTACGCGTTCCGCCCACAAATGGCACTCAAATCCGACCCTGAAAATTCATAATCCCCCGGCTATCGGTGATGAACTCCGAATCCTGCCCAATAACCCTCTCCCTCTTATGATTCTCTAGTCTCACGGCCTCAACTTGGGCCCCTCGAATGGTGTCAAACACTGGGGTCATCACCGTTAGCCTCATACAAACATCTCGTATCGGGGCGCCCTCTGCCCTACGACTCAGGGCATCGGCTACAACGTTAGCCTTGCTTGGGTGGTACAAAATCTCGCAGTCATAATCCTTTACCACATCCAACCATCTCCTCTGGCGCATATTTAGATTGGGCTGATCCATTAGGTACTTCAAGCTCTTGCGGCCCGTGTATATGGTACACCGAACCCCATACAGATAGTGACGCCAGATCTTGAGGGCGAACACCACTGCCCCCAATTCCAGATCGTGGGTGGGATACCTCACCTCATGAGGCTTCAGCTGCCTCGATGCATATGCTATCACATGCCCTCTTTGCATAAGCACCGATCCTAACCCCGATATCGACGCGTCGTAATATACTACGAAGTCCTCCATTCCCTCCGGAAGGGCTAACACCGGGGCTTCGCATAGTCTCTGGCGAAGTGTCTCGAAGGAGGCCTGCTGCTCTGGGCCCCAAGAAAAAGCAACACCCTTCTGGGTCAACTTGGTGAGTGGCACAGCGATCTTGGAGAAATCCCAGATAAATCTCCGGTAATAGCCTACCAATCATAAGAAACTCCTTATCTCGGTGGGGGATATTGGCACCTCCCAACTCATCACTGCCTCAATCTTGTCCGGATCGACCAATATCCCATTCTGGTTAACGAGGTGCCCCAGGAACTGGACCTCTCGTAACCAGAAATCACACTTGGAGCATTTGGCGTAAAGCCTCTCCGATGTCAAAACTCCAACGATCTCCCTCAAATGCTCCTCATGCTGCTCTCTTGTTCTCGAATACACCAATATATCATCGATGAACACGATCATCGAGCGGTCTAACATCGGCCTGCACACTTTGTCCATAAGATCCATGAACGCCGCCAGTGCATTGGTGAGCCCGAAAGGCATCACCACGAACTCGTAATGCCCGTAACGAGTCCTGAATGCTGTCTTCTGGATATCCTCATCTCACACAATCATCTTATGATATCTAGACCTCAAGACAATCTTGGAGACCCAAGATGCTCCCTGCAACTGATTGAACAAATCGTCGATCCTTGGCAACGGGTAACGGTTCTTGACCGTCAACTTGTTCAACTCCCGGTAATCAATACACATGCGGTGTGAACCATCCTTTTTCTTGACAAAAAGGATCGGTTCTCCCTAAGACGAGCTACTCGGTCGAACCCCTTCCCCAACAGCTCCTGCAGCTGCGAGGATAACTCCTGCATCTCTGGCGGCGCAAGGCGATATGGCGCCTTGGCGATAGGTGCCGCTCCCAGAACCAAATCAATACGAAACTCTACCTGCCTCTTAGGAGGCACACCCGGAAACTCCTCGGGAAAAACATCTGGGAACTCACGCACTATTGGAACGTCATCCACTGAACTTGGCCTCCTAGCGGCCTCTCGTGTGTCCATGACATAAGCTACAAACCTAATGCAGCCCTGTTGTAGACTCTGTCTTGCTCTGGTAGCCGAACAGAACGCTGACCCACAACGGGTACCCTCTCCGTACACCGTAAGCACTCCCCCACTGGGGTCTCGTATCGTCACCAACTGACTCTCACAGTCCATAACTGCCCCAAATCGGCTCAACCAATCCATCCCCACTATAATGCAAACGTCCCCCATCGCAATCGGGACCAGATCAATCGGAAACACAACACCGAAGATCTTGAGTACACACCCTCGAACCACATGTGTAGCATATACCGCTCGCTCGTCAGCTATGGAAACTCGTAGAGGTCGACTCAACGCCTCTCGTTGGAGACTGATATGCTGACTAAATGCTAATGACACAAAAGACCGACTTGCACCCGAGTCAAACAACACCAAAGTAGGTATATAATTCACAAGAAAAGTACCTACGCATAACATAGAATAAGCACAATATCTCAATACTCAGCATAAACAATGAAGGAATACATACCAGCCACAACATCGGGCGTTGCGCGGACCTACTCCGCTGTCAACTGGAATGCTCTCCTACGAGCCCACGGTGCCTTGGCCTTCACTAGCCGGGTCTTAGTAGCTTGAGTAGAAGGTGCAGACCCCAGTGCTGATCCCTACAGTAGCTGTGCGCACTCGGCCTTCTGATGTCCGGTCTGGTTGCAATGAAAGCAAACCAAAAATCCCTTGGGACAGTCCCTCGCGTAATGCCCCTCCTTCCCATACTTGTAACACACCCCAGCTCTGCACGCTCCCTTGTGGCTCTTTCCGCACTTTCCACAAGTGTGGCCCTTCGGACCCCCAGATCTCGAATCAGTGGGCTTTGCCCGCTTGGCTGCTGGCTGAGATAGTGTCGGCCGCCGATCCATCCTCTGAGACTCGGTCTCCTCCCTGGCCTGAGTCTCCAGCTCTATCTCCCACTTCCGGGCATTTGCCTGGAGTTCGGCAAATGTCTGGTATGTCGAGTTCCTCATGAACTCCCAAATAACCCTCCTCAGCACACTCAGATACTGGCTCATGCGAGCCTGCTCCGTACACACCTGCTCAGGGCAAAACATCGCCCTCTCATGGAACTTCCGTGTGATCACAGTAACTGAATCAGTACCCTGCTTGAGGGTCAAAAACTCCTGAGCTAGTCGTTCCTTTTCCATAGGGGGAATGTACGCATCACAGAACATGGTGGTAAACCTCTCCCAGGTCACCGCAGCAAGCTCAGCTGCGGTAAAATCTGCTGACACAAACTTTCACCAGTCCTTCTCCCCCATGCGAAGCTGGTTCAGCGCGAACCGCACTCTTAAGTGCTCTGGACATGAACAAGTGTAAAAACATCCCTCCACATCTGCAATCCATCTCATAGCAGCAATCGGATCTTGTGTCCCATCGAACTCTGGTGGCTTCGTGTTGTTGAACTCCCGATACAGCAATGAATCATCCCCCTGCGGCCTGGCGGCCGCGACAGCCGCGGTGGCCGCAGCCACAACAGCATCGGTAAGAGCAGCATACCGCTCATCAAAAGCCTCAATCAACGTGGCCTTGATAGACCCAAACATTTCTGGTATCTCTGTCCAAATGGCCGCAGCCACCTCCTCATGAATCAACCGACGGATCTCCTCGTTACTGACACCACTGCTCTCAAGTATCACCACAACAACCTACAATACACATATACATATCGAGTGATAAATCCTCACTCCCAGGGGAATGCTAAATATCTCATAACTGGCCTCCCGGCCTCTCACTACCCACCCATCCATGAAACTTTCACCAACCCCTGCAGCACTACTGTATGCTAGCTATACATAATGTTGGACACTATATACTTTCGAATATCCAATCCTACCCTAATCCCTAATCATTAAGAACCGAACATAAGGCCAGATCAAACATTCTCAGGCTATAAGATCTTAATTATATACAGCTATAATGCATACATAAGTAACTACAGTAATGATGACAATCTCATATAAAGAAAACCCTAGGCTAACATGCATCATATACTCAGGAAACTCTATCATGCAATTCCTGAAGATCCCTAGCCTAGTACTAGCATGTTGTTCTAACATATCACAATATCAAATAACCGTATGGTATTTTGGGGTCTACTTACTGGCTCCCGCTGATCGTACACTTCGCATCCTCTTTTACTTATTTTGAAAACCAGTTAAAATCATTTTGAAATTCATTCCTTGATTTGAGACGAGATTCAAACGAGTGTTCCTCCAATTCACTCAAACCAAGGCTCTGATACCAACTTGTAACACCCATAAAATTCAAGAAAATTTAAACCTTTTTAAATCATTTGAAACCATTCGATTATTACAATATGTTTTCTAAATAGTTTATACATCAGAGTTCCCAGAAATTATAATTGTTAATTGAGGAAGTGTACGGTCATGGCTTCACCTACCCGCGACCATCCGCTGAACCTGAGACAATAAACTGAAACTGTAAGCCCGAAAGCTTAGTGAATTACCCCCAAAATACCCATACATACAAAAATACACATATAATAACAACCAACATACTATGGGTCGAATCATCCATAGGGATGGAATACCCCAGGGCCTCAACCATTAGGTCGGAATGCCAACATACCGATACACTTCACATAACACATATGCAACAAACAACGTATATTGGGTCCACAGCTTGACAGACTGGATTACCCCTGGGCCCACAATGTAAGTTTGGATTGCCTTCCGGGCCCACAGCTCACATCTGGATTGCCATTAAGCCCACAGTATGAGTCTCCCTCAGCCTATATCCAGAATGCTCCTGGGTTTGTTGGTTACTGCACGGAGTAGTTTCACCTCAACCCATCCCACATAATATGTCGACATATAACACACTAATGCATACACAAATAATCACATAATACTACAGGTAGTCTTACAGATCTACCCAACTGGCATAACAACTAGCACGCAGACAGTCGGACCAACTATAGGCCAGTAAGCATAAACACCTCCGATCTACCAGGATATCAATCTAACAGAGCATACTAGCATATAACCAACCTATCTACCAGGATACTATGCTAACATATCACAACAATAATAATCCCAGTGACAAACAAAGGGCCGGACTTGGTGCCTTAGACCCTTGAGTATAGTGAGGATAACTCACCTTGTAATGCCGGACTGAAAAGTCAAAACGGTCACCACGAATCACGCTCCCGAAACACTGCCCCAAACTCCAACACCTATAACCATCGAAGATTCAATTCATAAATACCCGCTTACCAATTATCCTCAAAAGTAAAAACGTTCAACCCTTGGTCAAAGTTAACTATCAAGGTCAACAACCCATGTTGACCTTAACTCGTCGAGTACCTTCAGCTACTCGCCGAGTTCCTTGCATAACCTACCAACTTGCTGATTCACCATGACACTCGCCGAGTCCAAGGCAATCTTCATCGGACTCGCCGAGTTGTTCATCCAATCTGTCGTGTTCATGACCATATTCATATGACTCGCCGAGTCTACCATGCAACTCGTCGAGTCCTTTCAATCCTTCATCCATACAAATGCTTTTTAAGCCATGCTAAGGCTCCATACTACAGATCCAACTTCCCAAGGAATGCTTATCATGTAAAGATGCAAACTTTACGTGCATGCAAGGCTCTGTTGACTCAAAATGCCAAAACAAATCTTGAAATGGGGTTTTACACTTAAGGAGGGGTTCATACTTTCCAAAGCTGATAGCTTTATGGATTTAGAGACCAATGTGAGTTCAGATCTGAAGTTACAACTTCAGATCTGAGCTCATACCCAAAAAATAGCTTCACAATATGCTAGAAAAGCCCAAAACTTTTACCAATGAGATCTAGAATGAAATGAGGTCAAGGTAACGACGTGATACATTCCAAGAGATGCCATCTGAGGTAGACATCAGATCCCCACAACTGCCTTTTGCTCCTAGTCACTTGATCTTCAAGTTCTTCTTACAAAGATACACCTTCCAAAGCTTTAAAACACACACATGGAGCACCCTCACACAAATTAGGGTTTCTGGACTCTCAAGAGGCTGCAAAGGAACTAAGGGAAGCTAATGTTTCACCCGCCAGCTTCAACTCTTTGAGTCACTTTTCTGACTCGGCGAGTTGTTCACGTAAACACGTGGCCCAACCCGCTGCTACTCGACAAGTCAGGCAACCAACTCGTCGAGTAGACCATAAATTCATGGGAATTTATAACAATAAATTGGTATTCGAGAATCAGGGCATTACACTTGGACTCTCATCAATTTATTACTAGTTCTACAAATAAACATCCCATCTGTCATGCTTGTCAACTTGGGAAGCATTCTCATTTACCATTTTCTACTTCTACAACCAAAACTACTTGTTTATTTGAATTGTTACATTCTGATTTATGGACTTCTCCTGGTACTAGTATCAGTGGAATTAAATATTATGTACTTTTTTGGATGATATTTCTCATTTTTTATGGGTTTTTTCCTTCTGTGCAAAATCTGATGTCTCTTCCGTATTCTTCACTTGTTATGCTTATGTTCAAAATCAATTTAAAACTACCATCCAAATTTAGTATGACAATGGACATGAGTTCAACAATCAAACTTTATTCAACTTTTTTAATATAAAGGCATTAAAATTCGGTACTCTTGTCCCTACACGTCTCAGTAAAATGGCAAAGTTGAACATGCCATTCGTATTATTAATAATATTCTTCATACCTTTCTTTTTCAATCCTCTCTCCCACCTAAATTTTGGGTCAAAGCTCTTCTCACTACTGCTCACACCCGTAAGCTTCTTCCAACAAATACCCTTTCCTTTAAACTTCTCTTTGGATCTTTTCCCACTTACACTCACTTATGTGTTTTTGGGTACCTTTGATACCCAAATATGTCTCCACCGCTCAACACAAACTATATCCTCGCTATTCCACTTACGTTTATCTTGGTCCTTCCCCTGATCATCGTGATTATCGTTGTCTTGATCTTATCTCTCATCGTCTCATGTTACGTCACATTTGATGATGGTCACTTTCCTTTTCTGTATTTTCACCATCCTCATGACATCTCTGATTATGATCCCTTTCTCTATGATGCCATTTATTCTCCTTTCCTTTCTACTTATCCCGTTTCTATCACTCCCACTAGCACTCCTAATAGTGACTCTACTTCTACTATCCCAACTACTCCTCAAGTTATTTTCTCTCGCTCTCTAAATCCTTCCATGCCATCTCGTAACTCATCCCCCATATCCCCTAACTCATCCCATGGTTACCAGATCGTGCATTGGCTCTCTTAAAACTATGCAGATTTTCAATCTCTTAGCAAACAGTGACACCTCCCTGGTTCCTTTCTCTACTACTTAAGCTTTATGTGATCCCAATTATAAATATTCTATGGATGTTGAGATGTCTGTTCTAAGTTCCAATCAGACATGTGATCTTGTCCCCCTCATCCTCATGTTAATATTGTTGGCTTTTATTGGCTTTATCATCGTAAGTTTGACAGCAAAGGTAATTTTGATTGCTAGAAAGGTCGCCTTGTAACTCAAGGTTTTATCCAATTTCCGGTTTGGACTTTAATGACACCTTCATCCCTGTTTTTAAACCAACTACTATTCATATTATCCTTAGCATTGCCATATGTAAACAATGGCCCATTCACCAGTTAACTGTTAAAAATGCTTTCCTTCATGGTGATCTCTCTGAGGAGGTCTACATGAAACAACCTTCCTGTTATGTTCACTCTTCCTTTCCCAATCATGTATATCATCTCCACAAGGCCCTATATGGTCTGAAACAGGCCCCTCGTGCATGGTACTAGCAGTTTGCCATGTTCATCTCCTCGTTAAGTTTCAAAACAGTCTCTCTAAATACTCTGTATTCATCTATCACTTTGGCGATGATCACATTTATCTTGTCATCTATGTTTATGATATTATCCTCACTTCCACTTCTTCTTCCTTAATCACTCATGTTATTTCTCGTCTAGGATCTGAGTTTCTTTATCTGACCTTGGTCCTCTCTCCTTTTTTCTTGGCATTGATACTTCTCGCTCTGACAAAGGTTTGCTATTTTATCTCAAACATCCTTTGCTAAAGAGATTCACTTTCGCACATATATGCCATCTTACAATCCTTATGCCACTCCTTATGATACCAAGTCCAAACTCTCTCCTGATGGTTATCATGTTTGTGACCCTGCTCTCATTGAAGTCTTGCAGGTGCTCCATAATATCTCACCTTCACTCGTCTTGACATTGCTTATTATGTTCAACAAGATCCCATGTGTGATTGGAGGTTAGGGCCATTATGCTTTTCTTTTGGTCTCTTAATCTTCCTTTCGGGGATAATTAGGTAGACCAATATGGTTAACGGGGAGTGATCCTATTATATTGACTGATTAAAACTTCCACTGCTTCAATTGAAATAAATTATATTTTTAATTTTTATTAAAGAATATCATCTACATATATCCATGAACTACATCAAAAAATATAAATATTGACCCAATACAAAGTATCATTCAAACCATTTTCGATTTTATATATAGCCATATAATGATATCATGCTAGAAGAAAGAAAAAAAGTTTTTTTGAACATTTTGGTTTTACGAAAAAGTTAAGAAGGTTGTAGGTTGTTCTCTAAAAAATTTAAAAGAAGTTGTACTCTTTGTAAATGTTTTTTCTGTTCATGGTTTGAACCAAAATACTGTCAAATTAAACTTAATTACACTTAGTTATTAACCTATAAACCATCATCAAACAAATCAGAAAAACAAAACAAGCAAAACAAAACAAAACAAAAAACTTAGAGTTTTTTTTTTTTTTTGTTGAATGACGGATACATTAAATAGAAAACACCAACTAGATGCTAGCGGGTTACAAAGTAAAATATATATAAGGAGAATTACACCAATTAAACCAACATAAATTACAAAATTTTGTACGGTGCTTTATCCAATTAAACGCCACTAGCTGTAAATCATTTGCCATCTTCAATGGAGTGCACCTCAACTTTTTGAAAAGCAACAAATTTCAAGCTTTCCAAATAAACCAAATCACAGAAAAATGCATGGTCAAATGACGCTTGCGGTCGCTTTTCCCAATGCGTTTGAACTCCATAGCTTTGATAATATCTTCTCTTTTGATATGGATAGTTTTCAAAAAGTTGTTCCAAGACATGAACCAATTCCATATACAAGAAGAGAATTGATAGTGTAGGATCCAAAAATATGGTCCCAAAAATTATATTTTTATAATAGATAAAATAGTATTTTCAAATATCTTGCATACATCTCAACAAAATCAATGTATCAAGTGTTATCAAAACTAGAGTAAATATCAAATACAGAATCCCCATGGTGTGTGCGGTGCTGTCAACTCGAGTTCTTCCCCTTGGAACCAGAAGTACCTAAAAAACAAACAAAATTTCATAAGCACAAAGTTTAGTGAGTTCCCAGAGATACCACATACCAAACATATCACATAACGGGCCCCAACCCAAGAGATACGGGCCCCTCCCACAGTCGCATAACGGGCTCCGCCCACACTTACAATACGGGCCCTACCCAATGAGATACGGGACCTGCCCGCACTCGCCATACGGACGCTACCCAAAGAAGAAAACATGTACAAACACACACAAGTATCACACAGACAACAAGTATAACAACATAATCATCAAGGGTCGACCTTCGTGCCTTAGATCCGCTAAACGCGGTGAGGAAAACTAACCTCGAAAAGCTGAATGAAAAGAATGATCCCTGACTACTGGTCCTACAGATCCCCGAGCTATCAATTACCAAATAAAAGTTAATTAACATTTGGGATCTACATCATAACCAAAATCCCTACTTGGGGTAAAAAGACTATTTTACCTCTATCTTAACTTGGTCCAAGAAAGAAACCCTAAATCACAATCCAATGACCTAAAAGTTAGATAATCCAATTAGGCTCAACATATGGCCCAATTTTCAATTGGGCACAATCCCTTTACATGGGCCTTAGCCTAAGGCCTAATAATGCTTCCCTAGCCCAAAGGTTCGATTCCTGATGGCCCATCCTAAGGCCCAAGACAAATAAGTCCCTGAAAGTAGCCCATTTCAGGCCCAAACAACGCAAAGCCCAAATCCCTCGAGTATGTGGGCCGTACTCAACTGTACGTTAAGCGTACAGGCTGCATGGCTTGTACACTGAGCGTACTAGCTTGTACACCCAGTGTACTCACACATTAAGCCATAATCTCAATAAGCACTTAAATCCTTAAGACTTAGGGTTCCAATCACAGATCTGAGTCATATGAATTGTCTTAAAGTATAAAGTCATAAACTTGGTGGCTTTGCATGCCCCAAATGAATCAAATCTCAAAATATCAAACACTAGTACCATAAAATGTACCCAAACTCATGCATGGTTGATTCAAAGCCTCAAAGATGGAAACTTTATGACTCCGAAACCAAATGCACACCAGGAGTAAAAACTCTAAGCTCTAGAAATGTCAATAACTCACGAGACCTCAACTATGGGACCAAAAAGAACCAAAAACCCAAACAAAGAATATCTAAGCATTAATAAAGCATGTTCTGAGCTTTATACCTCAAATGAGTGCCAAATAATGAAGATAACTCGGATCTTCAAGCTCAATCTAACAACTCCTCTTCACAAACTTCTTCTTGTTCCTAAGGAACCAAACTACCAAAAATACACGTCACAAGGTCAAGAACACACCAAGATGATAAAGGGGGTTGATTTTAGGGTTTCTGGACAAGAGAGACTGATAAAGAGGCTAACCCATAGGACTTAATGAAATTATATAGGGCTGCAACCCTAAACATTAGGGTTTTTGGTCTTGACCACGTACGCTACGCGTACCTCTTTGTACGCTAAGTGTATGTGAAATGCCTTCGCACTCCTGAATGGACCACTATGCCCCGCGTACACCAAGCTTACGCCCAACGTACGGCCTCAAAAAGCCCACTCAAATAAGGCCCAATACCACTAAGCCCCCACTTGGATCAGACGTCGTCCTCGATGTCTACTGTCTCGAATAAGTTGGGATAATTCTCCCTCATCTCCTACTCAAGCTCCCACGTCCACTCAGAGCCCTTACAGTGCAGCCACGACACCTTTTACAGGTCCACAACCTTGTTCCTCATGTTCTTCGTCTTCCAATCTAAAAATGCCACTGGTCTCTCGATGTAATTTTGACGGTCAACCACCTGAATATCCTCCAAAGATACAACGGCGGAATCATCCACTAAACACATCCACAACTGTGAGACATGAAAAGTGCTATGAATCTAACTGAGCTCAGCTAGAAGATTGAGATGATAAGCTACCTGGCCCAACCGAGCCAAAACCCTGAAGGGACCATTATACTCGAGGCCCAACTTGTCTCACTTCCTAAACAAGATGACACCTTTCCAAGGTGACACCTTCAGGAGAACCATTTCTCCCACCAGGAACTCCAAGTCTGACCAGCGCATGTCTGCATAGCTCTTCTGCCGACTCTGAGCTGTTTGAAGCCTGCTCCAAACCTGCCGAATCGGCTCAGTGGTCGTGAGCACCACCTTGGTACTCCTCATGAATCGCTGACCGACTTCGCCCCAATAAATCGGGGTCCTGCATTTCCTCCCATAGAGAATATCAAAAGGAGGTCGATCGATGCAGACGTGATAATTATTGTTATACAAAAATTCCACCAACGGAAGATACGAATCCCAACTCCCACCAAAATCCAACATGCGTGATCGCAAAATGTCCTTAAGAGTCTGAATAGTTTGCTCGTTCTGACCATCGGTTTGTGGATGAAATGTCGTACTGAAATGGAGACGAGTGCCCATCTCATCATGAAACTGCTTCCAAAATTAGGAAGTAAAGCGAACATCTTTGTATGAAACCACTAATATCGGCACCTCGTGAAGTGCCACCACCTCCCGAACATAAATCTCGGCTAACATCTTTATAGAGATACTCCACTAGATCGGGATGAAATGCACACTCTCGGTATATTGATCCACTATAACCAAATAGAATCCACTCAGCGCGCGGTCCTGGGAAGCTTTGTGTTAAAATCCATGGTGATGTCTTCCCATTTCTATATGGGAATCTCCAACGGCTGTATCTTTCCATGAGGTCGCTGATGCTCGGCCTTGACTTTCCTACAAGTCAAGCACCGCGCCACAAACCATGCTATATCCCACTTCATGCAGGGCTACCAATAATCAGGGCAAAGATCACTACACATCTTCATCGCCCCGGGGGTGAATGGAGAATCTTGACTTGTGAGCCTGCTCTATCAAAACTTGGCGCACACCGCCCCAATACAGAACCCAGACTCTCTGATGGAGAGTCAAGAATCGACAACTATCATAATCAAAGGAAGCCACCTAACACACAATCCGCTCATACTTCTGGCGCTCTTCCTTCATAGCCTCAACCCGTGCCTCACGAATCCGCTCAAACAACAGAGTAATCATTGTCCTCCTCAAGCATGTACCTTAGATCGGAGCCGCAACCGCCTTGCGGCTGAGAGCATCGGCCACTGCATTGGCCTTCCCTGTGTGGTATAGGATTTCACAATCATAATCATTCACCACATCCAACCATCGAAGCTGCCTCATATTGAGATTCAGCTAATCCATCAAGTACCTCATGCTCTTGTGATCCTTTTAAATGGTACACCATACCCCATAGACATAATGCCGCCAAATCTTGAGGGCAAAAACCACAACCCCCAGCTGCAAATCATGTGTTAGACAATTCGCCTCATGAGGCTTCAGCTGCCTCGAAGCGTAAGCAATCACGTGACCCTGCTGCATCAACATTGCACCCAACCCGTGATCAAGGCATCGCAATAAACCACAAAGTCATCAAAACCCTCTAGCAGGGTCAGAATTGGCACCTCACACAACCGCTGCCCAAGAGTCTCAAAAAGTTGTCTGCTGCTTAGGCCCTTAGCAAAAAGTCAACGACTTCTTAGTCAATCAGGTCAAGGGAAAAGCGATCTTGGACAAATCTTGAATGAATCTCCGATAACAACCAACCAAACCAAGAAAACTCTGAATCTCAGATGGAGACCTCGGAACCTCCCACTGCATCATGACCTAGACCTTGGCCAGATCGACCAAAATACCCTTCTGGTTGACAAGGTACCCCAGAAATTGCACCTCGCAAACAAAAATCGCACTTGGAGAGCTTTGCGAAGAGTCTCTCCCTCCTCAAAGTCTCTAGCACCCCTATCACAATCCGATCAACATCCTTCTACACACGCGGCTCATGAGATCCATGAACACGGCTGGACCATTGGTGAGCCCACTTGGAATCACCATGAACTCATAAAAACCATATCGAGTCCGGAAAACTGTCTTATGCACATCCTCATCCCAGACTCGCATCTGATGATAACCCGATCGCAAATCAATCTTGGAGAACTAAGATGCACCCTGAATGTAGTCGAAAAGACCCTCAATCCTCGGGAGGGGATAACGGTTCTTCACCGTTACCTTATTCAACTCCTGGTAGTCAATACACATCCGATGAGACATGTCCTTCTTCTTCTTCACAAACTGAATCAAGGCTCCCCAAGGCGAACTGCTCATCCTAATAAATCCCTTGTCTAATAGCTCCTGCAAGTGTGTAGACAACTCCTACATCTCGGGAGGAGCCAGTCGATACGGTGCTCTGGATATTGGAGCCGCACCTGGAACCAAATCAATCCTAAACTCCACCTACCTCTCTTGAGGTACCCCCTCACAAATCCTCCGGGAACATGTACATATAATCTTGCATGATCGAAAAATCATCCATGGTCGCCTTACCCTATCCCGGGTATCTATGACATAGGCGACAAAACCCGAACAACCCTGATGAAGGTAGCATCAGGCCTCGCTGCAGAACCCATAATCAGCCCACGCTACGGTCTCTCACCCTGAATCACAAAGTCTCCCCCACTTAGGGTCCGAACCCGAACCGACTGTTGCTCACAGTCGATCACTCCAGGTAATCAAATCAATAGCAGCATCATCTCTAATAGCACACCCTACCTCCTCCCAACAATCACACTTTCTGTCCTTCAAGAGGCATGAAGCTAGTCTGACCTTGTCACCCTTGGGACAATGGCTGGTACGGAGGGCGTTAGCAACATCTGCCAACCACCTGCTACTCACAATGGGGTCCCTCGCCCCATGATAATCTGGCGCTCCACATGACTGCAATTCCCTAAAAGTCAGAGAGCGCGTCCTGACCAAAGCCACAATCTCAGCACGAAAGGTGTTGAACCACTCATCAAGAAGCTTCAGAATTCCCTCATTGACCGAGCTAAAGACAAGAGTCTGCTCAACGATACTGGGCATAATCTCAGAGAAGATGAGCTCCCTCGTCTGGTCATCAAGCTGCCCGACTCCAGATCTTGAGCCCGAACCCTCCCCAGCAACGGAACTGCCCACTGGCCTACCTCGCAATACCACCATACTGAAAATAGACCAAATAAACCATCAGAATAATCATCAATATGCACATCGGGGAAATCACAACTCCACAAGCTCCCTGGCTTCATTGCAGACTTCCTTGAATCAAGTGCGGATTCTCTGCTTCCAGTAGTACAGGGCCATACTACCTTCCACATGTATCTGTACTTTCCTCAAGAAGTGCCTTAACTCAGCCAAGTTACTTTATATCCAACAATTCCTTCACAAATAAGGCACCCAACAGTAAATCTCATCCTAGGTTTTCCTAGGGCAAACTCCACACCACTCTCCGCCATCAGCTGCAGAAGAAACTCCTGCTAACTTCCTTTAACTAGCTCACGAATACAGTTACATATTACAAAAACTAGATAATTCTTCAAATGAGAGGTGTCACACTACAACGGTTAGACTGAAACAAGAGTTGTGTAATAGAGTTAAAACCTAACCCTCTAAAATTATTTAGTTCCCATAATACGTAACTTATCATATTCGTTTACTAGTTAGTTGAAGCTAGTTAAAACATTTAAAATCACAAAGAAAAGCACAAATAAGCAGCATTCGAGCATCAAGCAATTAGAACCAAGCATCATCTAATCAGCCCATCCTATTACTGACTGATCAGTACTAGCTTGCAAATCTATAAGCTTATACAACAGACATACAAATGCATCTCTCCTAGATCCTTAGCCCTAAACTAGAATGTTATCAAAATTTACAGTTCAAACATATCATAAACATGTATGGGTATTTTGGGATAACTTACTTGAGCTCGGCTGATTGCATGCACCACACCCATTATTATTTTAGAAAACATTCTCTTAAATATGTTTATCTTTTGAAAACTTAGAAAATCCTCGTTTTGAGTTCAGACACCGCCGAGAGTATGCCCGAATCCCTCCAACCAAGGCTCTGATACAAAGTTGTAACATCCAAAAAAATGGTCCCAAAAATTTTGTTTCTATAATAGATAAAATAGTATTTTCAAATATCATCCATACATCTCAACAAAATCAATGTATCATGTGTTATAAAAATCAGAGTAAATATCAAATATGGAATCCTCATAGTGTGTGCGGTGCCGTCAACTCGATCCTTTCCCTTTGGCACCGGAAGTACCTGAAACACAAAACTAAAAACCGTAAGCACAAAGCTTAGTGAGTTCCTCAAGATACCACATACCAAGCATATCACATAACGGGCCCCACCCAAAGAGATACGGACCCCGCCTACACTCGCATATCGGGCCCCACCAAATCAGATACATACCCCACACACACTCGCAATATGGGCCCTACCGAATGAGATATAGGCCCCGCCTACACTCGCAATATGGGACCCACCCAAATAAGCATCCATATAAAAACACATACAAGTGTCTCATAGACAACAAGTATAACAACATAATCATCAAGGTTCAGACTTCATGCCTTTGACCTGCTAAACTCGGTGAGGAAAACTCACCTTAAAAAGCTGAATGAAATGAATGATCCCTAATTACTAGTCCTACAGCTCCCTGAGCTATCATTTACCAAATAAAAGCTGATTAACATTTAGGATCTACATCTTAACCAAAAATCCCTACTTGGGATATAAATACTAGGTTACCCCTATCATAACTGGGTCCAAGAAAGAAACCCAAAATCACAATCCAATGGCCCAAAAGTTAGATAATCCAACAAGGCCCAACATATGGCCCAATTTCCAATTGGGCACCAGCCCTTCAGATGGGCCTTAGCCTTAGGCCTAATAATGCTTCCATAGACCAAAGGTTCGATTCCAGATGGCTCACCCTAAGGCCGAAGACATAAAGTCCCTAAAAGTAGCCCATTTGAGGCCCAAATCCATTGAGTACATGGGGCGTACTCAACTATATGCTAAGCGTACAGGCTGCATGGCTTGTACGCTGCACGTACTAGCTAGTAAACCCAACGTACTAGCCCATTAAGCCATAATCTCAATAGGCACTTAAATCCTTAAGACCTAGGGTTCCAATCAACGTTCTGAGTTATATAAAGTGTCTTAATGCATAAAGTCCTAAATTTAGTGGCTTTGCATGCCCCAAATGAACCAAATCTCCAAATATCAAATGCTACTTCCATAAAGTGAACCCAAACTCATGCATGGATGGCTCAAAACCTCAAAGATGGCAACTTTATGACTCAAGGACCAAACGAACACCAAGAGTAGCAACTCTATGCTCTAGAAATGTCAATAACTCACAAGACCTCGTCTACGGGACCAAAAAGACCCCAAAACCCAAACAAAGAATATCTAAGCATTAACAACGCAAGTTTGGAGTTTTATACCTCAAATTAGTGCCTAATGATGAAGATAACCCAGATCTTCAAGCTCAACTCCAACAACTCTCCTTCACTAACTTATTTTTCTTCTTCTTCTTCCTGTTGGGAGCAAGATCCTTACTATATCTAGGATCGTCAAATATCCAGGATCCTCAGCAATAGCAGGATCCCGGTTAAATAGCGTTGTTATTTTTATCAATATTTATAACGGTCATATTTTGTCTATAACAAACACGTGTGTAGAAGTAGACAAGGGAAGACCAATTCTCAATGAATAATCATCTCAACTATGCTAAAGACCTAGAATCCTTGGTCAAATAACATTCATGAAACTGGTCATAGAGGATCCTGAAAATATCGGACATCTTGTTGGTTGGATTAGACTATAAATTGACACTAGTAATTGTTGGATTTAATGTCTATCCCCATTACTATAATTGGTATGTACTTAACTTTAGAGTAGCATGGTCCATTTGGGTTACATAGCACCAGAACAATTTGTAAGGATGGACTTTTGAGAAGAGGATATTTATGATTTATTAATATATTATAAGTTCTAATATATTAATATGAAATCATATTATTTAATTAGTATTGATCAAGAGTTAATTTGGAATTAATTTTGTGGCCGAAAGAGACTAATTAAATATAAAGGGTTTATTTGGTAAATCATTCATTCTTATGGTGTGAGCCAATGATCCATAATTCCTTAAGTTGGGCTATACCAATGTGACAACCCGTGGATGATCCATGGAGGTTTAAACCCATGGATCCTAAGGAATATGGAAGGTCATGCACATTAAGGTTTACATGGTGTAACCTTAGTTTTGCCACACTATATAAGAACCCCCTTAGCTCCTAAAATCGGAACCTAAGTTGTCTTGGAAGAGCTATAGCCGATTTTGTGTGCAAGATATTCTCTCCTAAGTCCTCCATTGTTGGTGGTGTTGTGTGAAGCATTTGAGGCGTCACATTTGGGGTGCTAGGCTCTTAAAGGTCCAAGGAATCAAGCTACAAGAAAAGGTATGTCATCTATCTAGTTTTTTGTTATGCAAGTACCCATGTTTGTATCCTAGTTAGGGAAATGCTTTGGAAAATCAAATTGCATGTATAATTAGAGAAAACATAGATCCAAAGCATTTATGGTTGTATGGGCACCTTAAGGTTGTTAGGATGCTGAAAACCCTTCAGTGGTATCAGAGCCTAGGGTTGTTTTCTATTATACTTGATGTTTTATTGGTTTTCAAAGTAAGAAAAATCGAATTTCTGCATTCTGTCTAGTGAACTCGCCGAGTCCAGTGGGTGACTCGCTGAGTCCCTTTAGAAAATGACAAACTCCACGAGTCCAGTTCATGTACTCGCCGAGTTGGTGGTCCAGACTGCAGATTTTTGAGTTTTGGCCAGAAATTAGCTGAGGATCATTACCCTAAACTGTTTTTTGAACCATGAAACCTTTTTTTCGTAAGGTAATGATCATGCTTGTCTAATTAAAAGGTAATTGTCATAATTTCAAGATTTGTATTAGTTTATATGATTAGGCTAATTTCTTGAAGATTGATGATATGAATTACCTTATGCTTATGAGTTTATTTATATCATGCATGTTTTATTTTATTATTGTGATAATTAACATAATGGTCTAAATGGTTTTAATGGACTCCATAACCTGTCCTCAAGTTATGGAAAACCAAAAGTCTTTTCTTTAAAACTCATTAAACTCATAAGTTAAGAAAATGAAAGGTTTTGAATAGTGTCAAAACTTATTCTCAAGTTTTGGAATTTGTAAAGTCACACTTATGAACACGTTAATTTGAAACCCTAGAAGTTTAAAAGTTTAAAATTCAACCGTTATAATATTATAATATTATAAGTTTAATAATTATATATATGTATAAGAAAAGTCAGTCTTACCGTTAGTAGACCTCATTCACGAAGCCGGTCTATAAGGGGGGTATAAGGTTACTGCCTATAAAAAGGTGGTTTAATGGGTGTCCACTCTCACCCACCGCTTCCCTGACTGGTGGAGGGTCGTTAGCCGAACGGATAGGATAGGACATTAATTCTCGTTAAAAGTATGATGAAATTTATAAAGTAACGAAATATTTGATTAATTTCCCAATCTTAGTTACATAAGGAAAATGTGAAATTGATGCTGATCAATGAAATTGCACTTTGCACCTTCCCAAGTCGTTAATGGAGCGTATGTGGTTAATCGACACATTAACTTGGACTAGTAACGGTGGCAAAGGGTAACTTGATGTTTGTCATAGATCAGTAGAGCGTGTGTGGTTAACTGACACGTAGATTAGGTGATAAATGGCATCGGGTGTACCAAGTTAATTTGCATGGTTATTCTCACTTTGTTTGTGATCCTCGGTATCCGAGTTACAAACCTGACGGGCATAATCGAGATTTAAACATGCCATTGAATAGTTCGATGAATCTCAAATGAATCTAGGAATTTCAATCCAATTAAAACTTAATAATCTATTTTGTTTTTCATGGTGGAAATTAGTAAATCGTCATTTACCTACCTTCAAATATTTTGCAAGTTGGATTACGGCATCCCTCTTCCAATTTGTAAAATATTTTCTTGGGTCCTAGCATTAATATTTCATTTAGGTGTTATATTAAGAACTTTTAACTAATCTAAACTATGTCTTTATTTCTTTTCAGATATCTTCCAACACTACTTCTGGCTCAAACCCTACTAGCTCCTTCTCTCTCATGAACTTGTGTGAGAGAGTCATCGTTGAGTTTAGGGCTCATGAGAAGGATGACATCAAGGTGTCTTGTATCATGTTGGCCACCATGATAGCTGAATGCCAAAATTCCTAAGAGGACTTCTACCCTTTTGAGATGCACCAAGACCTGATGGAACGATACCATCAGAAAGCTTGTCAAGAGAGGTATGAAATCATCTCTTCCATGATAACAACTAAGATGAAGGATGGTGAACACATCACGGTCCACTTAAAGAAAATGCAAAGGCTTGTGGACCGTTTGCTATAATTGAATGTGAACTTCGATGAGGAGTTAGATATAGATATCATTCTACACTCCTTACCTCCATGTGATGATCAGTTCCGCATGACCTACCAAATGAACAAGGAGGAGGTCACACTTAGCAAACTTCAAGGGATTTTGAGGACTACCGAAAGTAGTCTCAAAGGTAAATCGGTTGTTACTACTCCTACAACCGCCCCTGCTCTAGCAATTGAACAAAGGAAGGGAAGAAGAGGAAGGCTCCCACAATGAGTTGCAAGGGAAAGTCTCTTGACGGATTCCCTTCAAGTGGGACCAAGGCTGGTTCTACTGCTCCTTCTATTATTCCTAAGGGAGCAGAGTATTTCTATTTTCATGAGAAAGGGCACTAGAAGTGAAGCTGCCCCAAATACTTGTAGGATGTTAAAGATGGGAAGGTTAAGGCCACCCATGCAGGTATTTATACTATTCTGTCTAATAACTCATCACATTCTTATTCTTGGGTCCTTGATACAGGTTGTGGAATTCACATTTGTTATGATGTGTAGGGCCTAAAAGGAAGTAAGGATGTGGAGCAAGCGAAGATAAACTTGATCATGGGGAATACGTAGGTTTCACCTGTCACCATGATTGGAGTTTACTCTTTATTTCTTAGTAGTGGGTTAGAGTTAGATTTAAATAATTGTTGCTACTCATCTAAAATGGCGAGAAATATTATTTCCTTTCATGGTATGTACAAACAAGGTTTTAGTTTTTCATTTGATAATGAAATTTGTGCTATTAATACTTTTTATAATGGTGTTTCTTATTTTGAAGCATTACCTTGTAATGGTGTATATGCAACTGCGATGGTTGTAGACAACTTAGGAAATAATGTATTGCATATTGAGTCATCCAATAATTTGGATAAAGCATGATTGTGGCATTGTCGTCTTGGAAATGTCAACAAGAAGCACATAGGCCAACTCTAAAAGATTGGTGTGTTGGAGTCATTCGACTTAAGGTCGGATGATACTTGTGAATCTTGCTTACTTGGAAAGATGACCAAATCACCCTTCACCGGTACCTGTCTGTGGGCCCTTGAGAACCGCCACAAGGGATGCTAACTGCTTCAGTGTGACTTTTACTGATGATTACAGTAGATATGGCTATGTTTGCTTAATCAAGCATAACTCAGAAACCTTTGAGAAATTCAAAGAGTTAAACAAGAAGTGGATAATCAACTGGTCAGGAAGATAAAGATGCTCTGATCCGATCGGGGTGGTGAGTATCTTAGTATCGAGTTCCTTGACTATCTTAAGGAATGTAGAATAGTTTCATAGTTGATGCCACCCAGGACACCACAGGTTAATGGTGTGGCTGAGAGGCACAATCTAACCTTGTTGGACATGGTTCGTTGCATGATGAGTCAAGATTCGTTACCCATCTCATTCTGGGGGTATGCCTTAGAGACTGCCGCCCATATCCCTAATCTAGTCCCAACTAAGAAGGTTGCCAAAATACCTCACGAGATGTGGACATGGAAGATTCCCTCGTTATCACACATCAAGTTTTGGGGTTGCGATGCTTTCGTGAGACGCAAGACTCATGACAAGCTTGAACCTCATAGTGAGTGTTGTATTTTCATTCGCTACCCACAAAAATCCTTTGGTTATCTCTTCTACAGACCGAGTGACAGTGTTGTCTTTGTTGCGAGGAGAGGAGTCTTGCACGATAGAGGGCTCATAGGCCAAGGACACAGTGGGAGGAAAATTGACCTTGAAGAACTTCAAGAGTCAAGCGGTGAAGGAACCTCAAACACTAGCGATCTACCTGAGGATAAAACTCCTATTGAGCTGATTGATGAGTCTGTACCTCTGAGGTGTTCCAGTAGAATTAGAGTTCCACCTGAGTTTTATGGTTTCCATATTACTGTAGAAGGTGATACATTTATCAGTGATAGCACATTGGTAAATTTGGATGAACATAACAACTACAAGGAAGCCATGGTAAGCCCTGAGTCTGCTAAATGGAAAGAGGCGATGGACAGCGAGATTCAGTCCATGTATGAGAATCAAGTTTGGAACTTGGTTGACAATGTACTGGGTCATAAGACAGTCGGGTGCAAATGGATCTTCAAGAAGAAAACCAACTTGGATGGGAAAGTACACACATATAAGGTGCGACTAGTTGTGAAGGGCTTTACTCAAACTCCAGGAGTTGACTATGATGAGAACTTCTCACCAGTAGCGAAGATTAAGTCTATCAGGGTTATGTTAGCCATAGCTACATTTCATGATTATGAAATATGGCAAATGGATGTCAAAACCTCTTTCCTTAATGGAAAGTTGGCTGAGGATGTTTACATGAGTTAGCTAGAGGGTTTTGTCACGACAAAGTACCCTAATAGAGTGTGTAAGCTTGAGAAATCCATTTACGGATTGAAACTAGCATCTCGCAAATGGAATCTTTGTTTCTATGAGAAAGTTAAAGAGTATCTCTTTTCTAGAAGTGAGGATGAGTCTTGTGTATATTTCAAAGCTAGTGGGAGTACAGTTAGATTTCTGGTGTTGTATGTGGATGGCATACTTCTCATAGGAAATGACATCTCAACCTTGCAGGAGGTTAAGTCCTGGCTTGGGAAGTGTTTCACTATGAAGGACCTCGAAGAAGCTGTCTATATCATTGGGATAAGGATATTGAGAGACAAGAGTAAGAGACTAATTGGACTTACTCAAAGTACCTACTTGGAGAAGGTGTTGAAAAGATTCAGCATGATGGATTCCAAGAAATGTGACATACTGATCCAGAACAATGCCAAATCGAGTAAAACTCAGAGACCGAGTACAGAGGCTGAGATAGCTGAGATGAGTCGAATACCATATGCTTCTATAGCTGCCTCGATCATGCATGCTATGACTTGAACTCGCCCTGATGTGGCCTTTGCTTTGAGGATGGTCAGCAGATATCATGGGAATCCGAGCAAGGCTCACTGGACTGCGGTGAAGAACATTCTCAAGTACTTGCGGAGGATTAAGGACCGCGTCCTTACCCTCGGTGGGAGTGATGACTTGAGAGTGGTGGAGTATAGCGATGCTAGCTTTCAAACCCACAAAGATAATTTCCACTCTCAGTCGGGCTGGGTCCTTACCTTGAATGAAGGAGCAATAACTTGGAAAAGTTCCAAGCAGGAGACAGTAGCTGACTCAACATGTGAATCAGAGTACATAGCAGCAAGCGAGGTGGCGAAGGAGGCAATATGTTTGAAGAACTTCATCGGAGACCTTGGAGTTGTACTGGATATAAAGGAGCATATGGAGATTTTCTATGACTGAGAGTGCAATTGCCTTAGCCATGGAACCAAGGGATCATTGCAGATCCAGACACATCGACAAAAAATATCACTTCATATGACAACGAATAGAAGAAGGACTCATCGTGGCAAAGAGGGTATCGTCAGAGGAGAACCCAGCAAATCCCCTCACGAAGGGACTAAGTAGGGTTAAGCATCTACAACATGCGAGGCGCATCGGGTTGAAGGACGATATTAGTTTCAATGATTAGATAGCTATTTCGAAACTTGTAATCGTTGAAATGTAATTGAAATTTGATGATAAAGAAAAGGTGTTTTTATTTAGAGTAAATTACATGAATGATCCTTATGGTTTAGGGTAATTTACATGTTTGGTCCCTAACTTATTTTTTTAACTCGGAAGGTCCTAACTATTTGTTTTTGTTACGCGCTTGGTCCCTATGTCATTTAAAAAGACTATTTTGCTATTGATTTTTTTAATTTATTTAAATAAATACACCCCCAACCCTAACTCCCTCACATTATCCTACCTATCATACCATTTTTCCCTATTTAAATAATAGCCTTTTTAGGTAAGACAAAGATCAACCGTGAAACAAAAACAAAAAGTAGGGACCAAGCGCATAACAAAAACATACATTAGGGACCTTCTGAGTTAAAAATAAGTTAGGGACCAAATGCGTAAATTACCCCGAACCATAGGGACCATTCGTGTAATTTACTCTTATATTGATAAGTAATGTTACTATCTTGTGTCAATCATTTACTATTGTTTCACTTTGCATGTTTTGCCTTCTAGAATAATTATTTTATTCAAAAATCCACAGTCGATCATACTTTGGAAGTAGGTATTGAGGCAAGACTGTCATGAATTTTGCTTGTAGATTGTCTGAATTGTATTAGACACGTCAAAGTTTGCTACAACATTCATGAGTGCTCATAAGGTCTGAGTATTGGATTAAACCCACGCTCACTTGTATCACTACATGGAATTTATCTCGAGTGATCGTGAGACGATAATATCATATAAGTCTTCAAATCAAGATATATGAGTTGGTTATACATTGATAGTACGAAACCGCTTCAGTAACTTGATGCTATAAAACGTGCTATTGTGTGTAATTCAACGGGTAGTTAGAACAAGCATATGAGTCGAAGTTTATTTGTTCGTTTTAGTCCTTGGAGGATTAAAAGCGATATCTTGGGCCTCTCGATAATTTTGTTTTTACTTATGTGTCGGGCCTGGTCAGAACGAAATTGATGTGTTCAATTACGTTCTATGTCAAACAAATTGGAAATAGGGAAACAAACTATTAAACAATAAGTATGACGTTGTTCCATGTATTTTTCCTGTTGATATCTTGAGAACAGAGGATTATTTGATCATTTATCTAAAATGGAGCATCAAAGTTCGATAGAGGCTTTTAAGAGCTACGATTGCTAGTTATTGTTTTAAGTTGTACTTGTAGTTATAGTTATTAGACTTATCAAAGTGGGAGACTCTTGGATTTAGTGTCTAAGCTCATAACTATAATTGGTATGTACTTGAACCGAGAGTAGCATGGTCCATTTGGGTTGCCTGGCCCCGGAACAATTTGTAAGGATGGACTTTTGAGAAGAGGATATTTATGATTTATTAATATATTATAAGTTCTAATATATTAATATGAAATCATATTATTTAATTAGTACTGATCAAGAATTAATTTGGAATTAATTTTTTGAACAAACGAGACTAATTAAATATAAAGGGTTGATTTGGTAAATCATTCATTCTTATGGTGTGGGCCAATGATCCATAATTCTTTAGGTTGGGTTAAACCAATGTGACAACCCATGGATGATCCATGAAAGTTTAAACCCATGGAGCCTAAGGAATATGGAAGGTCATGCACATTAGGGTTTACATGGGGTACCCCTAGTTTTGCCACACTATATAAGAACCCTCTTGGCTCCTAAAATCGGAACCTAAGTAGTCTTGGAAGACCTATAGCCGATTTTGTGTTCGAGATATTCTCTCTCAAGTCCTCCATTGTTGGTGGTGGTGTGTGAAGGATTTGAGGCATCACATTTGGGGTGCTAGGCTCTTAAATGTCCAAAGAATCAAGATACAAGAAAAGGTTAGTCATCTAACTATTTTTTTGATATGCAAGTGCCCATGTTTGTATGCTACTTAGGGAAATGCTTTGGAAAATCAAATTGCATGTAGAATTAGAGAAAACATAGATCCGAAGAATTTAGGGTTGTATGTGCACCTGAAGGTTGTTAGGATGCTCAAAACCCTTATTTAATTTGCACACAACACACTGTTCTTTAGCTTAAGCTTACTCTATAAAATTCTCTACTCATTCTTACTAAGAAATCATTGTAATCTTTACTTTATATCAATAAAATCATCAAGGTAGGTTATCATTATCACCTCCCGAGGTTTTACCAAAACAATTTCCCGCCCATCGTGGGGCCATAGTGTTCAAAATCATCAAAAAATAATGTCTACACAACCTATCCTCTCTTCGTCCTCTGCTTCTTCCATTCCAACCAAAAACCTACCACCTGCTCCGAGTAGACCCCCTACTCAGAGGAAAACGCCCGACGCTTCCAAGAAAAGCACCCCCATAATCGCTAATCCTCAGGGCTCCAGGATCCTACTGCCTCAGTCACTACTGCAGAACATTTTGCTATGATGAGGAAAATGACGCAACAGGTGACCCAACAAAAGGAGGAGAATAGAGCTCTACTCAAAGAAGTGGAGAGGATGAAGGCATAATTTCAGAAATCCCAGGAAACTACGCCCACAGTTGTGCAACCAAGGATCATAGACTTCAATAATGCAGGATCCTCAATAAATCGCTAGAAGGAGACAATTCCTGCCACTGTGGCGTCACTCTTGGGGCAAAAATGGACAACCGAGCATCCATGATCAATGAGCCTTTCAACACTCCTAGAAACCTTGACTCTAGTAACTTCTTAAACAATTATACTATTAATACTAATTACACTAATGTTGATGCAGGAATGAACCCGAACTTGGCTAGGGAACTCCAACGATCAAGACAAATGATCTCTAGTGTATCCGAAGTGGTCCAACCAGTACTAGAAGCATCCTCTACAAGCCAGAGGATCTCGAGGTTTGATCCTGCGATAGTCGATACCGAAGTTCCTAAATGCCTCCAAACTCCCAGCATGAAGCTATACGATGGGACTGTAGATCCTGAAGAGCATATAGCCTAATACAGAGAAAGGATGGAGATTATTCCCATCCCAGGGCACTTCAAGGACGCTTGCGTATGCAAAGGTTTTGTTCAACTCTTACTGGATCAACCCTAAAATGGCTACTAAATGTTCCCCCATACTCTATTACTTCATTTGCACACTTAGTAAATATCTTTAATAACCAATTTTCTTGCGGCAAAACCTTCGAGAAAAATCATTAGTAATCTCTACCAGGTGGTTCAGGATCCTAAGGAAAAACTTAGGGACTTTGTTAATAGGTTTGGTAGGGAAGCTCTAAGCATCCCCAACATTGACATGGCCACTGCTGTGGAAGCTTTTAAAATGGGATTAAGAAAGGATTCACCCTTCTACGAAGACCTTATAATGACCCCATGCAAAATATCGGATAAAGTCAGGTGCCGTACATTGAGGTTCATAAGGCTTTTAGAGGATAGAGAGATTCAGAAGAGAAGAAACCTTTCAAATCAGTATGAGAACCCCAACAGGAAGGCCGAATCCTCGACTCAAAGATTCTACAAATCGAAGCCCTATTCCAAACCGGATCTTCACGGGGTTAATGCCCTTGAAGATGGAGGAGAAGAAAAAGAAGAAATTCCTAAAATCACTAACTATTTTTCTTTTGTGAATGTTTCAGGTGTAATTCATGTTATACAGGATCTTGGAGATAAAGCAAGATGGCCAAAGAGAGATAAAAAAATCCACCGCTTGGAAACACAAGTCCAAATGGTGTGCTTACCATGAAGACTTTGGCCACATAACAGAGGACTAAATAGATCTACAAAAAGAAATCAGCTACCTCCTTAGCAAAGGATTCCTCAAAGAGATCCTCAGGAGAAAAAGAGAAAAATCCTAGGAAAACAGCTAGGATGATCACAGGATCCTGGAGAAACCAGGATCTCCACCCTCTGACGCTAAGATAATTAATGTTATCTCAGGCAGATCTAACATCCGTGGTACCTCTTATTCATAGGCTAAAAGACATGGCAAGGTCTCCAAAACAGAAAAGGAGGATAGGGCACAAAAGAGTGCCATGGTTGTAGTGAAAAAGAAATTACATTTGATGAGACTGACAGAGAAGGAATTCAGGATCCTCATCATGACGGACTCATGATAACACTATACATGGCCAACCATTTCGTCAGAAGGATCCTCATCGAAAAATGATCCTCAGTCAATATCGTACTCCTAGACGCACTGAAAATAATAAACATCCCAGAATCAGAGATAGTCAAAAGATCCCCAGTCCTCATAGGATTTAGCGGGGAAACAAAATACACAATTGGAGAAATAAAGCTACTAATATACATAGAAAGGGTAAACTCCTTACAAAATTATTTGTTATTGACACGCTGTATTATTATAATGTGATACTACGTAGACCATGGATCCACGAGATGAAAGCGATTCCATCAACATACCATCAGTGTGTGAAGATGCACACTCCACGGGGGACGGTGAAGATCATGGGAGATCAACAAGAATCGAAAGAATGCTATAAAACCTCTATGAAATATATGACTAAACCCCAAGAAGCATAGCAACTAAGGAAGGGGGCACGATATGTTCTAGAGACAAAGGAACAAGACGTAAAGGAAGCACTCAACAGGTTCATTTCAAGATCCTCGGAAAGGTGCAAGCCCTTTTACGATATCTTGAAAAAGAACAAGAAATTTGAGTGGAAGGACGAAGATGAGAAATCCTTCCAGGAACTGAAAACATATCTAAGCTCTACTCAACTACTGGTGAAACCTATAGATGGAGAACCTCTTATTCTTTACCTCTCAGTATCCTCAAACGCAGTAAGCGTCGTTCTGGTCAAGGATCTTAACGAGGAGCAACATCCTCTCTACTATGTAAGTAAAATTTTCATGTATCCTGAAACCAGTTACTCTCATCTCAAAAAATTAATTCTTGCGTCAGTAACTGCATCTACCAAATTAAGAAACTACTTTGAAACACACTATACATGTAAAAATAACTATCCTATCAAGAATGTCATGAGAAAACCAGAAATGTCAGGAAGGATGGAAAAATGGTCGGTGAAGTTAAGCACATTTGGCATTAGATACAAACCAAAATCCTCCATAAAATCACAAGCATTAGCGGACTTTGTGGCGGACTTTAATAATTATGTACAAAACGAAGTAGACATGGAAGCTAAACGAATCCTAGAAGATGACCACCTGGGAAGATGGGTGTTGTTCACAGATGGAGCTTCAAATCAGAAAGGAACAGGCCATGGGATCATACTAAAGTCACCACAGGTGGACGTCATACTCCAGATAGTTAGTTGTGAATTCAACACTACCAACAACAAAGCAGAATATGAAGCACTCATCATGGGACTACAATTAGCTTATGATCTTCAAATCAAGGATCTTCCGGTATTTGCTGATTCTTTGTTACTAACCAATCACTACAATGGATCTTATGCAGTGAAAGATGAAAAATTATCTTTATACCTAGAGATCCTCAAAAAGTTAGCTTCTGATTTCGAAAACTTTAGCCTAACCTAAGTTCCTAGAGAGGAAAACACAAAAGCAGATGCACTAGCCAATTTAGGATCCTCCCTTAGGATCTCACTAGAGACGAAGATTCCTATAACTCATATAATAACCCCAGCCATAAAAACCCTCTACGACAAGTCAGAAGATCCTAAGCGTCCAACAAGCATAGCATCTATTGAAGATCCTGACCCTAGGATCCTTCCGCCGAGAGATCCCGACGAACAGGATCCTCAAAGAAGTCCGCAATCATGGACGCAGCCCATTATGGAATATCTCCAAAATGGCACAATCCTGAAAGGAGAAAAAAGTGAAAGAGCATTCAGGACTAGATTCTCAAGATTCGTGTTAATCCAAGGTAAACATTACAAAAAATCTATTGCAGGTCCATAACTAAGATGCATAGAAAATCCTGAAGCTGAGGATGTCTTAAAGGATATACACGAAGGAGATTGTGGCAATCACACCGGGGGTAGATCCTTATGATCCAAAGTATTGAGAACATGATACTACTAGCTAACCATGAAGTACGATTGTGATGCTTGCCAAAGACACAACAACATCTTGCACCAACCGGCATAACCTCTACATCCTATTATCTCCCCATGGACATTTATGTAATGGGGGATGGATATTGTAGGAAAATTGTCGGTAGCCCCAGGAGGAAAAGTCTTCATGTTGGTGAAGACTGATTACTTCTCCAAATGGATCGAACTTGAAGCTTTCGTTCATGTAAGAGACAAAGTGGTAGTATCGTTCATTAAACATAATATCTTGACTAGGTTTGGGACCCTGGCTGATATCATATGCGACAATGGATCCTAGTTTATTAGCAAAAGAACAAGAGACTTTTGCACAAGTTGGGGGATCAAAATTATAATTTCCATCCCTGTTCATTCCTAAGCTAATGGTCAAGCGGAGTCCAACAAAATCATAGTAAAAAATTTGAAGAAAAGGCTGGACAAAAAGAACGGAAGATGGGCAGAAGAATTTCCTTTCGCTTTATGGGTAGATAGAATCACCTCCAAAGTGGCCACAGCTCAGAACCCCCTTTTCATTGTTGTTTGAGACAGAAGCAGTAATCCCTACTAAAGTAGTGATCTCAATAGCAAGATACTTGCTGCAAGACCAAGAAAATAATGACAGGATCCTAGCACAGGATTTTGACACTATTGATGAGCTTAGGGATCTTGCCAAAATTCGCATCTCTACTCACCAACAAAGAATCACCAATGCTTACAATAGGAATATAAGGGTCAGAAGGTTTCAAATAGGTTACTTGGTATTAAGGAAAACATTCCAAAACACCAAGGATCCTAGAGCAGGAAAATTAGCTCCCAACTAGGAAGAACCATATCTTGTAGATGTTGAAGCAGGAAAAGGAGCGTACTGGCTAGCAACACTCGAAAGAGACGTTCTACTAAGATCCTTGAATGCCATACACCTTAAAGCATACTACATGTAAGTAGGATCAAATAATCACTGATTTTGTTCTCGAACACATTACTAACTTAAGCATCAGAGGGGCGTTAGCTAGACTAACGCCCACCCTTAGCAAACGTTTGCTATGCAGAACAACATATGGTTGAGGATCCTCAAGAGTGAAGATCCTGAAACATCGGGATCCTCACAATCAGAGATCCCGAAACGACCAGATCCTCAAATTTGAACACCGCAAAGCACACGGATTTTGACAAATAAAGATCCCAATACCTGGTAAACTCCATTATACTTAACAATATAATCCTTAAGCTATCATGTAGACAAGCTAGAGACTGATCATCTCTCCTACACCTAAGGGTAATTAATCCCCTCTAAGGTTTAAAGAGCTAATTACCTCTTTCACACGAACTAAGGTTTATACACCTCGCTTGGGCGCATGATATCTAAATGTGGGATACGGATAAGGGGATCGTTTCACAATTCAGTGGCTTGGCAACCCTCTTATCTTTGAACACAAGTTGAGATCCTTATGGTTTATAACATTATCATTTTATCTAGAAATCAGGATCTGCCCTCAATGATTACTTATGGATTATAACATTTTCATGTAATCGGGATGCAACCCAGTGATTACTTATAGCTTATAACATTTTTATGTTATCAAAGATTGGGATTTTTTCCCAGATATTACACAAGACCTACACCAGCTTCGTGTTGTCACATGTTGGGAATGTTCCCCATTAAATGTAGTCAGATGGTAACATTTTCATGTTACCTACTCAATGAATTATATCTCAAGTTATCTCAAGGAGGAATTTCCTTTACAAGATCCATAATCTTTAGGATCTTTGGCGGTAGGGATCCTTACCATTAAGGATCCTAATCAACCTTTTTTGGTTCCTTACATTGAACCAAAGTACTCTCCTAATTTGAAATTTACCCTCAGAAAATTCTAAAATTCAAAGACTCTTGAAGCTTAAAGTGAAACTCGAAGACAATCAGGTTCCATTTTTCCTTAACTTTGAAGTTTTAAAATTGAGGATCCTAAACTTTGTAGGAGCCTAAACCGATCACTGACACATAAACTCTTGTCACTTCGAAGTAATTCGCTATTCTGATATCTTGACGGAGGTCTTTAAAGCATATTAAAAAACTCTTAAGAGTTGCGAGTTAATCACTGAACTTCTAAAATAAACTACTAGATCACTTAAAAAATCAGTTATTGTTATTTTTTTAACTAATCATTATCAGTTCGTTTTATTTTTAGGATCTTAACCATATAAAGACCTTGGTATTGTGTTATGTAGGAAACAGAGAAAGACGAAAAGAAAATCAACCATTATATTCATAAACAAAGAGGCCTACAGCCTTACAAAAGGCATGCAATAACATCAAAAGATTATACTACCCTAATCACCTAAAATTTCTAGACCTTAACCTGGTCATCATCGGCCATCTTCTTCTCCTCTTCCACTCCTCATGGCCGCGCTACAGGATCCTCAACGACGGTGGCATTCGTGCCGGTTAGCTTGGCTAATGCCTCATGCCATCCTATCACGTCCCGGGATCCTGAATGTTGAAGATCCTCAGCCAGCTTGTTCTTGGCCTCCAGGATAACTACATTGATATTCGCCTTTTCATCCGCTATCACCTCCTCAAGGTCTGCAAGGTTCTCCTCCTCTTTCTCGACCTTCTGCTTTCTCAATAGCTTTACCCTTTAGTGAAGATCTTCGTTGGTGGCCTTCTAGATTTTCTCTTGCTTCTTTAGAGCATACTCGACTTTCTCAGCCCAGATCCTAAGATTGTTCGTGCATTGAGAAATATAAATGGAGACCTAGAAGAAACACAGAGATCAGCAACGGAAGAAAACATGTATGAAAAATAAATTCATTCATGCAGGAAACTTACAGCCTGGGAGAAAGAGCTCATCTTCCCAAGAGCATCCTCAAGATCGAGGCCCTCTAGACTGAAATCTGTGGCCCCGGAGGTTTTTCTCTTTCGGGATCCCAGAGTCCTCACAACTAGGTCGAGCTAGGCTTTCTTTGGAGGAACCGGAGCAGAAGACTTTTCCTTCTTGATTCTGACCAGGTCGTTGGTCCTATCATCCTCGAGGTCAACTAGATTGAAGCGATCACTAGAGAGAACGGTCCTAGAACCTAGATTGAGGATCTTAAGGCAACTACTTGAAGTCGGAAAGTAAAAACATGCGTACCAGTAGCCATAGATGTTGTGGTGGAAGATCCTTCTTGGAGATTAGACTGGTCAAGGTTGAGAGATCTATCTGCCTCCGGGAGGGAGAAAAAGCTAGCAATCTTATCTTCTGAATCCTCAACAACAAGAACAAGTTCCTCGAACTTGAAACCTGTTACAGAAAAACACAACTAAGCATAAGATTTCAGGATCCCAAAGGAAAATGTTGAAATCCTATCCTTCTTAACCCAATCCAGGGGCAAGAGATCCCCGCCGGGAATAGAATCATGTCTCACGAAGAAGTATCTTCCTTTCCTAGCCCCATCGTTATGCTTGGTTTTTAGGATCAAAAGATACTTTTAGGTTTTGACCTTAATGAGGAATTGGGAGTTTCCGAAAGTTGTAAGATCGTATACACATGCCAGCTCAGAGAGGACTATATCCATGCATTTCAACTGATTTATCTGATCGATCCAATAAAGGATCATCCAAATAAAAGGCATGGCCTGGATATACAAAATCCCAGTCAACTTAAAGAATTCAGAGATCATTCCCGCGAAAGGATACCTCTGACCCAAAGAGAAAGGGTACTCAGGAAAGCACACCCAAGTGGGAGAGACAAAGTATGGCTGAGTTAGGGAATCAAAGGGTATGAAAACGACTCCAGAAGGAAAGGCTCCAATGAGTCTTAGAGACTTGATATCGCCATCACCAAAAGAGTAGGATTCCTCATAAGAGAGGATCCCTTGATCAACAACATCATCGTCGGGAAGGGCCAAAATGCTTTTACGAGACACCGCCATTTTTAAACCCATGGTAGAATAAAAGTCTAGAGGAAAAATTACCTTCTAAATTGCAAGACGGCCCAAGAAAAGAAAAGGAGAACCGATAGTAGAACATGAAGATGATCCCTCATATTTATACTGAAACACCCAATATGATTTGACTGCTACCGGCTAGTAAACTATTCGTTGGAATTTAAATCGTCTAGCCGTTACAGGTTAAAATTGAAAATTTCTATCCCGTCTTCTTTTACTTATTAACTTTCAGTTATTCCTTTAATATTACAGAACTAACCCATATATTTTCAGGAATAACTTGGGGGCAATTGTTGGGACTAGGATCCTTACTATATCTAGCATCCTCAAATATCCAGGATCCTCAGCAACATCAGGATCCCGGTTAAATACCGTTATTATTTTTATCAATATTTATAATGGTCATATTTTGCTTATAACAAACACATGTGTAGAGGTAGTCAATGGAAGACCAATTATCAACGAAGAATGATCTCAACTATGCTAAAGACCCGAAATACTTGGTCAAATAACATAAATGAAGCTGGTCATAGAGGATCCTGGAAATATCATATATCTTATTGGCTGGATTAGACTATAAATTGACACTACTTGTAATCTGCACACAACACATTCTTCTTTAGCTTAAGCTTACTCTACAAAATTCTCTACTTATTCTTACTAAGAACTCATTGTAATGTTTACTTTATATCAATAAAATCATCAAGGCAGGTGATCATTATCACCCCCTAAGGTTTTATGTCGGAGATCCTAGCAAGGGTCAAGGGCTTTCCTTGTAAACCATCATGTCACTTTTCTTTTACTGCTTGCTATTTCACAATCTGAACATTACAACCTCTCATTCAATTTGGTTGATTAGTACTTGTGTAATTTTTGACCAAAACACTTCCCAAGGAACCAAACTACCAAAAATGCACTCCACAAGGTCAAGAACACACCAAGATGATAAAGGGGATCGATTTTAGGGTTTCTGGACAAGAGAGGTTGATAAGGAGGCAAAGCCACGGGACTTAATGGCATTATATAGGGCTAGAACCCTAAAAATTAGGGTTTTTGGTCCTGACCACGTACGTTGCGCATACGTCTTCCTATACTAAGCGTACGTGAAATGCCTCCGCGTTCCTTAATGGACCACTACGCCCCGTGTACACCAAGCTTACACCCAGCATACGGCCTCAACAATCCCACTCAAATAAAGCCCAATACCGCGAAGGCCACACAACTTGCATAATTAAACAATTAGATAAATGATTAAATAATTCAATAATACATTGGAACCATCGGGCGTTACAGACAGCTGAAGAAAGACGATCAACATCCTTTGAAAATTAATTGCTTTTCATAGTATCATAGAAAACATACAATGAGGAGGGTAAAATAACTCCCTGAATAGCAAGATTAACAGAAACATGAACATGGTTTAGAAATATTTTGCGGAAACTGTCTCGTTTTATTAAAATATCTTAAGTAAAGATGTTTCAAAATACAAAATACCCTGATGATGCATAATCAATACATAATATATGCTATAACGTAATGACATAATGGTTCGGAATACTATTGCAGGTTGTCTCTTAATCACTCGGCATCCTAAACAAGTTCCATCAACTTTAACCTTGTTACCTGTGATGCATATAATTTCAGTGGGTCAGGTTGGGAAACCTAATGAGACATATAGGGTTTTCAATCCCACAATATTATTATGAAAATATATAATTATCAAATCCGCAAAACTAATTGTTGCCAAAAAATGTAGATATGTCTCATAACTTAGATATCTATAAAACCTTACACATATACATATCCATCCCAAACAATTCTCACAAATCGTATTCCACGATTATTAGAAAGAATCAACCCACCATGTGAATCGTTTAGAGCAATGGTTTGACTACACAACTAGGGGCTTCCTTGGCCGGTGTGAGACTTAAAGGCAATTCAAGCCATCATAGTATTTGATGAATATCGTATCCCATTTCATGTACTTCTGTGGGTTATAAGTCCATACTAGCAAGATAATTCACAAGACCATCTAGAATAATCAAGTGTTGCCATCTTACTCTAGGAGATAACTAGACATACCGTTTTAGTTGCCTGATCGAATCCACTATATCTGGCTTTCCAAAGGAATACGATATTGTACTCGATTACTTAATATATACATCGACACATGATAGTGTCACAGAACATGGTTCTACTCTCTGTCCCTATCAAACACACCCTTCATATGATGCTGTGCAATATCCAAACTTAATTGAACTAGCATCCTTTTAAGTCCCAGTGTATGATTACATAGTATTACAATGTCTGTAATCAACACAATTTCCTGCGTATGTAATATTTTTACATTACAGGGTATAACGAACCATTCTTTCGATTTAACTCGAACTAAGCATTCTTTATAAGTCCTATTTCATTACTAGGCAAGACTATAATGCTTATAATCAATTTTCAAAACCATTTTCATGTTAATACCATACTATCATAATACTGTATACTATTACACTTTTAACCAACTTAACAAGAGCTAATCATCATTTATAAATCTTAGTTTTATACTTAGACAAGATTAAATTCCCTGAAATCAACTTTTAATATTAACTCTGTTTAGAAAACATTATCGTAATTTAGGGTATATATTTAACATAGAGTATCAGATATATATATATATATATATATATATATATATATATATATATATATATATATTAATCTTTTGAGTAATAATCCTTATTTTTAATATAATTATGTAATAATATCATATAAACATTTTAACACCTAAATAAGGTTCAGACAGTATATGTTATCCAACATACATTTAACAAATATTCAATATAATAAAAATTTAATTCACAAATAAACTTTCTACGGATATTTAATATTTTTTAATAACTGCTTTTATTAAATTGTATTCATGAAAGTAATTTTCCACTCACTTGATTTAGGTGGAAGACTCGTGGGAAAGTTAACTCTTTGACTAAAACTTCAAATTTCCCTTTAAAACGACGTAAATATGAATATTACTAAGATTTAGTATTCGTTCGTATTTATAAAGTTTAATCGTTATAATGTTTTTATTAGATTTATCAATAATCTCGAAAGAATATCTGACATATAGCTGATAATGAATAACAATCGTATCGGAGGTAGGGTCCGTTTGGTATATAGAGATATACTGTTTGGAGAATCCACTATAAACACCTCACAGATCTAGCCTCGACATCACTTCAGTAAATAGATTGATCTGTATAACAACTCATATTACTGATAAATCTTATTTATAAATTCATAATAACGACTACGAACAAAAATATAAGTTATACTTAAAGTATAATAACCATAAATCAACTTACAAGTTATTCTGCAAAAAATTTGGAAAGTCACATACAGAACTTCGACTCTGAAGCTTCTTTTCGTCAGGTTGTTTAACGTCGTAGAACCTCGCTAAAGCACTTTAATAACTTAAGAAAACTCGAACATGGAATGGAAGAATTTCTAGAGAAATTTTGGAGAAAAGTTAAGCAAGAATGAACCAAATTCGAACTTGGTATTTATAGTCTACTGAACACAATAGGCCTCGTTCCTTCTATAGGGCTCTCTGCATCCCAAAAGTAAGTGTCAAGTTTTACTTTGCTCGTATATATTGCATGCGAGCTTCATTTTCGACGTTATTTATATCCCACTTGCATATTGATGAGTACTACAACTTTCATTTAGACTCCATTGGCTAATTCTCGTTCTATTTTAAATTTACTGTTATGTACTTGTTCTACTGCGAAAGATGTTGCGTATCAAGCTTGGGGACCAAATTTCCTATGTATCTTTCGCATACGAGCTTCGTTTTCGACATTCCTTATACCGCAGATTTCGTATCGAAGTGTACTACAACTTTCATTTAAAATATTGTCCAACAAGCAACCGATCTCTATCTCACATTATATGACACATTCACAGTATCGTGTCGAACACGAAGTTTTGTAAAATCATAACTTCCTTATAAGAAGTTAGATTTAAGCGTTCTTTATATCCACGTGCTCGTGCTTACGGTCTTTACGACATTTGTTTAGATTATTTATCTTAAATATTCTTTAATTTTTACACTTTATTTATCGCTTAACCATAAATTTTATATTAAGGTTTTTTTACAAATATTATATAATCTTAATATTTGTTCACGTAACATATATACGATAAATGTTTGTTTGCTCGTAATGCGTATGAATAACAATTACTCTACTTAACGATTAATGGTGTACCGAGCTGGTAGTCCGAGGAAACAAATTATCGTCCCGTACTCACCAGGTCGGCGCTACAAGCGATGCCACTTGTTTCGGGTAAATACGAATTTGAATACATCGACGCAAGCATCAAAATCGTATCCCAGAAAATATACCACATGGTATAAAACAAATAAAATAAGCAAGGAAAAGACAGGAACTACGACCGCTCGCAGAATGGGTAATAGGTGAAGGACTAGTCGAAGGAATGGGCTTACTAACCACGAACAACCTATAATTACACCCAGAGACACGATAACCAGGCAGGTAGTTAAGGAGAACACATATTCCTTAACACAAAAGCAACACCAAAAAGTCGCAATCTAACTTAGGTGCTATTTGTTTTTCTATAAAAACTTCTTCAAACCACTTATTGCTGCGCGGCACAGCAAACGCGCAACACTTTACCTGTCGCAGCAGTTTGTTTTTTGGAAGGCTTCAGACTACAAAACCTCAGCGTGTGTGCTGCGTGGCGCAGCACTTGACTTGCTTCATCTAACATCTTCAACTTTCATTTTTTTAAGTGTTTTTTTAAGAATTTTTGTATAACTTTTTTTTTTAAACTTTGATTTTCTTAAATTTTTATCTACGGATGTGACACACTTTATTTTTATAATTTCCATGATTTTTTTAAACTTGATTTTTTTAATTTTTTTAACCGTTTTATTAATAATATTTTCAGTTTCAGTTACATCTTTTTAACGTGTGTAAGTTTTTTACGAACTTTGTAGACATCGTTTGCAACACTTTCTTAATTTTTTTATTATTTTCTTTTTTAATTTTTTTTAAAATTAGTTTTTTTTTTCTAGAATAAAACTATTAGCTTCTTTTACATTTTTTAAGTTTTTTTTTTTTAAAAAAACAAAAAAATTTATATTTTTGTTATTTTTTTACATTTTCTTTTTATTATTATTTCAATGTTTTAAAACTAGAATTATTAAATTTCGATGTTGATAACTATTTTCAATTTATAAAATTAGTTTATTTAAATTTCAGTTTACTGCAGCAGTCTACAGATGTTAAAAAACAAACATACTTCTTATTATAGGATGCAGCCGTTTATTCCACCTCTTCTGCTACAGAGAATTGCAGAGGTGGTCCGCTGACTTCATGAATTTTCGCTTCGAAAAAACAAACAGCACCTTAGTCATCGAAGAGCTATGACAACCCTCGGTGTGGCTGTTTCAACTAGTTCTTGTTATTCTTACGCATAGTGAATTCCCGGACGCCTATTGGACGAGACCCATTGGGGTGAAAGAGCTAAGCATGCGCCTGAAGTTCGACGTAACAACAACGCTATTAACTGTTCGATAAAAAAGTATAATAATTATTATTATATCTTAAATGTCTAGCCCGAATTTGCGGGCGTCACACATAGGTTTTCTGGACTAACTCCAATCCAAAACAACCTCTCCCCTACTCAAGATACAATCATTAACCTTGCAATTCTTATTTGACTCAGTTTTGTACAACTTTGAATATTTATGTTTAAGATCCAATGCACCACACCATTTATCTTTCCAAAAAAATGTATCTTTACCATCCTCCAAATGTCTCATAAAAAGATTTTTCAACCGAGATTCGCTGCTCCTCAAGCTCCGAGTGTATTTGGTAGATAGAAATCATGTACCTAGAATGCTAAATTACGCGAAAGGTTTCCTCTCAATTCCTGTAACATTGTGCAAGATTTTAATTCATCGGGACCAAAAGTTCTCTTTCTCAATTTTTGACCCCCACCACCCTTTTAAAAGGAATGCAAGATTAAGTAAGTTAAAACAACCGACTCAACCTACCTTTGTCTGAGCCCACCTTTATCCTTAGGGCTTATCATGATGTTCCAAGCAATCCAATGGATCTTTCTATTGTAAATTGAACCACCTCAAAGAAACTTTCTTGTAATGCTTTCCAACAACTCAATCACTTTTTTAGGGGATTTGAAAAACACAAAGTAATAAAAAGGAAGTCCCCTCAAGACAGAGTTCATTAGAGCAAGCCTCCTACCAAATCAAGGCTGGCCCTAGAGCATGGGCAAGCTGGGCGACCGCCCCAGGCCTCGCTAAATCTCGGGCCCCCCGCAAAGTTACGATTAATGTGTATGTATATTGGTATAGATGATATAAAATATTATATGCAAGAAATAACCAAATCTAACGTTGGTTGAGATGGTTGACGCATCTTGATTGAGGTTTGTGAGGTTCCATGTTCGAACATTTTCCTTAGTATTTTTTGGAATTTTTATAATTTTTTTTATTAATATAATACAAGGAAAAAGGCCCAACATCGTGTAGTTAGGGATTAAGGACTTTTCTTCTCCTTAAGACGATGTCGGCTTTCTAAGAGACGACGCTTCAACTTTCAATAAGCAATAATTTGATGTCTCCTCGTAATACACGGCTTCACACTTCACATTAATTTTCAAGATGGTAGAATCGCATAAGCATAAATAGGTGAGCAAGAAACCACAATGTTGTCATATTATTTCTCTATTTGTTTGGAGGGTGCTTCAGTGATTAAATTTTCATGATATTTAGATCTGGGTTTCTCTTTACTCTTGCTGATGGATTTTTCCCCATATGGACAGCAATGCCCCTGGATCTATTTATGTGGCCTTTGTTTATGTGTTTCTCTACGATGATTTGCTTCTGAGATGGAATTGTTTATAAGATTTTGCTCTTTATTTTGGGATAATCTATGCCCTGGCTATTGGATTTTTTTCCTTGTGGACGATTTTTCCTCATGCTCTAGTTTTGCTCCTACTTGGTTTTTTGCCATGTTATCAGCTTTCCTCATTGCTTTCAATTTGTTGTTGTTTTCGTGTTTGGCTCCTTTAGATCGATTATCAAGCTCATATTCTTTATTTGTCCTTAGTGATGTTTCTTTGGTGTTGTATTTCAAGTTCTTTACATCTATTCTAATTTTCTAATTTAAGAATTCTATTTTTTTTTCTAATTTTTGTGTAGGTAAACTGAAAGAGGAGTAAACAACGTGATGGGAGGATGGTTCAAATGACGATTATACCCACTTTCACTTTGGTTTGTAAAATTTCATATTGTGGGTCTGATTATATTGGTTGCAAAAACCAAAACTTTAGCGGTAATGGTGATTTTGGGTGTAGTAGCTGTAATGTTGTGATGTAAAAGATGTATGGATGTAGTCAACTATAATCATTTTTATACACTGGCGTTTAAGCTTATATCATATACTTTGATAATGAAAAAATGGGATTATTTGCTTATTGTTTTAAATTGTCATCATATATTCCATCAACTTTGAATGTTGATAAAAGGGCTTCATTTTTGAATCTACCCCGGGTCTCTAATTGGCTTGGACCGGCCCTGCACCAAATGCAAGGTTTTAGCCTTACAAGAAGAGAGCCTAGACTTGAATTTATCAACAATGATTATCTAATTCCGGGTTAGCTTCATGTTCACTCCAATGGGTAAACCAAGATAAGCGAATAGAAAGGACATGGGCTCACAATTTAAAATACTATTAAGTCTGGCTATATCCGTATTATCGACACCTACTCCCAAAACCGTGCTTTTGCAAAGGTTGGCTTTGAGACCGGAAGCAATAAAAAAGCATCTAAAAAAGCCTATTAAGATTGATAAAATTAACTTCAGTCCATTCATATAGATAACGTCATCCGCATACATAAGATGAGATAAATAAGAGCGAGTACTTAGTGGGTGTCCTTTCTAATGAAAAGGTTTCAAACTTTCGGCACACAATGAGAAATAACTACTCTTTTATGAAATTACCCCAAAAATATACATACCGGATGTTGTGGATGGCTAGGGAGTACATATGACTTTCTAGAACCATGACGCTTCGTGACGTCCCCTCTTTGAAAAGCTAAATTGATGAAAATAACTTATTGTTCACATTTTCATTAGGATTTTTGTTTTTCTTTTTTCATCAGTTGATGATATTGTGTAGTGATTTATTGATAAATAACGCACACAATATGTTACACATCACAGAAGATAAATATGTAAAATTTAAAATTTAATGAACTAAACGACAATGTATTAATAGTTTCAATCTTCGGCGGCCATCGATTCAAATAAAAAAACATCCTCGTTACTTTATTTTGTTCCTCGATCGGTTAATAATCTCAGTTTATAAAATACTTAAAACGGATTACTAAAATAACAAAAACATCTCTTAACACTTATGTGCCTCTATTATTTCAAAAGTGCATTAAAAAATATTCAAGCACTGTTAATCAAATAACTTTTTTTTTATGTAACTATAACGATTAATGAATAGTATTTTATGCCTTTTAAAAACGATCAAATACTTTATTTATTACGAAATATATATTTAAGTTTTTATTAATTGTCTTTGAAAATTTTGCGGAACACTCTTCATTTGTTTATTACGGTTTATTGATTGAAGAAATCGACTTTGTTGACTTCAGAGAATAGTCAATAAAAATTGGTCAAACATAGAATCAAACACGACGACAAAACATGTATAAATACTCTTCAAAACCATTCCTCCCAACACAACAATCACAAGTACTCTGAAAGCACACAACAAGTCAACAATAACTTTAAGAGAGCAAAGAAATGGAAAAGTTTACAAGAAGCCTTTCGAGAAGCCTTTCAAGAAGTGTTTCTACTTCTGGTGATGCAAATAGAATGTGGAGGAGAACAACACAAAGAGGGTTTGATGGTGGGAGGAGCATAAGGACTGTCCGTCTTGGAGAGGACAGCCATGGCAGGTTTTCGAAGATCAAGAAAATGTTTAATTTCATTAATGGCTCTAAGAAAAGTGGGATAGAAGCTTCAAAATCTCGTCGATCATCCAAGATTGCTAGTTCCAACGATGAGTTCCAAAATAGATTACTTGTTGAAATTTACAAGAATATGTCGTCTGTTCATGAACTACGTGGACAAGTTTAGAAGTTAGACTCTAAGATTTCATGTTTTCTTTTCAATCGATTTATTTAAATTCTTTGGCTTCCATTCTTATTATTGAAGTATATATTCATACTTGACATTATTGTCCAGCCTTCCATTTGGTATGATGCAATCAATGAACAAGCTGCAAATATAAGTTAATAGCATTTTGTTATGGATATGTAATTCTTGGACACATCACACATGTCATTCTGTTATTAACTTGGACACATGTTATATTTTTGGTATTTTTAAATATATTTTTTTTCACATTTGTTATTTTCTCATTTTTAATATTTTTCTTAATTAACACATCATATTTACACGTCAATTAATAATTATCTTAATTGAAAATAACCAATAAATTACAATATTACAACTCATATAGTATTTAATATCTTTTTTTTTTTTAAATCTAAGTTTTAAATTTCAAATTTAAACAAGTTTTTGTTTAAACCTTCATATTTAATTTTTTATTTTATCCAACCCATATAACATATGAGTCTTACAACTAGTAGATATTATTGTAGTTACCGTTTACCGTTTTATAGTATTAGAGTTGCATTCCAAATATGATTTCCTTGTAGACAATACTTTCCTTTTACAATAACACTTGATATGTATTTAAGCTTATTTGAGATTCCGATAGTGTCATGAGTTCATTGTATCAGAAGTCAAAAGATTCTACCTACCTCTTTCTCTCTCAAAAGTCGACGCCATAAACAGCCATTTCGTTCCTTGTTGTCCATGTAAGGTCGACCAACCTCAATCTTTTTTTCTCTCCAAGGCCCATCACCACCTTCCACCACTACAAACAAAATCTCATTTAATGCCTTCGTTTTTAATATCATATGTTGTAATCTGTCATTATATCTTGGTTTTGGCGGCATATTCTATATTCTATGGTAACTATAAAAGTTAATGGATATAATGACACTTAACATTTTATATCACTAATATTCATAATTACTATTTTAATATAACACTAAAAGTTATATTTTATTAAAAACATTGTATAGTATAATTATTATAATAATTAGAATAAATTGCAAAATGATCCTTAATCTTTATTAAAATTAGAAATTTTGTCTATCTTTTGAATATTTCTTATAATTGTCCGTTAATTTCATTCATACTATGGTCCCTTTACAAACAACGTTATTTTGTTATACCCTCTTATGTGCTAACTACATGAGGGTGTTTTTTGGTATTTTTCTTCTTTCTGTCCCCTCTCACTTAATACCAAAAAAATGTTTTTTTTAACTCTAATTATAAAATTTATCCCTAATTCTATACCAATTTGCTCTTTAATCTCTTAAAATAAAACATGATCTATACATATCAACCTTTTTCAAATATACTTTTACCATTTCTTCTATTTGACATGCTTTAACGTTGATCCGTAAAAGGCAGTTATAAGGGTCATCGTTGGGTATAGCTTGAACAACAGGATAGACATATGTAATTGAGATGATATTTGTTCCACTTATTCGTGAAGAGTTAGACATCTAAGGCCTTACCAAAAAGTTGAACACTACATATCAAGGGAAATCTAAGGCCTTTAATGACAAGAAATTTATGACACACACAGATATACGATACGCAAAAGTGTGTGACGTAAAAATAATATCTTCTGTCCTAAAATTAGTGTCTAATATATAAAAAACAAAAAAAGAACACGGAGGACACCTTAAATAAAATGTGCGTCATCTAACCATGTCGTTTTATAAATTTAAAGAAACGTCCGTTCCATCCCAAGGGGGGAAATGAAATCCCAAAAATTAAAATCCCCTCTTTGTTTCCACCGTATGAAAACACTTATCCCCGCCGAAAACCCCCCTTTCTCCCTTTCTTCTCTCTCGATTCGCAAACCTCCACCGCCATCCACTGCCGAGAAATTGTAGCCACCACTACCATCGCCATGATAAGTCGATGATATGAACACTATCCATCGTCACAAACACTGAATCATCGGGAACCCTCTTCAGAATTGTGAAATCCGGCGCGACTGCTTTCACATCCTCCTGGTGTCTAGCTTCACTGATTCTGAACTTCTGGAGACGAATCCTCTTGCCGCAAAACTCCAGCCACCTTTCATCTCAATCCTAACTCCAGGGCTGATGATAGGCAGGGGCAATATGGGCATGTGCACAGGGTCCATTTTTTTAGGGGCCCATTTTTTTATACTACTGCTAATCGACAAGTCGCACCAGCAGAAGTCGATATTCTAGAATCCAGTTGGGAAGACAACCTAATTAGTGAAACCAGTTCCAGTTGTGCCTTCGAAAGACTAAAATCAACGATATTCTAGTAGTAAGTTTTCTATTTTTATTTTTGTTATAGTTTAGCTGCCTTGAATCGGGAATTAGGTTTTTGTTCCAATGGGAAACCATGAATCGGAAATCAATCTTATCACTTTGTCAGAAATCTGAAATCCTGATTTCTTTAGAGAATTCATCTTTAGCAGATGTCTTTGGTGATTCCATCCTTAGATGCATACATGGACCATGGGTTACAGTCTTACAAAGGTTCTTTTATTATCCTTTATAGATTTCTAATATTCATATCCATAACATGTTAAACTTGGTATACTATTTGACCTTTATTAGAATTGATAGATGTAGAAGTTGAAATTGTTCATAATGATATATATATATATATATATATATATATATATATATATATATATATATATATATATATGTTGTTGAAACTTGAATAAGATTCAGTCGGGTCAACTTGTTATTATCTATTGTGAAAGTTGTTGTGAACCTTGTTACACTATTATCTCATAACAGGTTAACAACAGTTTGCATTTTTTTTATATTCTAACTGCTAGGTAATGCTTACTTCTTTTTTCATTGTTTTGTTTAGGACTAAGAGGATGTTTTTTCCCATTAACTGTTATTTATATAAATGACATTTAAAAAGTTATTTGAAAGGCTTAAAGGAAAGTTAAACATATTAAGGGAAATTTTGTTTAAAGTAAGGACTTATTTAATGTCAAAAGCTTGAACAAGATGGTTTTCTTTATGGTCCAGCTGGCGCAGGCAAAACTGCTCTCATCAGCAGGTTAGCCCAGGGGCATGGGAGTCAAGGGTTGTTTTTGAGGATATTGATAAACCTCCTGTAGATGTACAATCCATATTCATTTCATTAGCATTTTACTTTCACAAAACCATTTATTTAATGCTCTCATTTTCATTTCATCCACACACTAGGTGTCCAAATTGCAAGAAGGTGTGAGAAAGGATCATCAAGATCTCGCATGTCCATATGTACTTTATGACACATTTGTTAAGAAACAAAATCCTCCATATCAAGTTCCATGTGTCATTCCACGTAAGTCTGCTAATTCTGAGTAAACTCTTCCATGTTTAGTTTAATCATAGGAATTTCTTCACCATCTTCTTCACAAAAATCCTCCATATCAAGTTCTTTTTGCATCTGTTATGGCTCTGGTGTTGTGGGAACCTCAATTACAGCATCTCCAGCTTTCCATGTTTTCTAGTAATGTGCGTTTATTGTCCATAACGAAGTATGGTTGGAATTTGAATTTATTTATTTATGTTCTATTTTTCCTTGTTTAAAGGTGATGATCACAGCATAATGATATATTACCCAAGTGTAGCATGGGATGATATGAAAGAATTGTTTAAAAAGGTGAGTTTTTATAATTACTATGTGTATTAAGTATTTAATTTAATTTATATACATATTGTGATTTCAAAGTCATCTGATCGAACTCATATGACCGGCTTCTTTCCATCCGTGGAAATTTCAAATTATTGTTTTTCGGTGAAGGTTATAGGTACTTGGGAATTTGGTACACCGAGCATGTTGAATCAAGAAAAATATGGGTAGTGAATCCAAACACGCCAATCATATCCACCTCAGGTGCCCATGCCCTATCCGTTGATGTCAACACTGGAGACTGTATTCTTGTAATTCTACTGTTTGGATACCTGAGTTCTGTTATGGGTATGATTTTGGTAATGGTTGTGTGGAGTCGAGTTTTCCTCAGTATAGAAGAGAGAGTCATAAATTTAATGAAATGAAAGGAGATTTTGCTCATGATTTGAAAAGAAGTGCTATTGATGAAAACTTGAGTTTAAGTATTAGCGATTGTTTTGTTAAGTGTTGGAGTGATTGCCCTTGTGTGGGGTTTAATAGTAGTAGCATCAATGGAACTAGCAGTGTTATATCGACTGGAAGTAATAACTTTTTAGTTATTCCTCGTGATAACTCTACTTTAAAGTATGTGATCAACCAAAATCCAATCAATCCAAGTACATGTAATAAAGTTAATTTCCAATGTTATTGAAGGAAGGAAATGGGGACATGCTTCAGGGGCTTTCCCAGATTTTAGGTAATTTTCATTTTTTTTGTTGTATACTTTTAATGATGATAAATTATTTGTAGCGAGATGTGATGGTGTTGGTTCATGCATGATATTCATGCCGAGAATTGATTTTTGGGCACTGGAAACATACAATCAAGTTGATGAAGAAGAAAAAGAAAAACCTAAAAAGACTAAAATACCCTCAGTCTTAAAGTCCTCTCACCTTTGGAGCTCTTTTGTTGAACAGGCGGAGTCCATATTCATCTCCTCGTCTTTGATGATCCTGGTAAGAATTTATCTTGGTAAAACATTAAAAGACAAAAATACCCTTATTATACTTCCTAATCGATGTGATTCTCATTTCTCAAACAGGCTACATCAGATGTCCCGTTTGAATTATTCCCATTAAGAATAAAGGATTTTTTTGGAACAACAAACAAACAGAACCTCAATCCTTCAATTCATGTAGGGAGTACAATCCTTCAAGTCATGTTGGGAGTACAATCCTTCAGCTCATCCACCCAATGCTGACGTGGACACTGACACACCCGTAGAAAAATACACATTCCAAAACCAAACCCCCTATTCACATACAAGTTCTAAACTTCATATGGCTCAATTTTTCCTCATATGGTGTTACTTCCGATTTTGGGCACTGGTAAGTAAATGTAAATCCCCATAGTGTGGTGAAACATGGCCACAGTATGTGCTTTCATCTGTTGTTATTCCTGATGAAAGCTTATTATTTGACCTGTTAATTCCATTTTGGCTGATTTAGCAGACGAATATGGAGCAAGAAGGCATGGGTAATGGGGATTCAGCACAAGTACACAGAGGAGCAGTAGTGAATGTGATTCAAGAAAAGAATAATAAGACACGTAATATACGATAAAAAAGACAAGAGGTTGCTGATGCATAATGAAGGTGCCATGGAACTGAAGGCCACATGGGAAGAAGCACACGAGCTGCTTTGCCCACATCCTACTTCTAAACCAACCCTTTCCATGATATAAAATTATGAATTTGAAGAATATGATGTAAGCTAGCGCCTCAGGACCCTCCTCCGGATCATCTTCTACCCATCCTCCATTGCCTTGGTTCGAGTAGTAGGGATCCCCTGGTAGATGGAATCCGACCATAGCGTCCGTGTGAGAATAGGGATAGAAGAATTGTCTAGAACCAAGGAACATAAGGTTGAACATCAAAGTTAAACTATTGTATGCATAAAATACTCCTATAGTATTCTAAATGTTATGTTTGATTCTAAGGTTTATAAGTTTGGTAAGTTTTAGACTTGTTGTCCACTATAGCTATCCCCTGACATATGTTGGTCGGCTCTCAGACAAATATAGCTGATCATGCTATATTCATCCCAGTCCCGATTACATATTCCAAGACATACCTGTATTGCACAACTCATCTATAATACTTCTATATTATTTTCATTATGATACTGACCCTGCTATATAACACATGTATGTATACTTTATAACATTTTCATTTTAAAAGTATAAATCTCACTCAGTGTAATTTGCCCGGTTGTGTTTATAGTTGTATATGAAAAATGGTTTTGATATACTTAGTTCACTATAAACAATGCTTTGATACCAATCTGCCACACCCCCAAACCTGAACGGCAGAAACGTTCGGGGGCGGAGGACGTCATGTACAGTATCATAACAAATGAATAGTAACAAAAATATACACAACCATCATATACATAATTGAAAAGTTTACATGATTGTAGTATTACATGTTTGCAAAATTCAATTATAATATGATGTCCAAAAGATTAAACTAATGCCTGAGCGTAAGTCTTCAAAAGCTGTTGCTAACCTGTTTAGCGATTTCCTGAGAATACAAATTATTTCAAAGAAAAAGTGTCAACATTTAAGTTTGTGAGTTCATAAGTAGTGTTTTGAGAAAATGTATGCCATTCGAAAGTTCACGTTCGTTTTCTAGAAAATCCGATATTTTCTTATGAGTATATGAAATAAGTATGAAAGATTGTTGTATAAATTATATGTATTTAAACCAGGAAAATCCTATATTTTCCTAAAAGTGAAATGCAGTCTCAAATGACCAAGACCATAATCTGTAAGCAACTATAACATGCTAAAAAGAATGATGTATAGTCTTATTATAAAACAAAACTATAAGAAGATTTGTGTTTGAATGTGAAAAGAATTGTATCTGTTACTTTTCCCATGAAAACGTAATACCATAATAATTGTCTATCCAGTGAGTTTTTATAACCGTACTATCGTAATTTTCCTATAGCGACGTTCTTTATATCGACGCAAAGGTGAGATTGCGCTCTACAACTCTCGTTTAGACTTCGTCGGCTAATTTTGACTTTAAATTTTATTATTTTTATTTTTAGTAAGTCGGGACACGAAAATTCCGTCAAAAGTCCATAACTCTTTCATCCGACGTCCGTTTTCGTCTATCTTTTTACCATTGTATCACTATTGTCGAGATCTTCGGTTATTGTTTAGTTTGCGTTGGCTAAAAGTCGCTCTATCTCTATTTTGAGTATTTTAGCTGTCTACCGCTTTGTCTGAAACTTTGAAAAATCATAACTTCCTCATATGAAGTCAGATTTGGGCGTTCTTTTTATGTATGTTTATGGTTTTCGGATATCTACGACTTTCACTTAGATACCTAAGGTTAAAAAGTATTTTATTGAAATTTCATATTTTACCCTTAACAGTATTTTACCGGTTTTGTTGCGGATCTTCGATTGGTCATAACTTCTTCGTTATAACTCGGATTTTGTTGTTCTTTATATTTTTGGAAACCTAGTTACGATCTCTACCAATTTATTTATCCTAATTCAGGTTATTGAACAATTTATTTTTTACCTAAATTTGACTGGTGTTACATTATCCCCCTGTTAGAGAGAATTTAGTCCTGAAATTCGCATCTGAATGGGACATCGATGGTTGAGGAAAGATGAGCGTACTTTTGTTCCATTTGAATCTTCTTGATCTCTACTAAATCCAACTCTTAGCGTGGGTGTTCCAATGGATCTTCATTATCCTGTCTATTGTTTTGATCGGTAGAGGTTGTGTGGATTTGGGTTTAATTGTCTATGTTCATCTAAATGTTAGTATTGATTACTCGTAATACAGGTCATCTTTGTCTTGAATTTCATGGCTGAATTCATACCTGGTCCATGTGACAACCCGAAATTTCTATTCTGAACAATCACTCACTTCAATAGAAATCAGAACTATTCCTGTTATCTGTTAAGCATTTTAGGGTCAGTTTATGTGTTGTAAAGCTTAGTACTTCAAGGAATAACAGGAGAGAGGATGCCCTAGGTTCATTGAGCATATTTTTTCGCAAAAACTCCAAGAGTTAGGAGTTTTCGGCCCAAATGGTGTTTGGACCGAAAACCCCCCGGAGTATATATATGACACTTAGCCATATTTGTCACTTTTCACTCTTTCAAGAAGAAGAACCGAAATCCTCTCAAGTATCATCCGATTTTTCCTTCTAAATATTTAAAATGTAAGTGTTTCTTACCCTATCTAGTTGATTCCTTCCATATTCAAGTGTTTTTACATGATTTCATCCATGAAATCATTCCATTTATGTAGATCTTCAAGTGTTCTTAGTTACACCAAGAACACACACTAGTGTTTTGGGCCGAAAACACCCTTCTTTGCTTCCATATTGTAAGTATCTATCTCTTATACTTGTTACCTAGTAAGGATACTTAATTTAGAGCCTTGAAAACATCCATTTATCCAAGAACAAATGTGTTTTCGGTCTAGTGCATCTCCTTAGACCGAAAACCCTTAACAAAGGTGCAAAATGACTTTAAGCCTTTCCTTATGCTTAGTATTGAGTCTAGAACTCTTCTTTGCTTGTTGAAATCCCTTGAAAATCACCTTATGCATCAAAGATCATGAGTTTCGGTCAACCATTTGGACCGAAAACCTCTTGGACCGAAAACCATATGGACCGAAAACCACAAGAAACATACCACTTGGACCGAAAACTCCCTTAAGTGGCTTTACAACCCTTAGATGCAACCCTTGGTACTTCTAGCACTTGAATCAAAGTGTTTTCCATGACCTTGGGTGTCTTAACTTTGTTAATTAGTTATTAAATGACTAATTGGATACATATATGTGTTATTATATGATAAATAGGATCCATGTGTGTCCTCAAGTCCTCACTTGACACTTAGCATCCTATACCATCCGTTTATCCATACCACTCACTACAGGTGAGTTCATACCCCTTAATCAACCTTTTAAATGATTTTAAATGCTTTTATGGGGGGGGGGGGAATACAAGTTGAGTATCATAGTTATTATATCAATCATATATGATTAATAACTATCAATAGATGGATTTAATATACTCTCAAATAGTTTTACCAAACATATGACTTGAAACTGCTTATCAAACTATTTTACATGTTAAAATCTTTATCAAGTTCACTTTTGTATACCAAACCCTTCTTTAACAGTTTTTTTCAACTTATATATTGTTAAAACCATGTCTACTACATATATAGATATATAAATAAGGTTTGAATGACTTAGGACTGTAAACTCACTTTACTTCATGTTCCTTGTTTGGTTGTGGACTTAGAGTACTCGGTTGTTTGTCCGAGTGTCGTTGGATCCTTAGTTATGTATTATGTATATATGTATAGATATAAAGACTTTTATCTCAGTTCAATACTTTCAGTCATGTAAACAAGTTTACTAAAAAACTATAATAGGTATAATTTAGGGTTATACTACTTACTACTTCTAGTTCAATGAAGCATACAAGAGTCACTTCATTCATGATTCATTACTTGCAACTATGAGAACATATACAATTATACTATGATGAGAACATATACAACTATACTATGATGAGAACATATACAACGATACTATGATGAGAACATATACAATGATGCTATGATGAGAAACAATACATTCATTACACAAGTACAAACATTACATATACAAGTATACTATAACATCAATGTGATCCACTGGATAGGAGCATGCCTTCATTGTTATGGCCCAAGTTGTAGCCAGAATCTCCTGGAGGGAGAGCCTGAGTTTGCGTAAAGATCTATATTGGATTGACTATCCTACACCTTGCTGCTAGCTACAGCGAGACCTGCAGGTCTTTGGGTGCCAAATGTCATACCTTTTGACGACTTACGTTATCGTGTTTCATAGTCGATAATATGGTACAATTAATCAAATAATACCTTGATATAAATCCGGTTTAAGGTAGTTAGTACAGCAGTAGTTCCTATAATACAACACTACAGTACTACATTAATTTATCCTTTACATTTATTTGGTGATTACTTCAGTTAACATTAATGTACAAACTATATTTTCATAATGATAGTTACACTTGGGAAAATTTCATACTTTTACAAGAAACAAGCATAGAAAACATTTGTCCCTTGGTAGAAGGCTACTTTTAGTAGAAAATATAGAATTTTCTAGCAGTTACAAACTTTTACAAACACTTCCAAACATTCACATACTTTTACTACAAACGTTTACAAATTCATACATCAAAAACCGTTTCAATCATTTTGATACAAACATAGACACTAAATACTTATGAACTCACCAGCTTTAATGCTGATAAACTCTTTCAAAATAACTTGTATTTTCAGGTCATTAGTAGACATGTACCGATGCCAGCTTTTGAGAAGATGAAGCGCTTTCAAGACTCATCTTATATTTTGATTTATGTTTTGGTGTCTTATATACAACAGAACACTCTTGTATTATAATTATATATTTAATGCAATGGATGATGTTATTTACTTGCTTACTATTATACACTACTAGAAAAACAGCCTTTTACGACGCGCAATGCGTGTCGTAAAACGCTCAGACGACAAGCAAATGCACGTCAAGAAAGGCCCTGCCATAACAAGAGACGACGCGCTTTTGCGCATCATCTATAGAGGACGTGCATTTACGACGTGCATTTGTGACACGCAATGCATATCAGTAAAACCCCTGTCAAGAAAGACCATGTCATAAATGAAGATGACACACATTTTTGCGTATCGTAAATTTAAATGTTTAAATATATATATATATATATATATATATATATATATATATATATAAATGAAGATGACACACATTTTTGCGTATCGTAAATTTAAATGTTTAAATATATATATATATATATATATATATATATATATATATATATATATATATATATATATATATATAATAATTTTTAATTTAAATTTGCATTTAATGTCTCATAATATAAATAAAATACCATATACAAAAAATACAATCCATTGCGTAAAATTTAATGTCATACAATTTTATTTCTTACAATATACAAATTTGAATTTATCTAATCTACTTTGTGTTTCATACAAAAAATCTATTTCATGCGGCTTCTTCCATTTCCTTTATTAGCAGCTTCCATCATTAGTAGTATAACTAACTATTGAAATGAAGAATGCAACACTTGCATTTGCAACATCTTATCTCTTTCAGCTTGAGCTTTCTTTTCCTCTTCTAACAATTGAAATGAAGAATGCAACACTTTTTGAATATTGTGAAACTTGTATTTCTGCCAACCCAAGAATCGAATTAGTTTGTCTGCAAGTTTTTAGCCAAATATAGGAAATTTCCTATTATCCAATGATTCCCAATCAAACATAAAAGGGAATCATTTCTACACAAAAAACAACTCATTTATTTTGTTTTCATAGATTTATAATAACAGCCAAAACTCTTGTAAAAATCACCTAAAACAACAAACTGATACACATCATAAATGTATAAAACAACAAACTCAACAATGGCAGTAGCAGTAGCATCAAAGCAGTAGCAAAATCACACATCTATTTTGAAAAAGGTTTTGTACATTACGGGCTAACACATAAAGGCAATGCACTTTGCATCAAAATTCCAATAGCAACAGTACAGATACAACTAAAGTGATAACTACAACAATTTAAATTGAATAAAAAAATAGCAACATTGAGTTTCAAGAAACAAACCAATGACGTATGTACGTGTGTGTGTGTGTATTTTAGTCTGAATTATGTCACCCAAGGCAATATCTTTTAGGCATGTATTCTTTATAATACTTGCAGCATTGTATCTATTTATTTGCAAAACAACAACTTGTCAGATACCTTTCTTATAGCATTCTACTTCCATTTCTTCATATTATTTATTATTTACAAAAAAAATAAACATAATAATAGTAGACAATTAGACATCACCTGCACTGAGAAGCTGCAATTGCAGCATACTTTTATTTATTCTTCAATCCAAAATTTAGTAACGGTTCGGCTTGGTCCATATTCTTCTGCCAAATCAGCAGTTGCACTATATCTACAGAGTTTATATTATTTATCATGTCTTCTGCCAAATCATCTTCATTAATATATATATATATATATATATATATATATATATATATATATATATATATATATATATATATACAACCTTTAAGTCATAATCACTAATAATGTGTAGGAGAATTCAACATACCACAACAATATCTATTAACCAAGAATGTTTCCAAGCATCTCTAGGTACTTGTACTCACAACCACATTCATCATAAATAGACCCCTCTTTCTATTTTACAACAAATTATCCTAAGTTATCCCCTGTCCCTTACCTTAAAGTCTTGGACCATTATACTTTGCATCTGGTCATAATCACAATCTCTTGCAACTTGATCCCAGGTTCAAAAAATATGTTTTCATAGGATATTTTTCCTACGGAAAAAATGTATAAATGTTTTTCACCAACTTAAAAAACGTGTTTTAGATTCAAATGATGTCACCTTCTTTGGGTCACATTTATGTTTTCGCTTGAATCATCTTCTACATGAGAACTTAATAGAGGAATCACAAACCATCCCTAAAGCTCTATGTTATGGCCCAAAGTTTCAAGCCAGATACAAGAAGGGAAAATGCATCCAACACTTAGAGAAGGGAGATCTAGAAAACAACTTCCAATTCCAATAAGAAAACAACATTTCTTTTTCTATATAAGTTCATATGACGAATAATCATAGCCTAATATCATAGATAAGAGTTACCTTACAGACATTGTAGCTTAAAGAACATTTAGTATAATATGCTTCCATTTCAAGAAAAAAATAAACATATCAAATATGTTTATTACATACAAGGAAACAAATTAAGAGTGTATATCATGAATGGGAAAAAATGATATACGTATATCAATATGTAATGCAAGAAGTTTGAGACCAAAATACTATAAATTAATTCATACCTTAGATCTGCACCTGTTCTTGATATCAATAAATTCATTTCTGCCTATTCCAGTCAGTCTCAAAGCAATCGCCGCACTAAAATTTGGAATTCGATCATAAGACTGTTCTGCATTCAAGATAAACATCAGTCATTCTGGAAATCAAATGCAAAGCTGCATATATAAGTGATAGAAGCAATACAATATATCTAATGCCACCAATAGAGATAGTAGTAGTGTTGGTATACAAGTACAATATATATATATATATATATATATATATATATATATATATATATATATATATATATATAAAATTCAATGCAACAGGCTACTACCATTTTTCATGACTTCAAAGATCATATCACAATAGTATCTGAATGGAGATACCCTCATTACACGACATACATACTCAGCAAGACGTCGCACCAGCAACACCAATGACAGTTGCCGTTTCACCTTCCTGGTTGTTTTTTCATAGAGATTCACTTATTAACATAATACATGCATAAAGAAGACAAAAGCTTCTTCTATAACTCGTAGCTACATAAACTCCAGATTTTCAAATCCAGTAAAAGCGTACTAAAAAGCCGCACTTTAAGTGCATGATTATTCTTTTGACATTGGCATAGAAAGTTGAGCAACATTCTCTACTTCTGCTTTAGAAACCTCTGGTGGTAATCCATAAGCAGCGACACCAACAACTGCTGCAGCAATCACTTGAGTCTGCAAGGGAGGAAGGAAAATATAAATATCAGAGTCAATTACAAACTTAGTCCCTGTGCTTTACTCAAAATCACAACTTCAGTACATGTATTGAAATCGTCTCCATGTGGTCCTTTAATTTCATTACGTTGTGGATATGGTCCTTGTGCTTTACTTAAAATCAAAAGTTAAGTCCAAATTTTTGAAGTCATTTTATATGTGTCAGGGACCATATCCGCAAAGATATGCAAACTTGAGGACGAGATTGGGACAATTTCAAAATTTTGGAATTTTGGGTAAAGCATAAGGACCAATTCTATACTTTATTCTAAATGTTAAGATGTAGAAGGTCTACCTGAGTCAGCAACTCCCTAGCAGCAAAGTCCAACAACCCACATAAGAGCCTTTTTTTAAAGATGGGAATGATTCCTCACGTCTGTCAAATTAACAAATATTAGAGAAGTTAATTACAGGAAGCAGCATTACATATAGTCATTTAAATGTAAAAGTGTATGTGTCTGTTTGTAGTGAATGGAATGGTATACCTTTTTCCCTGTTCTCCTGTGCTAGATCCACTTACCATACAAAGCCACTCTGCACAATGAATTGTAGCTTTAATATTCTGTGGAAGGGAAGTATGACCAAACAATATAAATGAACTGATGGAGCTTGAAATTTCAGACTACACATACTTGAATCAACTTTGATAATCAAGGGAAACAAGGAGGGAGCATAGTTTAATAAAAGTATTTGACTAAAAGCCAAATACCAAAAATACTCCTTAAGAAGACAAAATGGAGAATACATATGGACCAAATCATGAACATCTTGTAATAATTTGTTAATGGGAAAAGATGTAAATTTGAGAATGGAGAAAAGAAACATTATGTAAATTCAGAGAGGTATCAAAGAAAGCTTATAAAAGAAAACTTATGGACCACAATAAATATCACTGATATCTACCTTCCATCCATCATTCTGATGCATGGAATGCTCTAACATGATAACTAGGAAACTGTGTACAAGGTATTCAACATCTCTAAAGCTTGAAGACATTGAAGCATTTTTCCCAGACGTCTGTAGGAACAAGCATGCAGATATATCATTTAAAATGAAATGAAAAATGAAGTGCATAATCTTTTAGAGGAACAAGTTCCAAATTTACTGTACTTGTATCAATTGCAAGAAAAAATAAATTCGGGTGGTGATAGTTAATATTTAATATAATGTCACCTCGTAATTAGAAATAAGAATTTACAAGATCCATTCAGGCCATTCATCCATCTTAGTGAGCCTGTTTCTATTTTCAGCATGACTGCAAGCCAAAATCAGAAGATCCTGAAATCAAAAGGAGAAGTAAATATACAAAATAGATTTTTCAGGGACAATGGTATAAATGGAAACAACAATACCTGTAATTTAGGTTATAGGATTCATTTGAATCATGGAACTAATGACATAACTTGCAGGGTAAGGATTCCCTAAATAGTTAACTTTAGCATTCACATAATTTAGGTTATATCCTGTGTATGAAGTCAAATACCATATTATACAAATTCAAAAACTATATACAAGAATAAAAGGTCAAACCGTAGAAACTTAAATAAACAGAAATGATGTTGGTGTCACAACTCTTGCAACTGAATACCCCTGAGAGATGGCCTAATACCAACACCAATACCAACTGGTGGGGCTGAAGAAACCGAAACCCTAATTCACAGATTTCGATCAAACAAACTAAGCGACACTACACCCACCATATTCAAATCGATCAAATAAAGAGGAGTGAAAATATGTAAATGATTTACAAAAAACTTAAATGTGGAGATAGGATCGTCGATACTTATCTTGGTGGTGGACTGTGGCACGGCCGACGACGTCATACAAATCAATGACTCCTATTGCTTTCGCCCAACTGAGTCTCCAACGAACATCACCGCCCTCGACTTCGTTCACTGTCTTCGCCCTCAACTAAATAAGGTATTAGAGGTAAGGGATTAGACCAAAATAGGGTCGGGATACAGTCTCCGAGACGGTGACGCTGATCAGTCGCAATCACCGGTGAAGTGAGGCGAGCCTGATAAGGTCGTCGGCCGGTGAGATGAAGTGTTGCAGTCGTACTCTAGCTCGATTTTCTGGAGAATGTTGACGTGAAAAAACCCTAGTTATCGTGTGGGGGCTTTAGGTTTGTTAGAAGGAACAAGGGATACTGAGACAGGATCGACCAAAAAGGGTTATAATTTTTTTGGACAAAATGTTTCTAACCAATTAACAAACCCTAAATGATTCTTAACAATTATATTGTCGGAAAGTAGGGTAGATGGGAAGAGGAGAGGATGAGGAACACTATATCTCCGGTTGTAAGCATTAGGAGTTGTAGAACCCCAAATGCTAGCTCTGCGATGTTCGTCTTTGGGAGCACGTACAAAAGCCCTAGTTGCTGGTCTCCATTTTGTGATCTTCAGGAATGAACGCGAGTTTTTAAGAAAAATATTATAGAACAATTATATGAGTTGTCGAGGTTTACAGCAGCAATGGTTTTGTGATTAGGGTTTGCAGAGAGAATGGAAGAAGAAAACGAAGGGAGATCTTGATTGAAGCGGGATATTTAAAAATTTTAGAAGTTTAAGAGGATTTCCTCAAGAACGCGCGTTTTGAGTAAAAAACATAAAGCGACATTCACAGAGGACGCACGTTTTAGATAAAGTGCCCTCCGTGTTTTTAAGTTTTTTTACACGAGACACTAATTTAAGGGCGCACAATAATGCGTGACATAAATCCTTAAATTTTTTTTTGAAGAGATGACACTTTTTTAATGTCACTCGCTTTTGCGTAACATAAATCAATGAGTGTCGTGGTTTGCACGTCGTAAAAGGGTCTTTTTCTTGTAATGATATTGTATTGTGATACTGTACATGATGTCCTCCGCCCCAGAACGTTTCCGCTGTTCTTGGTTTTGGGGTGCAACAGTCCATCTATCATCGCCTTGTGTATACAAGTGGCATAGACACTTTGTAGTGATAGGTTAACTGTATTTATTCCTAGCCTCTGCATTTGAACTTGACTCACTGTACGCGTGCTTATTCCTAAGTGGTCGGTCGGGAATTCTTCGGGTAGGTTGTAAAGGAGATAGCACTCCTCACATGAGTGCTACGGGATTTTGAAACGGGAGACGATTTGGAAGTTGTGTCGGATTTGTAGTTATAGGTTAGAAGAGTTTAATTAGTCGGTGGTTAACACAAAGGGGTCTTTTCATAGCACATGCAATTGGTATTGTGAAGACCAAGCCAATCCATTACTAGTAGCTATTTGGGAACTCCTTATTGTAACAATAGTGAAGTCGATCAGTAAAAGTGTTCGTTAGTGGGATAGTGTATTCATATATGTTTTTTCAGTGCTTTTAGTCTATCTTTGTTATTACTACTATGAAGGTTTTTCCTAATGATTGGAGTGTTTGTTTGAGTAGATTTTTAGAACTATGGCTCACGAAACTCCTCTTCGCTGCACTATAAAATATAATGCATGTTAATGTGCTATCGGGGAAAAACATACCCAGAATAACCGTAGGGTCCACAATGCCCTCTTCTTGGCCCATTGCGAATTCTCGGCCTCCTCCACCAGCATTCCTATTGTTTGACTTCGGGCAGTCCTTTCATAAGTGCCCCGTTGCTCTGCAGTCATAACAAGTACGGTCTACTATGCCATTTGTGGCTGGAGCGGTTTGTTGGGTTGGTTCCCTACAGTAGCGGACAGTGTGTCCCTTACTGTTGCACCTAGTGCAATACATTTTACGGCAGGGTCCGTGATGATGAAAGTTGCATCGGTTGCACATAGGCTGGTAGCCGTTGTATGACCTTGTGGTTGTGGGGGTGGTAGGAACAGTAACAACATGAGCTGTCACTATCTGTTGTCTTTTGGTAGACCCTTGTTTTGAACTACCCCCTTTTTCATTCCCAAACCTTCGTTTCATGCTACTAGGTTTGTGGTTTGGAGTATCCTTATGGGTAGACATTCATTGATTTTTTTTGTTGTCACAAACATTTGAATTTTTAACATCCTTTCCAGTTTTACTAGTGTTTCTTGTGTTGAGATGTGCCATGATGACTGTCACGGCGGCTGTGACCACAGCTTGAAAAGTAGCTGAGTCAATAAGCAGGAGTGGTGTTTCGTTGGTGGGTTGGTTATTTCCATGTGAAGACATGATTCTGTTACATGATGCGAAACGAGTTGGTTAGATAACTATGATCGTTGTTAGTTGGATTTTATAAGTATAATTTCCTTATTTTGTTATTTGGTTTCTAATGTTTCGACTTACATTCTTATGATGTATCTGTGATTGAGGGTTGAAATAGGTATCATATTTTAAGTTTAGTTTCAGCAATTTAGGGTAGGGATGTTGAAATCTTAAGTCGATCTAGTTTCATAGGTTTTGGGAGAGGGTATCTTTCTTACTATCACGAGTTATGAAGAAGGATGTGATGTACCTATCTCATGGCGTGAGTAATATAATTACCAACTCATTAAATAATAATAATTATTACTTATTACTCCGACGTATTAGGTTCTCTACCACCTCGTATGCTTCACGAGTGGTTTCTACTGTTCTCTGTCCTATCCTCCGTGGTACTTATTTGTTACAACCTGGTATCTATACACATGCCGTCCTTGCTTTTCCTCAGGCATATTTAATCTCTGTCATTGTTTTGATTGCCCTTAGTTGAAGTTGTAAAGGTTTTTTATTCTATGGTAACTCTCTCTTTCTCTAAAGGGTGTATGTGATAGAAAAATTAGATTTATTGAAGGATTGATTATGTTTGAATAGCAAGAAGGCATTTCCAGCTATAGGGTTACAGATCGCCAGTGTTGTCAAGTTCAATAACATTGAACAACATTAGATTAGATCGATAGAGACAATGTAGTGAGTTGCTATAACAGTTTATGACACGAACTGTTGACACATCCCAAGGCATGGGTTGATAATGATGATCTTTTTAGAAGAAACAAGAACTCTATCATAATAGTTGGTACAGAAGTTACATAGAATTCAGAAAAATTTTGACCTTGGTGTTGGTCTACAATATACCACACAGGGAAAAACTTGATAACTTAGAGATCTAGTGAAACAGTAATTGCTAGATGGGAATATTTACATGAAAAGGGTACTACATGGAGTACGTACAAAGGTTATTCCACAAACCAAAAGAAGGAGTGAGTAGAGTATCCTCTACTCGTGACGGGAACTGTTCTGGGGAGCCTTTGGTTCTGCCAACTGACGCTCCATCTCGAGCATATGCATTTCATACCTTGCTTGGCATGCTCTATGTTCCCTGACTTCAGTTTGAGTTGCAGTCAGCTCTCTCTGCCAGGCCTCATTTTGATTTACGATTATTCCATGAGCTAATCCTAATTGTCGGATGCGAACTGTATTGACCCAGGTGTTCGCATCATTCTCCTCGGTTCGTTGGATAGTTGCCCTTCCTTGCTCATCATTGTGAGCAATTCGGCAAACCATTATAGGAAGGACTCTGTCTGTTGAGCCTCCCTCGCTCAAATTGTAGATGCTTCAATCTCCATTGTATGGAAGGGGTTGACCCTGCTCGCGACTCCACCTATTCAGGTTGGTTGCCTATAGAGGTGTCAAGCCATGAAATTCCGGTCGAGGATTAGGATTTTGGATCGGAGTCACTAAGGGTAAGTTATTGGTTTTGGGGTCGGTATCGAAGTCTTCTTGTATTTCTTCCTCGAATCCTTCCATAATTTCTTCGGGACCCTCCTCTGGATCATCTTCTACCCATCCTCCATTGCCTTGGGTCGAGTAGTAGGGATCCCCAGGTAGATGGAATCCGACCATAGCGTCCGTGCGAGAATAGGGATAAAAGAATTGTCTAGAACTAAGGCACATAAGGTTGAACATCAAAGTTAAACTATTGTATGCATAAAATCCTCCTATAGTATTCTAAATGTTATGTTTGATTCTAAGGTTTATAAGTTTGGTAAGTTTTAGACTTGTTGTCCACTACAACTATCCCCTGGCATATGTTGGTCGGCTCTCGGACAAATATAGTTGATCAGGCTGTATTCATCCCAGCCCCGATTACATATTCCAAGGCATACCTGTATTGCACAACTCATCTATAATACTTCTATATTATATTCATTACGACCCTGTTATATAATACATGTATCTATACTTTATAAAATTTTCATTTTAAAAGTATAAATCTCACTCAGAGTGTTTTTGCCCAGTTGTGCTTATAGTTGTATATAAAAAATGGTTTTGATATACTTAGTTCACTATGAACAATGCTCTGATACCAATCTATCACACCCTCAAACTTGAACAGCGGAAATGTTCGAGGGCGGAGGACATCATGTACAATATCTTAACAAATGAATAGTAAAGAAAGTACACACAACCATCATATACATAATTGAAAAGTTTACATGATTGTAGTATTACATGTTTGCAAAAGTCAATTACAATATGATGTCCAAAAGATTAAACTAACGCCTGAGCGTAAGTCTTCAAAAGCTGTTGCTAACCTGGTTTAGCGATTTCCTGAGAATACAAATTATTTCAAAGAAAAAGTTTCAACATTTAAGTTGGTGAGTTCATAAGTAGTGTTTTGAGAAAATGTATGCCATTCGAAATTTCACGTTCGTTTTCCAGAAAATCTGATATTTTCTTTTGAGTGTATGAAATAAGTATGAATGATTGTTGTATAAATTGTATGTATTTGAACCAGGAAAATCCTATATCTTCCTAAAAGTGAAATGCAGTCTCAAATGACCAAGACCGTAATTTGTAAGCAACTATAACATGCTCAAAAGAATGATGTATAGTCTTATTATAAAACAAAACTATAAGAAGATTTGTATTTGAATGTGAAAAGAACCGTATCTATTACTTTTCCCGTGAAAACGTAATACCATAATAATTGTCTATCCAGTGAGTTTTTATAACCGTACTATCATAATTTTCCTGTAGCGACGTTCTTTATATCGACGCGAAGGTGAGATTGCGCTCTACAACTCTCGTTTAGACTTTGTCGGCTAATTTTGACTTTAAATTTTATTATTTTTATTTTTAGTGCGTCGGGACACGAAAACTCCGTCAAAAGTCCATAAAATTTTCCTCCGACGTCCGTTTTCGTCTGTCTTTTTACCATTGTATCACTATTGTCGATATCTTCAGTTATCGTTTAGGTTGCATTGGCTAAAAGTCGCTCGATCTCTATTTCGAGTTTTTTAGCTGTCTTTGAAAAATCATAACTTCCTCATATGAAGTCAGATTTGGGCGTTCTTTTTATGTATGTTTATGGTTTTGGGATATCTATGACTTTCATTTAGATACCTAAGGTTAAAAAGTATTTTATTGATATTTCACATTTTACCCTTTACAATATTTTACCGGTTTTGTTGCGGATCTTCAATTAGTCATAACTTCTTCGTTATAACTCGGATTTCAGTGTTCTTTATATTTCTGGAAACCTAGTTAAGATATCTACCAATTTATTTATCCCAATTAAGGTTATTGAACAATTTATTTCTGACCTAAATTTGATTGGTGTTACATTATCCCCCCGTTGGAGAGAATTTCGTCCCGAAATTCGCATTTGAATTGGACATCGATGGTTGGGGAAAGGTGAGTGTACTTCTGTTCCATTTGAATCTTCTTGTTCTCTAATGAATCCAACTCTTAGCGTGGGTGTTCCAGAGAATCTTCATTATCCTGTCTATTGTTTTGATCGGTAGAGGTCGTGTGGATTTGGGTTTAACTGTCTATGTTCATCTAAATGTTAGTATTGATTACTCGTAACATAGGTCATCTTTGTCTTGAATTTCATGGCTGAATTCATACATAGTCCATCTATCATCGCCTTGTGTATACAAGTGGCATATACACTCTTTAGTGATAGGTTAACCGTATTTATTCGTAGCCTCTGCATTTGAACTTGACTCACTATACGCGTGCTTATTCCTAAGTGGTCGGTCGAGAATACTTCAGGTAGGTTGTAAAGGAGAGAACACTCCTCACATGAGTGCTATGGGATTTTGAAACGGGATACGATTTGGAAGTTGTGTCGGGTTTGTCGTTATAGGTTAGAAGAGTTTAATTAGTCGGTGGTTAACGCAAAGGGGTCTTTTCATAGCACATGCAATTGGTATTTTGAAGACCAAGCCAATCCGTTTCTAGTAGCTATTTGGGAACTCCTTATCGTAACAATAGTGAAGTCGATCAGTAAAAGTGTTCGTTAGTGGGATAGTGTATTCATATATGTTTTTTCAGTGCTTTTAGTCTATCTTTGTTATTACTACTATGAAGGTTTTGCCTAATGATTGGAGTGTTTGTTTGAGTAGATTTTTAGAACTATGGCTCACGAAACTCCTCTTCACTGCAGTATAAAATATAATGCATGTTAATGTGCTATCGGGGAAAAATATACCCGGAATAACCGTGGGGTCTACAATGCCCTCTTCTTGGCCCATTGCGAATTCTCGGCCTCCTCCACTAGCATTCCTAATGCAATACATTTCACGGCAGGGTCCGTGATGATGAAAGTTGCATCGGTTGCACATAGGCTGGTAGCCGTTGTATGACCTTGTGGTTGTGGGGGTGGTAGGAACAATAACAACATGAGTTGTCACTATCTGTTGTCTTTTGGTAGACCCTTGTTTTGAACTACCCCCTTTTTTCATTCCCAAACCTTCGTTTCGTGCTACTAGGTTTGTGGTTTGGAGTATCCTTGTGGGTAGACATTCGTTGATTTCCTTTGTTGTCACAAACATTTAAATTTTTGACATCCTTTCCAGTTTTACTAGTGTTTCTTGTGTTGAGATGTGCCATGATGATTGTCACGGCGGTTGTGACCGCAGCTTGAAAAGCAGTTGAGTCAATATGCAGGAGTGGTGTTTCGTTGGTTGGTCGGTTATTTCCATGTGAAGACATGATTCTGTTACATGATGCGAAACAAGTTTATGATCGTTGTTAATTAGATTCTATAAGTATAATTTCCTTATTTTGTTATTTGGCTTCTAATGTTTCGACTTACATTCTTATGATGTATCTGTGATTCAGGGTTGAAATTGGTATCGTATTTTAAGTTTAGTTTCAACAATTTAGGGTAGGGTAGTTGAAATCTTAAGTCGATCTAGTTTCATAGGTTTTGGGAGAGGGTATCTTTCTTACTATCTCGAGTTATGAAGAAGGATCTCATGTACCTATCTCATAGAGTGAGTAATATAATTACCAACTCATTAGATAATAATAATTATTACTTATTAGTCCGACGTATCAGGTTCTCTACCACCTCGCATGCTTGACGAGTAGTTTCCTCTCTTCTCTATCCTATCCTCGGTGGTACTTACTTGTTACAACCTGGTATCTATACACACGCCGTCCTAGCTTTTCCTCTGGCATATTTAATCTTCATCATTGTTTTGATTGCCCTTAGTTGAAGTTGTAAAGGTTTGTTATTCTATGGCAATTGTCTCTTTCTCTAAAGGGTGTAGGTGATAGAAAAATTAGATTTATTGAAGGATTGATTATGTTTGCAGGATACTTAGGAAGACCATTATGTTAGAAAATCATGGGACCATTCTATAAATGAACATATATATTGTTATCATTTAAATCCAAATATTATGGCAAGTGTATAAGATTGTTGATGGACCGATATTCACTTACCATTTGTGGCTTGAGTTCCCGGTTTGACTCAAGATCCTCAAGATCCCTTCCATCTCTCACATTAGGGTTTATCTCCATCTATAAATATATGTGATGGAGAGCAAATCATAGTGGACGGAATTAATTCACAAATTCGTTTTTCTTGAGTGCAAAGGGTTTTTAGAGTTGTCTTGAGATCAACTGGAAAACCAAGCTTGTTCTTCAGATCCAAAAGCTTCAATGGAAGCAGGTACACAATCTCCTTCACCTATTTTCTTTTATCCAGATTCGAGTTTAAGATCTGGTCTTGAAAGCTTCCGCATATATATAGAATAAGTTAATAAATACTTACAATTGGTATAAGAGCCTTCTTGAATCTGATATTAGAATATATATATTTTTTGTTTGTTATAAACTATAACATACCTGAAGCTGAATGAACAACCCTTGTTAACATGTATCTTCGTGTTTTATGAAAGTGAGATGGGTTTTCTTTTCTTTTAATTAAGTTCTCTGAAAACAGTCAAAAGTAATATCTTTTCGCTGACACAAATGTTTTCTTTTCTGCTGAATATACATATATTGTACTTAAAGTTCACCGTCCTGTCTCAATCATAAAAGTCTACCCATGATTTGTTTATTTTTTTTTTCTACCAATGTGTATACGAATTACTTAATGGCCTATACTTGCTTTTGGAATTTTATTTGTTTATTTGTTTTTGAAAGTATGCACTCTCGATTATAATATTTAATTTAAGGATAATACTTTAAATTGACGAAGGAAATTGTACTTGTTTATTTTGTTTTTCGGTTTTGCTTTTTGGTATTGCTACAGAAGCATTATTTGACAATTAAATTATATTTAAATTCAGCCCATTGAATTTTTGTGATGCACTTATTTGCTTTACAAAGTAGTTTCTGTTAAATTATGTCATTTATTTATTTTTGTAGGGTTAGTTTATTAATGTTTAAATTGTTATTTCATATATTATTAACAATGCATATTAGAATTCAAATTATACCGTTCTAAAGTTAAACTGCATACACATTAATAACAAGTGAAGAAACAATATATGTGGTAGAGAATATCTCCAAAGTGACGCACTGTTAATTTGAATTTCGATTTGTTAATAATAAATTAAATTATTTTGGCTTGTCAATAAATTAAGTTATGACATTACGGTTTATGTGTTTATTATTGCGGATACTAATCGACCAAAAGGTAGGTTGATATTTTGCCGAATAAACACGCATATGATAATGAATATGCGACAATTATTTTTGGTTACATGTCGTTAACAAGTCAATCCAAAGAGGGGCTTGTTAAACGGGATGAATTATTGTCAAATATTATTATTAAATTTTATGGTTTATGTGTTTGTCAATGCGGATATTAATCGACCCAAAGGTAGGTTAATATTTGGTCGCATAAACATACATATATATAGTGGTAAATATATGATAATTTTTTGGGTTTCATGTGATTAATTAGTCAATCCAAAGAGGGGCTTATTGATTAACATGTTTTATTGTCAATATTTTTACTACTTAAACAAGATATCTCTTAAAAGTTAATATTGTTGTTCAAAGACTTGATATTAATGTTGTGTTGATACCTTGTGATGTCATAATTTGAATTTTATTGATTATAGTTATGGTTTAATGAGCATAAAAACTAATTAATATTTTGTTCTGAAACACAACAAATGCTAATTGTGGTATAATATCTTCCAACTTGAATCACATTCCAGTTCTCAATGGAACTAACTTCAAGGAATGGAAAGAGAACATTATGTTAGTTCTCGGCTGCATGGATCTTGACCTTGCACTTCGGATTGAGCAACCCATCCTTACTGCCACAAGTTCAGTGGAAAATAAAAGGGATGCTGAAAAATGGGATCGCTCAAATCGCATAAGTTTAATGATCATTAAGCGCGGCGTTCCAGAAGCCATTAGAGGTGCAAACGAGCAGTCTATTAATGCTAAAGATTTTCTTGCTGAAATTGAACAATGTTTTGCAAAAAATGATAAGGCTGAAACAAGTACTTTTTTGCAAAAGATGATTTCAATGAAGTATAAAGGCAAAGGAAACATAAGGGAGCACATCATGGAGATGTCTCATCTTGCTTCAAAACTTAAGGCATTGAAACTAGAAATTTCTGATGATTTTCTAGTTCATTTGGTATTGCTTTCTCTTCCTGCACAATTTAATCAGTTTAATGTCAGTTACAACTACCAAAGGGATAAATGGTCTCTTAATGAGCTCATTTCCTTTTGTGTGCAAGAAGAAGAAAGGATGAAGCAGGAAACAACTGAAAGTGCTCATTTTGCTAATACCTCTAAAGGTAAGGGCAAAAGAAAGAGAAAAGAAGCTGCTACTAAGGGACCAGTGCAAAAGAAACAACATTTAGGCAATGATCAAAAGAAAAAGGAATCAGGACCTCCTAAATGCTTCTTTTGTCAAGAACCCAGTCACTTGAAGCCGGATTGTCCAAAATACCACGCTTGGCGAGTTAAGAAAGGTATAATCCGTGCTTTGGTCTGTTCTGAGGTTAATTTAGTTTCTGTACCTAGAAATACTTGGTGGATAGATTCTGGTGCTACTACTCACATAAGTGTTTCTATGCAGGGTTGCCTGAACTACTGAAAACCAAATGATGTTGAAAGATATATCTATGTGGGTGATGGAAAGCAGGTTGAAGTCAAAGCAATTGGCACATTTTGTTTATTACTAGATACTGGCTTTTATTTGGATTTTCAAGACACTTGCATTATACCGTCTTTTAGACGCAATTTGGTTTCTGTTTCTAAATTGGATAAATCTGGTTATTATTGTTCTTTTGGAAATGGTGAATTTAGTTTGTCTTTAAATTCAAATGTTATCGGTACTGGTTCTCTAACATATTGTGATAAGTTATATATGCTTGATATTGTTACTTCATATAATGAAACCTTGCACGTGGATTCACGTGGTACTAAGCGAAAATTAAATAATGAAAATTCAGCAACATTATGGCACAAACGCTTAGGCCATATCTAAAAAATGAGAATTGATAGGCTTGTGTCAGATGGAGTGTTAAGTAACCTCAACTTCACAGATTTAAAAATTTGTGTTGAATGCATCAAGGGAAAACAGACAAAAACCCAAAGATTAGATGCCACTAGGTCTTCAGATGTCTTAGAATTGATACATACAGATATTTGTGGACCATTCCCTTCGGCTTCATGGAATGGTCAACAATATTTTATATCATTCATAGACGATTACTCATGTTATGGGTATCTATATCTTATTCATGAAAAATCTCAGTCACTGGAAGTGTTTAAATCTTTTAAACTTGAAGTTGAGAACCAACTTAATAAAAAGATTAAATGTGTAAGATCTGACCGTGGTGGTGAGTACTATGGCAGATATGACGGATCAGGTGTGCAACGTCCAGGACCTTTTGCTAAATTCCTAGAGGAATGTGGAATCGTCCCACAATACACAATGCTAGGTTCGCCTACCATGAATGGTGTATCTGAAAGACGCAACAGAACTCTTAAGGATATGGTAAGGAGTATGATAAGTCATTCTACTTTACCAGAGCCACTCTGGGGTGAAGCACTTAAGACTGCAGCTTACATTCTTAATAGAGTACCAACTAAAGCAGCTGTTAAAACACCTTATGAGCTTTGGACAGGGAAAAAGCCTTGTTTAACTCATCTTCGTATCTGGGGATGTCCAGCTGAGGCAAGGCCTTATAGGCCAAATGAAAAGAAATTGGACTCCAAAACCGTTAGCAGCTACTTCATTGGCTATTCTGAACGATCCAGGGGTTATAAGTTTTATGATCCTGCAACAAAATCAATTTTTGAAACAGGAACTGCAACGTTTTTTGAGGATGTTGAGTTTGGGGGGAGAAATAAGGTTAGAGACATTGTCTTTGAGGAGGAATCAATCTCGATTCCTACTGTTACTTTTGACAATACACAAATTAATGTGCCTGTCGGAGAAGAAGTAATTCAAGAACCTCAACAAGACAATGTTATGCACTCTCCTGTTCATAATGAACAACCTCAACAACCTCAACTTAGGAGATCCACTAGAGAAAGGAGAAGTGCAATCCCTTCGGATTTCCATGTATATCTCCAAGAAAATGAAGAACCAGATGGAATGATTGAAAATGATCCAATCAACTTCTCTCAGGCCATGCAAAGTTCAAATTCTCAAAAGTGGATTGATGCCATGAACGAGGAGTATAAGTCCATGCAGGACAATAAAGTTTGGGATCTTGTTCCATTACCTGAAGGTACGAAGCCAATTGGTTGCAAATGGATTTTTAAGACCAAAAGGGATTCAAAAGGTAATGTGGAAAGACATAAGGCACGTCTTGTAGCTAAGGGCTATACTCAAAAGGAAGGAATTGATTTTAAAGAGACATTTTCTCCAATTTCAACAAAAGAATCTTTTAGGTTGATCATGGCACTAGTTGCACATTATAATCTTGAGTTACATCAGATGGATGTTAAGACAACATTTCTCAATGGTGACATTGATGAAACTATATATATGGTGCAACCAGAAAACTTCGTATCGAAAGAATCAAAGGAAATGGTTTGCAAACTAAATAAATCTATCTATGGACTCAAGCAAGCCTCCCACCAGTGGTACCACAAGTTTCATCAGATCATTGTCTCATTTGGTTTTGAGGCAAATATAGTAGATGATTGTGTATATCACAAGTTTAGTGGGAGTAAATATATTTTTCTGGTCTTGTATGTTGATGATATATTACTTGCCACCAATGATTTAGGGGTCTTATATGAGACCAAGAAATTTCTTTCGAAGCATTTTGAGATGAAAAATCTTGGGGAAGCCTCATTTGTATTAGGAATCCAAATTCAACGAGACAGATCTCGTGGAATTCTAGGATTATCACAAAAGAGCTATATTGAAAAGATCCTTGAAAGATTTGGCATGCAAAACTGCAAACCAGGAGACACCCCTATTTCAAAAGGAGACAAATTCAGTCTCGATCAATGCCCTAAAAATGACCTTGAAGTTAAAGAGATGCAGAAGATTCCTTATGCATCGGTTGTTGGGAGTCTTATGTATGCTCAAGTGTGTACACGTCCCAACATATCTTTCATTGTAGGGATGTTGGGAAGATATCTAAGCAACCCAGGTATGGACCATTGGAAAGCAGCCAAACGGGTTTTGAGATATCTACAGAGAACAAAAGACTACATGCTCACATATAGGAAATCAGATGTTTTGGAGATCATTGGGTATTCTGATTCTGATTTTGCTGGATGCCAAGACAGTTATCGATCCACATCAGGCTACATTTACTTATTAGCAGGAGGAGCTATTTCATGGAAGAGTGCTAAACAAACTTTAGTAACTTCTTCCACCATGGCGGTAGAATTTGTAGCATGTTTCGAGGCATCAGATCATGCAATATGGCTGCAGAACTTAGTCACGGGGCTGCGTATTATTAGTATTGAAAGACCATTAAAGTTGTATTGTGACAATAAGTCAGCAGTGTTGTATTCCAACAACAACAGAAGTTCCACAAAGTCAAGGCATATTGACATTAAGTTTCTTATTGTTAAAGAAAGAGTGCAAAATGGAAAAATCACAATAGAGCACATCGGGACAAACTTCATGATAGCGGATCCGCTCACGAAGGGATTACCTCCCAAGGTCTTTCATGAGCATACTACACACATGGGTGTGATAAATATTGATGATATTTTGTTTTAGTGGGAGTTTTACAATTTACTTTTGGGTGCTTTATTTTGGTTTAAGAACAATTATGTTTTTCTGTACAGACTTAAGAATTCGTTAAATTTCATTATTAGTTGCACTTATTTGAAGTTTGATCTCACTTCAAGTTAAAGAGGAACTCGTCGGAAATCAATTTTGATTTTGTGACCATGCATCATGTTTAATCTATGTCGTTAGTTATACTTATATATGTGACCATTGATGGTTTAGTTACGTAAATTGTAACAAAGACCGCATTGATCCTATACAGTTATGATTAATGGACAAGACTGTTTAAGGGTACCAATATCATGATAACATACATTAAAGCGCTAATATGGTTATATGTACATTTATATATTCATGGTCCAGTGGGAGATTGTTAGAAAATCATGGGACCATTCTATAAATGAACATATATATTGTTATCATTTAAATCCAAATATTATGGCAAGTGTATAAGATTGTTGATGGACCGATATTCACTTACCATTGGTGGCTTGAGTTCCCGGTTTGACTCAAGATCCTCAAGATCCCTTCCATCTCTCACATTAGGGTTTATCTCCATCTATAAATATATGTGATGAGGAGCAAATCATAGTGGACGGAATTAATTCACAAATTCGTTTTTCTTGAGTGCAAAGGGTTCTTAGAGTTGTCTTGAGATCAACTGGAAAACCAAGCTTGTTCTTCAGATCCAAAAGCTTCAATGGAAACAGGTACACAATCTCCTTCACCTATTTTCTTTTATCCAGATTCGAGTTTAAGATCTGGTCTTGAAAGCTTCTGCATATATATAGAATAAGTTAATAAATACTTACACATTAGGGTTAACTAGAAGTGGGAATGTTATATCGAGTTATTAAAACATCCAATACCTCGATTGAAATAAATTATACGTTCCAATTTTTATTAGAAAGTAGCATTCACATATATACATCCATGACTTTTACCATAAAATAGAAATATTGCCACATACCAAATAACATATAAATCATTTCGGGTATTATATGTAGACATATAATAATACAATGCTAGAAAAGCAAAATGTTTTTGTACTCTTTGGTCAATCGTCAGAGTTGAAAAGGTTGTAGGATATTTTTTTTGAGAGTCGTGTGTATTTTTTGTAAACGCTTTGTTTTTGTTCTTGACCAAATTAAATTTGTGTACCGGGAGTCATCCTACAAACAAAAAAGTAAGCAAAACTGAAATAAGACTAAAACTAATAAAAGGTTCTTTTTTTTTTTTTTTTTTTTTTTTTTTTTTTAAATAAAAAAGTTTGGGCTCAAATTGAAAACTCATCAAAATCACAACTCTGTTGTGAAAGTTAACCCAACAATATACATCGGAGATAAACATGTGGATGGCTAGGGAGAACATGTACTTTCTAGAAGAACGAAGCTTCGTCATGGTCCTCTTTGCTTGGTCAACTCAAATTTTTGATTAATGAATATAACTAGTGATGCAAAAAAAAAATCTAATTGTTCATACGTTCATTAGGGAATAATATTTTTGCATTAATTGATGATATATTCAGCGGTAAACTAATAAACAACGTACAAAAATATATGAAAAATTAAATTGAAATATTTGAAATTTAAAGTTTAATGAATTAAACGACAATGTATTAATAGTTTAAATCTCTGGCTGGCCATCAGTTCAATTAAGAAAAAAAAAAAATCCTCGTTAATGTCAGTTTATAAAATACTTAAAAGTTAAAACGGATTAATATTACTAAAATAACAAAAACAACTCTGAACACCTATGGCCTCTATTATTAGTGAATGTTTCATATCATATATTATTCTTAAAACAAATATTGAAGCCCCGCTAATCAAAGAATAATTTTTTTTGAACTATAACGAATAGTATTATATGTTATGCCTTTTTCAAAAAAATCAAATACTTTATTTATCATGAAAATAAATTTAACTTTTTTTTAATTAGCTATGAAAAATGTGTGGGATACTCTTCATTTGTTTATTACAGTTTATTAATGAAATCGACTTTGTTGAATGAGAATATAGTCAATAAAAGCTGGTCAAACATATATAAAATCCGACGACAAAGCATGTATAAATACTCTTCAAAACCATTCCTACCAACACAACAATCACAAGTACTCTGAAAACACACAAAAAGAACTTGAAGAGAGCAAAGAAATGGAAAAGATTACAAGAAGCCTTTCGAGAAGCCTTTCAAGAAGTGTTTCGAGTTCTGTTGATACAAATAGAGTCTGGAGGAGAACAACACACAGAGAGTTTGATGGTGGGAGGAGCATAAGGACTGTCCGTCTTGGAGAAGACAACCATGGCAGCAGGTTTTCGAAGATCAAGAAAATGTTTAACTTCATTAATGGCTCCAAGAAAAATGGGAAAGATGCTTCAAAGGCTCGTCGATCATCCAAGATTGCTAGTTCCAACGATGAGTTCCAAAACAGATTACTTGTTGAAATTTACAAGAATATGTCGTCAGTTCATGAACTACGTGGACAAGTTTAGAAGTTAGACTCTAAGATTTCGTGTTTTATTTTCAATCGATTTATTTAAATTCTTTGGCATCCAAAAAATTCTTATTATTGAAGTATATATTCATACTTGACATTATTGTCCAGCCTTCCATTTGGTATGATGCAATCAATGAACAAGCTGCAAATATAAGTTAATAGTATTTTGTTATGGATATGTAATAGATACTGTTATAGTTGTCGTTTACCGTTTTATAGTATTAGAGTTGCATTCCAATCATGATTTCCTTATAGATATTACTTTCATTTTACAATGAATCCTTGATATGTATTTAAGCTTATTCGAGATTTCATTAGTGTGATGAGTTCATGGTATAAGAAGTCTAAGGATCCTAAAAGTTGAACCCAAAAACAAGACACCATTCCATTCCTTGTTCTCATATTAAGGTTGACCAACCCCTCTCTCTTTATTTCTCTCCAAGGCTCAACACCACCTTCCACTTTTATGTCCCGCAGGGCACGATTCAAATATCCAAGACGAGCCCGAAAAAAAGGCGCTTAAGCCCTAACGTGTAACAAATTAAATTATATAAGCTAAAGTTTTTTTTAAAACGTCACTTAGGGTATCTGGAGTCTGGTTAATTAGCAGATGTAATATTAAAAAAAAAAAAAAAAAAAAGGGCCCCTAAACAATTTGGTCCCTATGCAGCTGCCCATTTTGCCACCCTCAACACAAGCCTTGCATGACCGCTCCTCCATATGCAACCTCAAAACATCACCCACTTCTCATCCTAAAAGACGTTCTTGAACCCATGTAATGGCGACCGATACTAAAATTAAATACACCCTGTAGTCACCATCTCCAATATTGATACCTTCATCCTCGTAACCATAAAAATATAAAATAGTCGTAGCTTCTTGGGAAGCAAATATTTTGATTTTCTTACCATGTTCTGATGTTCACCAAGTCCTCGGTCACCTATTACCACCAGCCACCCCACCGTTGCCCCTCTCGATGCCACATCAACCGACATAGTTAAGGATATGTTGGACCATTGTAAGAATATATGAAAAACACAAACTCAACACTTTCCCAACATCATCAATCCATTCATTATATATGAATTGGATGGTTTACATTAAATAGATTACAATAGAAAACCTCACTACAATCACACTGATCATTCATTTTTACACAAGAATAACAACACAAAGGAAGAACCCTAATCTGAAACCGTAAATGATATATGAATAACGAGAGAAAAAGAAAATATATGTGAAAGCAAAAATGAGGTTATAGAATCAACAGTTGCAACCAATATATATCCTGGTCATGAATAACCGTTTAACTGTCAAACCCATTTCACATTCTCATAACTTACACAATAAGCCCTGAAGAATAAATAATATAACACAAAATACCCACAACACAGATTAATATTCAAATATTATGCTTGAAAATCATAAATGTATACGAAAGGAGTAGAGATACATCAGTTGTGAATTGCAATTAAAGACTAAGATACACGCGTAGCTAATGTGACTAAGTTCCAAGTACATATCCTTATCACTTATTTCATAAACATTTTTTTTAGTAAAATCTTATATAATAAGTATACTGTTTTCTTTGTGGCCATTATAGCATGTTTGAGTATTACATGAAACTTGTTTTAGAGTTGTTTCACTTAAAAAAGAAACTAATATTTATGATCATCGTACTTATGCATCTCATTTAGGATGGGTTAACTTGAGCCTTCATAGGATTTGTTCCTTATCTATAACACTACAAGAAAAGAAAGCATTAGCGGCGACGCCTTTAGCGGCGACAGCCAGCAATAGCGGCGACAAGTAACGCGTCTTTTACGTGTCGCCGCTATTGCTGGCTGTCGCCGCTAAAGGCGTCGCCGCTAATGCTTTCTTTTAGCGATCCGCGTCATTTTCACCCCAGCCGTCCGATTTGTTTTCAATCTAACGGTTGTTAAGGAAAGCGGAAAGGCGCGCTGAGTTTTCCCTCCGTGTGTCGCCGCTAATGCCCTAATGTTGCCGCTATTGCCCTTCGTCGCCGCTAATATGCGTCGCCGCTAATGCTAAACGCATATACCCTTCACAGTTTACCTTTCTGCCATTCACAGCTACCTTCTCTCTCGTTTTTTCTTCAATATCTCGCAATTTTTCAACTTGGTGGACGCATTGCTTCTTGGACCGGTGCTAGCTAGCTTCTCCTTCCCTCAAGGCAGCCACAATACCGCCACAACCCCAACCAAGGTCGACATTTAGCCAAAATTCCGAAATTGCCCCCAACCAAGGTCAAAATTCTCATCTTCTTTATGATTTTTCTGTTTTAGATGATAAATAGTGAGTATTTTTCAAGTTTGTTGAGTGATTATGTTTGTATTTTGATATATGAATTGGTTATGCATTTTGTTGGATTGTATGTATTTTGTTGGTTATGCATTTTGTTGGATTGTTGAATTATTATGTGTGTTTTGTTCACATTTGTGGGAATTTTGTTGGATTGTATGTATTTTATTGAAATTTATGTTTAGATTACATTGAAGTTATACCACATTGCCTTAACATGAAACTTAGATGTATATATTTGTATGAAATTGGAATATGCAAATTGGATTAAATTGGAATATGCAAATTGTATGAAATTGAATATATACATTTGGCTTAATTGTATGAAATTGGATGAAATTGAAATATGCATTTAGCTTAATTAGGTTATTGAAATATGAAATTGGATGTATACATTTAGCTTAATTAGGCTATTAATAGCAACTTACTTCTAGTAATGTATTGTATATGGTTTGAAAGTGCTTAATTTTGTTAGTGACTTAATGTTTGACCAACTTAATAGCAACATACTTTTAGTGACTTAATGTTGGTCATTACAACTTTAGCTTTAATTAGGTTATTAATAGCAATGTATTTCTAGTAATTTTAATTTAAATAGAATAAAATTAAATTAATTTAAAAAAAACATTAAAAAATAATAAATTAATTGTAAAATCAACTTAAAGTAGTTTTAAAATCAAGTTAATGTTAATATTAAAATAAAATAAAATTAGTTTAATAAATAAATTAAACTAATAACAAAAAAGAAAATATTAAATTAATTATAAAATCTAATTAATTTACTTTTAGAATCAAATTATATTAATTATAAAACTAACTTAATAGCAACGTACTTCTTGTAATTTTAATTTAAATAGAATAAAATTAAATTAATTTAAAAAAACATTAAAAAATAATAAATTAATTGTAAAATCAACTTAAAGTAGTTTTAAAATCAAGTTAATGTTAATATTAAAATAAAATAAACGACAGCCAGCAATAGCGGCGACAAGTAACGCGTCTTTTACGTGTCGCCGCTATTGCTGGCTGTCGCCGCTAAATGCGTCGCCGCTAATGCCTTCTTTTAGCGATCCGCGTCATTTTCACCCCAGCCGTCCGATTTGTTTTCAATCTAACGGTTGTTAAGGAAAGCGGAAAGGCGCGCTGAGTTTTCCCTCCGTGTGTCGCCGCTAATGCCCTAATGTCGCCGCTATTGCCCTTCGTCGCCGCTAATATGCATCGCCGCTAATGCTAAACGCATATACCCTTCACAGTTTACCTTTCTGCCATTCACAGCTACCTTCTCTCTCGTTTTTTCTTCAATATCTCGCAATTTTTCAACTTGGTGGACGCATTGCTTCTTGGACCGGTGCTAGCTAGCTTCTCCTTCCCTCAAGGCAGCCACAATACCGCCACAACCCCAACCTAGGTCGACATTTAGCCAAAATTCCGAAATTGCCCCCAACCAAGGTCAAAATTCTCATCTTCTTTATGATTTTTCTGTTTTAGATGATAAATAGTGAGTATTTTTCAAGTTTGTTGAGTGATTATGTTTGTATTTTGATATATGAATTGGTTATGCATTTTGTTGGATTGTATGTATTTTGTTGGTTATGCATTTTGTTGGATTGTTGAATTATTATGTGTGTTTTGTTCACATTTGTGGGAATTTTGTTGGATTGTATGTATTTTATTGAAATTTATGTTTAGATTACATTGAAGTTATACCACATTGCCTTAACATGAAACTTAGATGTATATATTTGTATGAAATTGGAATATGCAAATTGGATTAAATTGGAATATGCAAATTGTATGAAATTGAATATATACATTTGGCTTAATTGTATGAAATTGGATGAAATTGAAATATGCATTTAGCTTAATTAGGTTATTGAAATATGAAATTGGATGTATACATTTAGCTTAATTAGGCTATTAATAGCAACTTACTTCTAGTAATGTATTGTATATGGTTTGAAAGTGCTTAATTTTGTTAGTGACTTAATGTTTGACCAACTTAATAGCAACATACTTTTAGTGACTTAATGTTGGTCATTACAACTTTAGCTTTAATTAGGTTATTAATAGCAATGTATTTCTAGTAATTTTAATTTAAATAGAATAAAATTAAATTAATTTAAAAAAAACATTAAAAAATAATAAATTAATTGTAAAATCAACTTAAAGTAGTTTTAAAATCAAGTTAATGTTAATATTAAAATAAAATAAAATTAGTTTAATAAATAAATTAAACTAATAACAAAAAAGAAAATATTAAATTAATTATAAAATCTAATTAATTTACTTTTAGAATCAAATTATATTAATTATAAAACTAACTTAATAGCAACGTACTTCTTGTAATTTTAATTTAAATAGAATAAAATTAAATTAATTTAAAAAAACATTAAAAAATAATAAATTAATTGTAAAATCAACTTAAAGTAGTTTTAAAATCAAGTTAATGTTAATATTAAAATAAATGGATGTTTATACTTACACTGCGTGCATAGTCAATGGTGTTAGGTTTATGGTACTTAGTCGTGATGCACAACGCAAAACGCAAAACTCTGGGGTTCTAGCGGTTGGTGAGAATGGAGAGAAATATTATGACCAGTTAGAAGAGATTATGGAGGTGCAATATCCATATGATTATTCGACTGTAATATTTCGGTGCAAGTGGTTTGATACGGGAGATATTCCTGATGATAATTTCATAAGTATCGACACAGAAAAAGAAGCGTACCAAGATGATCAACTCATATATGCTTCACAAGCCAAACAAGTGTTCTACATCCGCCAGCCTGTTAATCATCGAAGAAACCAAAACAACAACCCTCGTTGTATCGTCGAGCATGTTAATCATCGAAATATTTGGGATCTACCATCCTACAATCCTCGTGTCCAAAATGCTTACAGTGACTCTGTCCAAGATGTCGACAATGTGGAGGCCGAAAATGTTGACATAGTTCAAAACAACTCTTCATCTGGAGCTAGACTTTTTATTGACTTCTCACAATACTTTCAAAACAATGTTGATCTAGCTCAAAACAATGCTGATTATGATGATGAAGACGAGACTGAAGTACCTCCGCCAACGGGTAGAATCGATAATGTTTCCGATGAAGAGACTGATTATGATGATGGCGATTCTGATTATGATACGGATGAAGAAGACATTGAATTATATGATCAAGATTCTGATTAAAAAATCAATTCTTTTTGGTAATAGAAACTTTATTTGAAATGTAACTTTAATTCATATTGTTTGTTTATGTTTTATTTATGTTGTTTGTCTATATTGTATATCTTACAATTTCGCAGGGTAACTAACTTTTATTCATATTGCAGATGAGGTTTACTTGGGCAATACTCTTGGCCATGATGGCCGATGTTATGGGGCTTGGACACGGAGGTGATGGAGCCGGGGATCCACCACCTCCAGGAGGCTTTGGTCGTGGTCAGCACGAACAAGATGGTGAGTTTTATTCTGATATATTTATTAACTATTTTTATTATTTTATAATAAGTTATCATGACTAATATGTTTAATTGTATTTTTGCAGCCGAGCTTCCTAAAAAAAGGAGAGGCATGTCAAAAAATATTGAGTTGGGAAAGTTGATAAGGGCAAATAAGGGAAAGCCCATAGATTTGGATTTCGACAGGGAGATCACATATTCCCCTGTCGGGAAGCGTGGTAATTGGTTCACCCATGAAATTGGGAGGTATTTGTGGAACAATGTCCCTTTCAACGTATCTGGTTGGGACAATGTTTCCCCCGCTTTAAGGAACGCAGCAGTTGTTCATCTAAAGGTAACTTGGATACAATTTTAATTTTAGTTGTAATTGTTATTTAATTAACTAAACTTCTTGTGTTTTGCAGAATAAATTTGATTTGGATAAGGTTAACATGGATCCGGAGCGTACTCAATTGTTGCGGAGCATTGATTCAAGTCTTGCAAAAGTTTACAGAGGTCGAAAAAGTAAAGCTCATGCTTATTTTAAGGAAATTGGGGGCCCTGCAGATATCCAAGCTGCATTAAACAACCCCCCTAACGGAATGTCACATGAAAATTGGGCGAAGGCAGTCGAACATTTTCAAACGCCAGAATTTTTAAGGCGTTCGGCGTCAAACAAGGAATGTCGTGCAAAACAAGTAGTTGTAAACAGAGGGGGGTCGAGCTCATACAGCAATGCATGTTTTAAAGAGGTAAGTTATGATATATTTAAATATTTATTTAAAGTATAACTAATCTAAATTTTAATGTTAAATAGGATATCAGTCGAATCGAAGCTTTTCGTAAAGCTAATTCCAATCGCCAAGGGGTATTTTATAGTCCTGCAGTCGAGCAACAATACGTAAGTGGTTAATTTGTATTTTTCATATAAGTGTTTATATCGTCAAAGGTATTTAGTAATCTAATTTTTATGATTTTTATTGTTTTTAAAAAATACAGAATGCTTTACTCGAAGAGATAAACCAACGAACCCAAGCTACTTCTGAGGCAAGCGGTCTAGCACCAACTGATATAAAAGATTGTTTTGAAAGAATATTGGGTGTTCGACGAGGACATATCAGAGGCATTGGGCGTAAACCCCCTACCGTTGTGTCTATGTACGATCAGCAACAACCAATGACACAAGAACAACCACAATCACAGGTAATTGTTAGTAAATGCTATAATGGAATGGTATAATTAATTATAATGTTATTCTGATATATTGTTAATATATTTTGTTTTTTTATAGTTGCAAATGCTCCAAACAATACTACAGGACCCGACTTGTTCTGCAGCATTGGAAGAGTGGTTTCGCTCATTGCCGCCACCAAATAATGGAGATGATGATGAGGACGAGTAGTTATTTTAGGATTTTATGAAACGTTTTGTAATTCGAAACAATACTAAATGTGGTATATATATGGATTAATTTTATGTATTAATATTTTGGATTGATTTTATGTATTAATATTTCTATATAAAATTATCAGATTTTTCAAATGTTATATGGATTAATATTTGGATTGATTATAAATTTAATGTGAAATAAATAAACAAAAAAAAAAAAAATCAAAAGAGCATTAACAGCGACGGTAATAGTGGCGACGGCGTCCTATTAGCGGCGACAACATATTAGCGGCGACGGGCAACATTAGCGACGACGGGAGTATTAGCGGCGACACCAAGTATTTGCGGCGACATTGAGCGTATTAGCGACGAATCAATACCGGCGACGTATTTGCAGCGACATGTCGCCGCTAAAGGTATTAGCGGCGACAAGCCTAACCTTTAGCGGCGACGTGTGTCGCCGCTGTTGCCCAATCTTCTTGTAGTGTAACCTTTATGGTCATTGTTAAATTTATTAAGTTACTAACAATGACTTGAAGCGGTTAGCTTCTAACTGGGAGTAACCTTAGACAATTTGCATCCTAGCATGATAGGGGCCTTATTTGAGAGTAGAAAATTTGGTTTGTGAATTAGATGCATATGCATTGTATTATCGTATAGGTTTTAAAATGTTAGAATTATGTTATATGATTTTGGTTATTCCAATTATCATATTCAATTCCATTGTGTAATTATGGGTTTACTCACTATGTATTCCCAATGTCTAACATTACTATTTTGACATATACTCAAATTAGAATATGGAACTAAGAACATTAAAACACTACTAGAAAACTAGCGCAATAGCTACGGCACAATTCGTAGCTATTCGGTAGGTACAAGGCGATACCTACGAATTTACTACGGAAAATTCCCTGTAGCATAAATGCCCGTGGGAAAATTTTTACCTACGGAATTGCTACGGACTAGCTACTGAATAGCTACGAATTTTTTCATAGGTATAATACCTACGGAATAGCTACGGCCATTAATTGCTACGGAATACCTACGGATTGCCAACGGGTGTATGTTCCTACGGAATAACATGGCTACGGATTTCATACGGATTACCTACGCAAGTATTTTCCTACGGAATAGCTACGGAACTGTTTAGCTACGGATTTCCTACGGATTAACAACAGAACTCATATTTGACTAAAATTGACTTTCTTCCTATACAGAATACCTACGGACCTATTTAGCAACAGATTTCCGTAGCTAGTCAGTAGCTAATTTCATTTTATCAAAAAAATAAATTTTAAAAATTTAAAAATTTCCATTTTTTATCAAATACCATATCAATTCAATTTGTCCAAAATACACCAAAAAATGTCCCTAATACCAACTTTGACACATTCATTTCCATTGTCTTAAATACCATACAAATGTCTCAAGTACCATACAAATTAAGCATAACAAAACAAGCAAACAATACAAGCATTTACAAATTCAATTGTTCCAAAATACTTATCAATTGTCCTCGGGTGGATTATTGTGGGGAACCACGGGGTTGATTTCCAGACATATTTATCATCCTCATAACCATCTCCATTTGTTCTTTCATTTGTTGTTGTTCCATGACAGAAACTTGCGCACGCAACCTATCAACCTAAAAAATGGTGACAAAATTTAATACTTAAACAATAATAGCAATGTATTTTAGTTTATTGTAACAATGCATTTTAGTTTATAATTATAGCAATACACTTAACTTTTAAACCATAATAGCAACATATATTTATTTATTATCAATTTAATCAATATTATCAACAAACTACATAACCTTTAACCATAATAGCAACATACTTTTGTTTATTATCAATTTAATCAATATTCTCACCAAACTACCTAACTTTTAACCATAATCGCAACATATTTTTGTTTATTATCAATTTAATTAGTATTATCAACATACCTCTTGTTGCGTGTTATCCGGCTGGGTGGACTAGCTGGATTGGGAGGATGGAGTCCCTAAAACCAAAAAATGTATATCTGATGCTCCTATCCCATAGATAGCACCCTTCCTCTTTCCTTTTCTTCTAAGTTGGCTTTCCTCCCATACATCTACATCATCCTTACGATTTGAAGGATCTTCACCAAATTTGTTGACCAACCCCTGCAGATACGTCTCCTACAAATTACAAAAAACATGATTGTCATACACAAAAATGAGACAATCAATATACATAAATGATAAAGATAAGTTACTAGTGCTTCTTTGGCCGTCTGCGAGCAATATTCAACATTTTCATGATTTCCCTCAAAATATTTTTTCTTTGACTCGGCAGTGCCATGCGTCTTCACAAAAACATCATATTGTGTGGGTGGTTTACCCATCAATTTTTCCTACATAAAAGTCAACATACAATTAATGTAGTTAGTTTTATAACAAAATAAGAAAAATAAAATTTATTATTGTGATACTTACTAATTTCCTACGGTGCTAGTCAAATCCTATACTACCTGCAGTGTGTCTTGCTGTTGACCCACTAGAATCTGCAGTGTTGCGGGTCTACTGAGCGAAAACATCTGTATTTGTGGAAACATCTTGTGAAGAATCTGGTTTCACACTTTTGGATAAAAAAAATAACATATATATATATATATATATATCATATTTAACAGATCTAAAATCTCAAATTCAACCTATATTTCATATTTAACAAATCTATAACCACACATTCAACAAAGTGCATGAGGAAGTAATTTTAACAAATCTTAAACACCAAAATCAACCTAAAACATCACATTCAACAAAAAAATCAACCTAAAACCTCATATTCAATAGAAAAATCAACCTTACTAGCTCACATTCAACAAAATTAAACCTAAAACAAAGTAATTTTTAAAAAGAAACAAAAACGAAAAAAAAAAACTAGGTTTTACCTTTGTTGTCTCGGCGACGGGAAAATGCAGCAGGAAGAAGCACCGGCAATGGCAGAGCCGTCGACGTCGGAAAAGTGCAGGAGGAGGAAGGGGCGCCGCCACCAGGGGGAAGAGTGCGTCGACCACCAAAGAGAGAGAGAGAGTTGTTAGTGTTTTTTTTTCTTGTGTAACAGATAGCTGCGAGAGGGGGAAGACAGAAAAGGGGCGTTTTTCATTTAAAAAGACACTTACGGATTAGCTACGGCAAGCAAAATAAAAAATGAAAAAGTGTTGCAGCAAGAATCGAACTCGAGTCTCACACGTATTTAACCAACAGTCATACCAACGGGCCAGGTATGCCACTTCCTTAATAGTTTAGACTCCTACTAATTTTATTTTGTTTTTGGAAAAATAAAGAAAAACGGGGTGGGGTAAGAATCAAACTCGAGTCTACTGCATAACTAACCAACACAATTACCATCCGGTCGGGCATGCCATATCCTTGCTGTGTTAGTCTCCTATTAATTTTATACACATTCTTTTTTCGATTATTATTATTATTATTAATATTCAAGTATTAAAACTTTTTTTTATGATCATATGTATGTGTGTGCTTATTATTATTATTATTATTATTATTATTATTATTATTATTATTTTCTTTTTAATATTCAAGTCTTAAAACTTTTTTTTTCATTATTTTTTTTCAATAATAATAATATTCAAAAACAATTAAAAATGTGGTTAACACACAAACAAACAATTAAAATAATATACGTTTAATGTATAAATTAAATAATGAAAAAATATGATAATTATGGGAAATATGTATATTTGTATAAGTATGTATGTGTGTGCTTATGTATATGTATGTGTGTGTAAATGTATGTGTGTGTATATGTATATGTACTCATTACAACGTTAAACAATGAGCAATGGATTATAGTGTTAAACCAGTAAACAAGTAATGGATCTCGTATGTGCACATGGCTTTATGAATGATATTAATAGCTATAAGTTTGTGAAAATATAGATAATCGTATATAATAGAGGTGTGAAAAAAACGGAGCAAAAAAAAACGACGTTTGGTGCCCAAAAAATCGAAAATAAGAAAAATCCCTAGCTACGGATTTTTCTTATTTTTGATTTTTCGGGCACCAGACGTCGTTTTTTTTCGCACCGTTTTTTCACACCTCTATTATATATGATTATCTATATTTTCACCAACTTATAGCTATTAATATCCTTCATAAAGTCGCGTGCACAGACAAGATCAATGTTCGTTTAATGGTTTACCACTATAGTGTTTATGAATACGTACACATACATCTCACAAACATGTATACATACACATATACATGTACACATATACCACAACTCATTCATGTATATAAATATACATATACAAACATAATCCATCACAAGTTGGTGAAAAGTATAGACATTACAATGTTAAACAACGAAACGAGTACTTGATCCTGAAGGGGCACACGACTTTATGAACGATATTATTAGCTACAAGTTGGTGAAAATATAGATAATCATGTATAGTAGAGGTGTGAAAAAAACGAAGCCAAAAAAAAAATGACGTTTCGTGCTCAAAAAATCGAAAATAAGAAACATTCGTAGCTAATCTGTAGCTAATTAGCTACGGATTAGCTACGAAATTCTAATGGAAAGCATATTCCGTAGCTATTTCGTAGGTAATTACCTACGGATTAGCTACTGAATATGCTTTCCGTTAGAATTCCGTAGCTAATCCGTAGCTAATTAGCTACGGATTAGCTACGAATTTTTCTTATTTTTGATTTTTCGGGCACCAGACGTCGTTTTTTTCGCTCCGTTTTTTCACACCTCTATTATGTATGGTTATCAATATTTTCACCAACTTATAGCTATTAATATCATTGATAAAGTCACGTGCACATACAGGATCCATGTTCGTTTAATGGTTTAACACTATAATGTTTATGAATACGTACACATACATCTCACAAACACGTATACATACACATATACATGTACACATATACCACAACTCATTCATGTATGTAAATATACATATACAAACATAATCCATCACAAGTTGGTGAAAAGTATAGACATTACAATGTTAAACAATGAAACGAGTACTTGATCCCGAAGGGGCACACAACTTTATGAACGATATTAATAGCTACAAGTTGGTGAAAATATAGATAATCATGTGTAGTAGAGGTGTGAAAAAAACGAAGCAAAAAAAAAAAACGACGTTTCGTGCTCAAAAAATCGAAAATAAGAAACATCCGTAGCTAATTGGCTACGGATTAGCAACATATTTTTCTTATTTTTGATTTTTCGGGCACCAAACTTCGTTTTTTTTTACTCCGTTTTTTTCACACCTTTATTATAAATAATTATCTATATTTTCACCAACTTATAGCTATTAGTATAATTCATAAAGTTGTGTGCACATACGGGATCCATTACTCGTTTAGTGGTTTAACACTATAATGATTATTAATACGTTCACATACATCTCACAAACGTGTATACATACACATATACACGTACACATATACCATAACTCATTCATGTGTATAAATATACATATAAAAACATAATTCGTCAAAAGTTGATGAAAAGTATATGCATTACAATGTTAAACTGTGAAACGAGTACTTGATCCCGAAGGGCACACAACTTTATGAACGATATTAATAGCTACATGTTGGTGAAAATAAAGATAATCATGTATAGTGGAGATGTGAAAAAAGCGAAGCGAAAAAAAAGATGTTTAGTGCCCGAAAAAATAAAAATAAGAAAAATCCGTAGCTACTTAGCTACGGATTAGCTACGAAATTCTAACGGAAAGCATACTTTGTAGCTAATCTGTAGGTAATTAATATCCGTAGGTATTCCGTAGCCATTTCGTAGCTAATTAGCTACGGAATAGCTACGGATTTGCATCTGTAGCTATTCCGTAGCTAATTAGCTACGGAATAGCTACGGACCCACTTCTGAAGCTATTCCGTAGCTATTCCATTACTAAACTAGGGCATCCGATTATGTAGCTGATCTGTAGCAATTCCGTAGCTAATTAGCTACGGAAATTTTCCGTAGCTATTTTTCGTAGGAAAACGCCATGTTTTCTAGTAGTGAAGGGCCATAACTATGTAGATGTTCATTCAGACCTTTGTCATGATATTTGATTGGATACCCTCATATTTAAAGCTTTTGAACATAAATTGTTTAACAGGAGATATTTGGAACAAATTTTACGACATTGATTTTAAAATGGTTAAATGTTTTTAAAAGATAACAATTTTTCTTTTAGCTCACACAAGTGGTGTTATCCTATGATATACCTTGAATTTAGTATATTACGCATACATAACAAACAATATATGAATGATAAATTAGTCACCAAAGTTCAGGAGTTGAATTTTTGTATAACCAGAAATTAAAGGTCTTTTGGTTTAAAACCTTATTAGATTATGATCCATGTCAAACGCAGGGGAACATATAAAAAAATACATATAAACTCATAAAAAACTGACACAATAATTGTAACGACCCAAAAATCAAGGGTAATAATTTCATTTTTAATATAGCTAAAACATTGCTACCATTTAATTCAAACATTTCAAATCATCATTAGGTAAAACATTTATCAGAGTTCATCCCAAAATCATTCATTGTGGAAATCATAGGTGTGTGCACTGCAATCAATCCGATCCCTTCTTTTCCAAACCGATGATACCCGAAATCAAAACTGTAAACAGTAAGCACAAAGCTTAGTGAGTTCCCTAGAGCATACCCCACACACAATCCACATAGTACATATAATATTAGCTATAAAAGTTATCTCTTCCACACACATGTCATATTAGCTATAAAAGCTATCTCTACCATATACCACATATCATATTAGCTATAAAGCTACCTCTACCCCATAACACATGTCATATTAGCTATAAAAGCTATCTCTACCACATACCAGATATCATATTAGCTATAAAGCTACCACTACCACATAAGCGATGCATACAGACATATAAGGATGTTGTGGGCTCCTTCCAAGGTCTTACTCCAGGATGTCATGGGCTCTTCTACATGGTCTTACACCTAAGTGTCATGGGCTTCCCCCATGGTCTTTACTTGGAAAGCCATGGGCTCCCCCATATGGTCTGACATGCATGCGCCATGGGCTCCCCCATGGTCTTTCATGCAAGTATCATAAAGACAAGTAGCATATCACACATTACATAATCAACTAATATACCACCGATGCATATAAACATATAAGGATGTTGTGGGCTCCTCCCAGGGTCTTACTCCAAGATGTCATGGGCTCCCCCACATGGTCTTACACCTATGTGTCATGGGCTCCACCATGGTCTTTACCTGAAAAGCCACGGGCTCCCACACATGGTCTTATATCCAATTGCCATGGGCTCCCCCATGGTCTTTCATGCAAACAACACATAAACAAATAGCATAGCATATAGCATCTAACAAACTAGCATACCACATTTCACTACCTCAACTAGTGTACCACATAATACAAAATGGGCCGGCCTTGGGGCCTTCGACCCATTGGTATGGTGAGGAGACTTACCTCACACTGCTGAAGTCTCGCAGATAAAACTCTAGCTGCTGGTTGACAGGTTCTCGAACTGTCAACATCCAAACGACAGCCAATTAATAATTGGGTTACAGTATGTAACCATAAATCTACACTTAGGGTAAATAGACCATTTTACCCCTAACCTAGCGTGGTTCAAAACCAATGCCCAAACTCACACTCTGAAGCCCAAAGCCAAATAATCCATCAAGGCCCAACTTATGGCCTAATTTTTGAAATTAGGGACAAACCTCTATATGGACTTATCTGAAGGCCCAACCATTTAGTCCAATCCAAACATTTGACCTTCCAATGGTCCAACCTCTCATAATCCTTAAGGCCCAATTATGGCCTATCTATGTGTCACACCCCAAAACCGGAACGACGGAAACATTCTGGGGTGGATGACGTCATGTCAAGTATCACAACACATGCATTATAGTAATCAAAGTACAACAAAACATTGCATTAATAGTAATAGTTTTACATGGTTTACATTACAATACATCAAAGTAATACAAGTAAATATATAGGTGCAGCTTGGTACTAAACTGTCTTCGTCAGACGCTTCGGGGATGTACCTGTCTAATGCTGACCTGAGAATACAAGTTATTTGAAAAGCGAGTATTAGCTTTTTTACAAATGCTGGTGAGTTCATAAGTATTTAGTGTCATTTCATTTTAATAACTTTAATAAAAGTGGTAGCTTTAGAGTATCCATTAAGTTAGAGTCCTTTCCAGAAAATCCAATATTTTCTTTAATAAAAGCAGTCTTCTACTAAGACTGGACGGTGTTATGTGGTAAAAAGTAGTTTTCCCTTAATCGCCATCATTATCAAAATACAGAATTTGATCATTAAAGAAAGCAAGAGAAATCAGGGAAATAACATATGCCTCAGCAGTGAAGACTGCTGACTAAGGAAAAGGAATCATAGACTCTAGGAGAGTATCGAACAAACAACACGCCTGGCTCAGTCTAACAAAGAGAGACACAGACCCCAAACGGTACCAAATGAAAGGTACAACTAGCAAGGTCTAAAAACAGAGAATACAGACCCCAGACAGTATCAAATGAAAGATACAGCTAGTAAGGTCTTGAAACGGTGTGACTCTGAGAGTGGGTTTCCAGCATACAGTGTAAATTGTTGGTGAAATACCATTACCTTAAGGCCATGAATTATAAGGTAACATGGGATACTCGTAACCATACTAACCGACACTAGAGTACCTGACGCCCTACAAGCGTCTATAAAATGTGACATTTGTCACCCCTTGGCTTGGTAGGCCGTGGATTGTAGCTAGCAGTCAGGGTGCGGGGGTGTCAATCCCGTATAGATCTATACACACAATGTCCGCTCTCCCTACAGGAGACTGTGGTTACCAACTAGACGACAGAGAAGGCCGTGTCCCGAAGATGCATCCCAAATAGTGGGTAGTGGGTTTCCAATATAAGTGTTGAACTAAAGGTAGAGACTCATAAGTGAACTGACTAATGCAAACCTATATGTCTACGCTTGTATACATAATATATAACTAATGAATCAAACGACCTTCGGACGGACATCCGATCCCACCAAACCACATCTCAAGGAAGAAAAGGAAATAGGGCGGACAAGCCTTCCTAAGTCCTTCAACCATTATCTATATGCATCTATACAAGCATAGGAATACATCCAACTACGTTTGAGTGTGTAACAAGTGGAAACGTATCGTGAAGTATAACCAAATCGTGATGTATAACCGAATCGTGTGAAATAACCAAATCGTGAAGTGTAAACGAACAGTATGGAATAACCGAATCGTGAAGTATAAGCGAACAGTGTGAATAACCAAATCGTGAAGTATAAGCGTATAGTGTGAATAACCAAATCGTGAAGTATAAGCATACAGTGTGGAATAGCTGAATCGCGAATTATAAGCGTACAGTGTGGAATAGCCGAATCGTGAAGTATAAGCGTTAACAGGTATAAGTGTATCACGAAGTGGAAACGTTATCAAGTAGGAGTTTAAACTAAGTAAAAGCGAAGCAGTGGTATCTAACAAGTAAGAGTATACGACATGAAAGAGAAGTTTGATGAAAACCTTAGAAAAATCTTTATACTTAAGAAAATCACAACTTGGTGTTCTTTGGTAAAATAAGTTTGAAAACCTTTAGAAATTCTTTGGAACCTTTCATAAACCAGTTTAAAATGAACTTTGATAAAACAGTATAAGTAAGAGTTTTGAACAAGTGAAAACCTTTTTGAAAACCATTTATAGTATCCTACTTGGTAAAACAGTTTACAGTGTGGTAAATCCTTGTTTATGCGGGTTATCAATCACATGTGATTGATATGATAACTGGCATGTTTAGCTTGTATTCCCACCCAATAAAACATGTAAAACCATTTAAAAGGTTCATTCAGGGGTATGAACTCACCTGGTGTAAGTGGATCCAACGAAGGTGCCGGTTGGATGCTCGGTGTCAAGTAAAGACTTGGACACACTTAGTGACCTATTTAACATATGATAACATATGCGCACATAAAATTAGTACATTTAATACTAATTTAACAAGTATAGGCACTCTAAGGAGCAGAAAACACTTTGGTTAAGTGTTTGGGGTGTCCCGGGTAACATTTAAGGGGTTGAATGACTTAGGAATGGAGTTTACTCTTCAAGAGTAAACTCTATACATAGATTTCATGGTCCTGGGACAACTCCCCATGAGTTTATGGCCGTAAACTCATGGTGAGGGTGTTCTAGGATGCTGAAATGCTTTATCTCAATTGTGGAATTTTGCTAGGTCCAAATATAAAAGGTATGAATGGGTTTGAGACACTTAAATGGACCAAATGGGAGTTTACGACCCCAACCATGGGAGTTTATGGCCGTAAGCTCCCAAGGACATCTTTCTTGGGTGTTTTAAGGGCTTAAGTGATTGAGAATAAATCCTATGTATTTTTCCAAGTCAAATGAAGGAGTTTGGGCACCATTTGGGCACCTAATGGGAGTTTACGGCCCATGAACCACCTCTATGGGAGTTCACGGCTGTGAACTCCTACTCCCTTAGTTTCATTGAAGTTTTAAGGCCTTTACACAATGGTATTGTTTCAAGCTATTTTTCCAAGGCCATTTAGGGGATTTAAACTACCAATTGGCATGGTTTGGGGGTGTTTACGGCCTAAGCATGTGCTTGGGCCATAAACTCCATTTCACCCCTCAAATCTATGTGTTTAATTGTTCTAAACCCGAAATGGCATGTCCCTAATTTATGTTTTAAGCCTAAGGATGGTTTGGGAGTGTTTGGAACTTGATTTCACAAGTTTAGAGGGTGTTTACGGCCTAAGCATGTGCTTGGGCCGTAAACCCTCTTTTATGCCCCAAAATTGATTGTGGTGCAAACACTCCTAGGCTAAATCCCCAATTAGTTTCCAAGCTTTTAGGGACAAATTTGGGTCATTTTGGCCTCTTTTTAGGGGTTTACGGCCTAAGGAGGCTCTTAGGCCGTAAACTCCAATTTAACAGCTTACAAGGTCGATTTTTGGGGTATAATCACAAGCCAAGATGTTTAGAACAAGCTAGGGTAAGGGGACTTACGATTTGGAAGCATTTGGTTGCGGATTTGAGATGAAATCGGGCTTTATGAGAGAGACTATAGAGAGAGAGTGTAAATGGGGTGGAATGAAGTACATTCCCCCTTATATATGGGTTGGTGTTGGAGCTCAATGGTATTCTACCCGATACTGCTGTTAAACGGGGCTTTTGGCCGCACCCGATTTAGTGGTCGTAATAAAATTTAACCTTTTTCCAAAATTAATATGGAAATGTAATCTAAGTGTTTTTATTTATTTTATTACGACGAATAACGACATGAAATGTAAATAAATAAAACATTTATTTATTTGGCGACCTCTAATTAATAGAACTTTTATAAAATGGAATATTCTGTGACATCCCCAAAATCACGGCCAGAAAAGACTGATTTTGTTTATGCTTTATGAAAATCAGAGTACTTCGTTTTATAAAAAGGTTGCGGAATGTGTTCCCAGAAAAACATGGTAAATACGTTATTAAAACATTTTCGAGGAAACGTATTTATTTCATTTTAAAACGTTTGGGATGTCATCGTTAATACCGAAACATAAGCATAAACAGAACTTACAATGATTTACACTAGTGATCTACATCTCTTTAAATCTCTCAGTGTAATGTCACTTCACTTCGTCACCTGTGATATACATAAGCTGAGTGGGTCAGGTTGGGAAACCTGGTGAGTACATAGGGTTTTCAACCCACAATAATATAATTGTTATGTTTAATCATCAAACAATTAACCCCATTACCCATCCCCGTTATCTTCTTTACTCTTAAGGATTTAACCTAAGAGTCGTCTATCCTGCATTCGTTTATTCCGAAGTCCCTTACTTCCAGGGTTATAGGACTGGCACTAAATCCATAGCTGCCAATGTTCGTTCATAAAGCACTAATTCCATAGTTGCTATAGTCTATTCATCGGGTACTAAATCCATAGCTACCAGTCTTTATTTAATAGGTACTAAGTCCATAGCTACCAATGTTCAACAGGTACTAAATCCTTAGCTACCAGCGTCTAACTAATAGGTACTAAGTCCATAGCTACCAATTCCCAACAGGCACTAAATCCATAGCTACCAACGTCTAAAAGGTACTAAGTCCATAGCTACCGGTGTTCGTCTCATAGGCACTAAGTCTATAGCTGCCAATATATACTCACGTCATCTTCTATCTCTCATCATTCATCTACCCATCTCATACCCAACATATTCGTATATATAAAATACGTATACAGTTTAAATCCTTTAAAACATGTATAAAACGTTCATCCAACATAGACAGCAAGTATTCAAATAATATGCACACATAGCACGTAAAATACTTCATATCTATGTGTAAGATGAAAGGGACCATGCACTCACTTGAAAGGTGGTGAGTCGGCACTCGGACAGCACTTCGTTACTCTTAAAACAATTATCCCTTGACGAAACCTAGTATCATTACCACTAGAGTTTAGTCTAACGCTTGACGAGACTAATTTAATAGTCTAGCTATTATTACTATTATATAAGCGTTAAATAACACTCAATATAACTCATAATAATAGCCTAAATAATTATTTTAAGGTCCTAACAATGTTACTATAATTAAATAAAATCTATATTAAATATACTATAGGCGTAGCTTACTTACAGCGGGTTTTTATTAAAAACCGGGCTTCGCTGGAGCAGCGTTTCCGAGCCGAAAGCTTTTCTTCTCGGAGCCGTCGGGCGCTCCGGGGCTCTCTTCTCGTGCTAGGGAGGTTCCGTAGACTTGGGAGGGGTTTAGGGAGGTTAGAGAGAAGTTAGAGAGAGAAAGAAAGGCTTATGGTGTGAAGAAAATATGAGGAGTTCACCCTTGTATTTATAGGAAGTGTATAGTAAAGTAGTCTCCAAGCTTCGTCCGTAACTTTTGCATACGAGCTCCGTTTTTGTCTGTCTTTTTACTGTTGAGTTCCTATTAATGAGATCTTCAACTTTCATTTAGACCTCGTTGGCTAATTCTCATTCTATCTCGGATTTACAAAACTGTATCAAATTCGCCGCGCTCGAAAAGTAGGGACTAAGCTTCGTCCATAACTTTTGCATACGAGCTCCATTTTTGTCTCTCTTTTTACCGTTGAGTTCCTATTAATGAGATCTTCAACTCTCATTTAGACCTCGTTGGCTAATTCTCATTCTATCTCGGATTTACAAAACTGTATCGAATTCGCCGCGCTCGAAAAGTAGGGACTAAGCTTCGTCCATAACTTTTGCATACGAGCTCCATTATCGACGTTCTTTATATCCACGCGTTGGTATTTATGAGTACTACAACTTTCATTTAGATCCCGTCGGCTAAAAATCGACCGATCTAAAATTCAGATTTCGGGCTGTGCACTGCTATGCTAAATCTTAGAAAAATCATAACTTCCTCATACAAAGTCAGATTTGGGCGTTCTTTTTATCGATGTTCTTAGTTTAACATATTCTACGACTTTCGTTTAGATCGCTAAGGCTAAATCTCGCTCTATCGTAAATTCACTATTTACGCTTCCCGGTATCGTACCAGTTCCGTCGCGAAACTTCAACGGGTCATAACTTCTTCGTTATAACTCGGTTTTCGGCGTTCTTTATATGTACGAAAACCTTGTAAAATACTCTACAACTTGGTTAAGATTATTTATTCTAAATAATCTTTTGTCGAAAAGTCGTTTTCGACCCCTATTGCCTCTAATTTGACTAGCCCAGATTTGCGGGCGTTACATATTCTGTTAACGGTAACGGGGTAATGTAACGAAATAAACTTGGGTTGTCACATCATCCCCCCGTTAGAGGGAATTTCGTCCCGAAATTCAGGTCTAGGCAAGGAAGTAGGTATGAATGATAGAGGCAGGAGGGTACTTCCTATTCGGTGTCCTCGCATTCCCAAGTGAACTCTGGTCTGTGCTTGTCATTCCAACAAACCTTCACCTACGGGATGCGGATTTCCGTCTCGTGTAGTTAGCGAGTTCCGACTGGTGTATCTACGAGGTTAGGGTTCTCAATGGTTTCTATCAAGATGAGTGGGATACGAAAGGTGACATTAGGCAACACTGATCAAGTCTAGGAGGTGGTTCGATCGGGTGTGAAACTTGTGGAATATCCGAAAGTAGTAGTGGTCTGACGAGGGTTGGACTAATTCTCCGTGAGGATTCTCAGATGGTCCTAAGCTCTCGGAAGGGTAGAGCTTTTCAATACTTAGAACATAGTGTACTTCTATGGCAAGATCATCACTGGCGTGATCGCCATTCCGAAGTTCCTAACGTTCTCTCTCATACTGGTAGTGTAGTCCTTCAGGTTGGTTCTTTGGAAGCTCGGGTTGTCTTTGGTTTCGCGTTTCCTGTCAATTGGCTTTTAGAGGCTTTCTAGATCATCGAATGGGTTGTGTGTCTACGGTATCTTTTCGTTGTAGAGTGGCTATCTCAATCTTGTGCAAAATGAACCTGCACTAATGAATCTTGAGATATCCCTAACGGAAACCCTCAGGGTCAGGGAGATAGGAGTTTCACTAGACGAGTGTTGGACTATCTCTGGAGGTGGTTCTACTATTTCTGCGTGAGATAGTATTCGTGGAACACCTGATAGTCCGATGAAGCTCGTAAGACATGCCCTAATTTCCAAGGCGTTGGCTTATTCTAGTGCGGAAAGCGCATGCTCCTGCATAACCCCTAGACTAATACCATGGCTGGTGTCAAGTTTATAATCTCTTCGGGATCTGGGTCATGAGGCTTAACGCAACTACTTTCACACTTTGATCAAGGATTCTTGGCTGCGGACGTTATCCTGTGGTTCTCGGTATTCTAGTGTTCACTTCGGAGAATGTAGTCTATCGTCTACAAGGTGATGGTGACTTCCTCCATGCGAGAGGGCGGAGGATTTTAGGCACTACTAGCCTGTAACAAGGTGGACGAAGTGCCTGAGTAGTGCGGGCATCTACTGCAACTACTCTTCCGAAGGTTCTGAGTTTTCTCGGTCTAGGTCAAATATGGTGAGTATAGGGTTTCATTACTCGGAACTTCAATCCCTTTACTAACTGATGGTGTTAGCTACTATGTGGGCTTAACCGCTATGACAGCAAATTTCGGATTTGTGGTCATTATAGTAGCTCAACCCGCAGTGGTTCTCTTGAGTCCAACTCCTATTTTATGGAATAGGATGAAGGGCTTTACTATGAGGTTCGTGGTAGAGCTCATACTTGGATCAACCACTAATACTTGGTGTATGCAGGCCATATATAATTGAGGTCGGCAGGATGTTTAGTTGTGTGACTCCACCCTAGACCCACAACCCAACGAGGAACAGGGAGTAGGGAGGAAGCACACATCTTAAATCTTTTTGATCTCAACTATATACCACCTTTATGCATATACCTGGTTATAGTGGTCAGTCCCATGAGTTCTATCCTCTGGGTTCACGAACCTGATGTGCGAGGTGCAAGGAGTCTTTCTAGGGAATCTACGAAGTACGCTTCGGATGGTCATTGTCTTCTGGAGTATCTTGTAGTGTCTTTCGCTTCGGTTTCCATCTGACTAAGAGGGGTTGGTCAACAGTGTGTGGTACCCTTCTCTCGGGTACTTCGTAAGGTTTGAGATAAGAGGTACGACTGACGGATCGTATTAGGTTTGATTATTTGTATTATGTTTAGGTTCGGAAGAACCTTTATTTGCCGACATGGCTACGGAGAAAGTACTTTTTACACAACACTAGGGATGTACACATGGTTACACTACGTCAAAACATGATCAATAGAGTCATGGAAATTTGCATACTTCGACATGACATAAAATGAAGATCGATAGAGTCATGCGCTGAACACGCACACAAGTTCTAGGCGTCTAGGGTTTCGTCCTGTGTATCACTGCTGCGGATACTTGGACCGATAGAGTCGACGCGGAACTATAAAGTGTTCTAAGTGTTTCTGAGTAGAGTATCTTTTCATGAATGGATTCTCACGAGGCATTTCTATAATCGCCTAACATATACTGGTCATATATAATTAAGGTGGGGAGGACTATTGACTGAGCGACTCCGCCCTAAATCCACAAACGAACGAGGAACAGGAAATGAGGCGGCATTCACTCACTCTAGGTCTATCCATCTTAACTATACATGGCCATAACGCATACATTTAGCCATTATAGTTTTACCTAATGAATTTTAAATTTTATAACAGTGCTGCGACTCTCGCCTTAATGGGGAAGTATTTACATTTGAATTAGCCTTTTAATATTTTGCGTTAGTTATTTGAGATTGAGTGACGTACCAAAATCTACCGGGTTCCTTGATGCTTCTCTTTAAGCAGTAGAGTTGGGCTCCTCCTGTGTCTTTGTTGTTTCCTTCAGTTGGGCAATCCCTTTTGAAGTGTCTAATCTCACCACATAGACGACAAACTGTGTCGATCATCACATTGGTGATTGATGCAATACGCACCACCGGGGTTCTGCATACGCGAGCAGTATGCCCCTTTATGTTGCACCTAGCATATATGAGTTCCCGGCAGACACCATGATGATGGTAGCTGCACTTGCTGCAGTGGGGGAGGTTTCCTAGGTATGGTCTTCTTGAAGTCAGGAGGGAAGGATTGACAGGGGTATCGACTGCCTCAGCTCGTTGCCCTTTGGAAGGTCCTTGAGCCGAGGTACCTCCCTCCTCGATCTTAAGTTTTCTCTTTAGTGGATTCGGTTGAGGTTCTTGGGTGGCTGGGTATGCAGGTGTTGGTTGTTGTTGTCCATTGCTAGGATCAGAATTCCCATCAGGGCCCTTGCTAACATTGGCGTTGTTAGCATTCAGGTGAGCCATGACAGCTGCTACGGCTGTCGAGACTGTAGCTTGGAACATAGCTTCATCGAATAAGAGAGGAGGTTTCTTGCTTGTGGACTGGTTACGGTTCTTCGGAGGCATGGTTTTTCCTACACGGAAAGGAGTACATGATAATGAGAGACAATGGCTAAACCTGGACATATCTGTCCTGACTGCATTAGGCATAAATTTTTCCCTTGCCTTAGGTACTGGTTGTCTGAGTGTCGACCTACATCCCTATGATGTAGTCCTGGTAATCAAGGTAGGAGTGTGAGTATCGGAAAAAGGCCATAAGATGGGTGTCATTCCTACTAAGTTACCTTAATACTGGGAAAGGTTTCACTCTCTGGCCTGGAGAGATTTGAGAACGGTTCGGAACGAAAATCGCGGAAAGAGAGGCATCATGAAAGCTCATGGCTAAACACTCTCAATAGAGGTGCGGGGATCCATTCTAATTGTGTTACTGGCAACGGGAAAGAACGATTTAGCTAACACATAGCGTGAGTAGTGTAACCACTAACTCACTAAATTGTATTATTTTATGGGTGTATTAGCGTGATCAACACGAGGAAAAGACAATTCTCGGGTTCCATGAACTGGCTCCCTTTGTCTGCCTCGTATCTCTGATTGGAATCGGCGTTGGTTTCTTTCGGGTAGTTACCTAGGGTTCTCTTCTCAAGAAGACACATTGAATTTCTACTCCATCTTACTTCTGAATCCGACTCCGGGTGTCATCACTTCATGATGGATGACTGGAAATTTTAGAAGTTTAGGCGAATTTCTCATCGATGTCCCTAAAAAGTTATAGGCACTTGGTGAATTCAATAGTCTCAACCCAGTTCATTTATTTCCGAACAGGAAATCTTCTCAATGAACCTCTTCTAGGTCTGCATCAACTCTTCTGTCAAGCATTGAAGTGGATAGGGTTGTCTACAGCGTTCGTGCAAGAATGGAAATGTCTAAAGAATCCTAAGAGATTATTAACATTTCACTGAGTGATCCATATTGAGTCCTGCTACGATTACACAGGGTATACAAATCATATATAGCTTAGATCCGATAGGCCTTCGAATATGTGATACTACTCTATATCCACATCCTAACGAGGAAAAGGAAGTAGAGCGAAACCACACATTCTTAGCCTATGGGATCCTTATTATATATAACCTTGGGAGTACACTCTCTGTAATTGTAGGTACATCAATAAGGATCTTTTTAGTTCTTCACACAAGGTTAGTTATGGATCCTAAAATACCCCTATGGTATTTTAATTTCTTGTTTGGTTCTTATCTTCTGAATATGGTTCTGGGATTAATGTGAATCTTTTAGTGTTCTAAAATACTCCTATAGTATTTTAACTTTATGTTTGGCTCTAACATTCCTAGTTGGTAAGTTTCAGACCTATTGCAACACCACTATCACTCCCAACCACACGTTCATCGCATCTCGAATAAATGTAGTTGATCAGGTTACATTTATTCCAGCTTACGATTACATAACTGCCCAGGTTTGACGGCAATGCTCAACCTCCGAAGACTTTTATTATTGTTCTTCTTGTGATACTTGTATTCGGGTGTTTAGATTCTGGATGTTCTTATACTTTAGTAAAATATGGTTATATTTTAAAGTAAAATTCTTGGACAGAGTGTTTTATCCCTTTGTATTTATAGGCTGTATATCTTTTATGAATTGATATACTTAGCTCACTATAAACAATGCTCTGATACCAATCTGACACACCCCAAAACCGGAACGGCGGAAACATTTTGAGGTGGATGACGTCATGTCAAGTATCACAACACATGCATTATAGTAATCAAAGTACAACAAAACATTGCATTAATAGTAATAGTTTTACATGGTTTACATTACAATACATCAAAGTAATACAAGTAAATATATAGGTGCAACTTGGTACTAAACTGTCTTCGTCAGAAGCTCTGGGGATGTACCTGTCTAATGTTGACCTGAGAATACAAGTTATTTGAAAAGCGAGTATTAGCATTTTTACAAATGCTGGTGAGTTCATAAGTATTTAATGTCATTTCATTTTAATAACTTTAATAAAAGTGGTAGCATTAGAGTATCCATTAAGTTAGAGTCCTTTCCAGAAAATCCTATATTTTCTTTAATAAAAGCAGTCTTCTACTAAGACTGGACGGTGTTATGTGGTAAAAAGTAGTTTTCCCTTAATCGCCATCATTATCAAAATACAGAATTTGATCATTAAAGAAAGCAAGAGAAATCAGGGAAATAACATATGCCTCAGCAGTGAAGACTGCTGACAAAGGCAAAGGAATCATAGACTCCAGGAGAGTATCAAACAAACAACACGCCTGGCTCAGTCTAACAAAGAGAGACACAGACCCCAGACGGTACCAAATGAAAGGTACAGCTAGCAAGGTCGAAAAACAGAGAATACAGACCCCAAACAGTATCAAATGAAAGATACAGCTAGTAAGGCCTAGAAACGGTGTGACTCTGAGAGTGGGTTTCCAGCATATAGTGTAAATTGTTGGTGAAATACCATTACCTTAAGGCCATGAATTATAAGGTAACCTAGGATACTCGTAACCATACTAACCGACACTAGAGTACCTGACGCCCTACAAGCGTCTATAAAATGTGACATTTGTCACCCCTTGGCATGGTAGGCCGTGGACTGTAGCTAGCAGTCAGGGTGCGGGGGTGTCAATCCCATATAGATCTATACACACAATGTCCGCTCTCCCTATAGGAGACTCTGGTTACCAACTAGACGACAAAGAAGGCCGTGTCCCGAAGATGCATCCCAAATAGTGGGTAGTGGGTTTCCAATATAAGTGTTGAACTAAAGGTAGAGACTCATAAGTGAACTGATCAATGCAAACCTATATGTCTATGCTTGCATACATAATATATAACTAATGAATGAAACGACCTTCAGACGGACATCCGATCCCACCAGACCACATCTCAACGAAGAAAAGGAAATGGGGCGGACAACCCTTCCTATGTCCTTCAACCATTATGTATATGCATCTATACAAGCATAGGAATACATCCAACTACGTTTGAGTGTGTAACAAGTGGAAACGTATCGTGAAGTATAACCAAATCATGATGTATAACCAAATCGTGTGAAATAACCAAATCATGAAGTGTAAACGAACAGTGTGGAATAACCGAATCGCGAAGTATAAGCGAGTAGTGTGAATAACCAAATCGTGAAGTATAAGCATACAGTGTGAATAACGAAATCGTGATGTATAAGCGTACAGTGTGGAATAGCTTAATCGTGAAATATAAGCGTACAGTGTGGAATAGCCGAATCGTGAAGTATAAGCGTTAACAGGTATAAGTGTATCATGAAGTGGAAACGTTATCAAGTAGGAGTTTAAACTAAGTAAAAGCGAAGTAGTGGTATCTAACAACTAAGAGTATACGACATGAAAGAGAACTTTGATGAAAACCCTAGAAAAATCTTTATACTTAAGAAAATCATAACTTGGTGTTCTTTGGTAAAATATGTTTGAAAACCTTTAGAAATTCTTTGGAACCATTCATAAACCAGTTTAAAATGAACTTTGATAAAACAGTATAAGTAAGAGTTTTGAACTAGTGAAAACCTTTTTGAAAACCATTTATAGTATCCTACTTGGTAAAACAGTTTTAAGTGTGGTAAATCCTTGTGCATGTGGGTTATCAATCACATGTGATTGATATGATAACTGGCATGTTTAACTTGTATTCCCCCCTATAAAACATGTAAAAGCATTTAAAAGGTTCATTCAGGGGTATGAACTCACCTGGTGTAAGTGGATCCGACGAAGGTGCTGGTTGGATGCTCGGTGTCAAGTAAAGACTTGCACACATTTGTGACCTATTTAACATATGATGACATATGTGCCCATACAATTAGTACATTCAATACTAATTTAACAAGTATACGCACTTTAAGGAGCGGAAAACACTTTGGTTAAGTGTTTGGGGTGTCCCGGGTAACATTTAAGGGGTTGAATGACTTAGGAATGGAGTTTACTCTTCAAGAGTAAACTCTATACATTGAGTTCACGGCCCTGGGACAACTCCTGAGGGTGTTCTAGGATGCTTAAAGGCCTTATCTCAATTGTGGAATTTTGCTAGGTCCAAATATAAAAGGTAGGAATGGGTTTGAGACACTTAAATGGACCAAATGGGAGTTTACGGCCCCAACCATGGGAGTTTACAGCCGTAAGCTCCCATGGACATCTTTCTTGGGTGTTTTAAGGGCTTAAGTGATTGAGAATAAATCCTATGTATTTTTCCAAGTCAAATGAAGGAGTTTGGGCACCATTTGGGCACCTAATGGGAGTTTACGGCCCATGAACCACCTCTATGAGAGTTCACGGCCGTGAACTCCTACTCCCTTAGTTTCATTGAAGTTTTAAGGCCTTTACACAATGGTATTGTTTCAAGCTATTTTTCCAAGTCCATTTTGATGGGTTTTGGTCATAAGACATCCTATGTGCTCATACAAACCCTAATGCTTGGACCTAGGTTTCTCTATTGTACATGCTTTGAATCCAAGACTATAAACCCTAATTCTAGCATATGGAAATCAGAATTCACATGTAAGTAGGTTTAAGAACATACCTTGATTGTTATATAACAATAACAATCTAATTCCTCCTTGAATTGACCTTGGAAAGCTGAGAGTCACAAGTGTCACTCCTCTAATGGCTTACAAACACCATAAGCAAGTGGAGAAGGTATAAAGAGAGAGGAGAGAGGTTAGAATTCGTCTCTAAGACTTCTTGGGAAGGGATACACGAATTCATAACCCTAGGGGTGTTTATATAGGTGTAGAGATAGGGTTTCAGTCATTATCCTTATCTAGTTGCTTATCCACCAAGCAACCAATAAGATAATCCTTGAATCCTTATCATACTCGAATTCTAAGGGATTTACACCTCAAATTCGTTCACCATATATATAAGATAATCCTTACCTTATTTTGTAACTATCACATAATTACAATTCAGCCCCTCTAGTTTAATTAATTACACTTGATCACAAAATTAATTCTTAATTAATTATTGACCAATATTAATTAAACAAATATGATTTCTCCTTTAATATATTATTCTTATAACATATTAATAAATCATAATAACCTCTCTCTCTTTATTTATTTCTCCAATCAAGTTGCTTTGGTGAAGGCAACCCAAAAGGACCATGCACCATCGGGTCAAGTACATACCAAAATAGTTATGGACTTAGACACTAATCCAACAGTCTCCCACTTGGATAAGTCTAATAACTATTTAGTGTATGACTTCGGATCCTGATCTGCAATCGTAGCTTTCCAAAGCCGCTGTCAACTCTGATCATATCAAATACGCGTGTCCTTAGATAAGGGATCATATATTCCTCCATTCTAGATATCATATGAGATATGATTTCAAATCATTCTCTTTGTACTACTTCTCGATTTCTGATTTCTGACGATAGACTAATTTGAACAAATCAAATTAGCCCTAGCCCGGTCGAGCATTTATGTTTGTCATCACTAAACCATCGAGGGGCCCAAAGATATCGCTTTTATTCTACTTTGAATAAAAGGAACGGATAAACTTTGATACAATGCTTGCTTGCACTCACTCACCGAATCACACACAACAATATGTTTTATAACACCAAGTTACTGGTGCGTTTACATATTATCAATGTGCAACCGATTCGCAAGATACAACTCACACATCTCGGTTTCAAGAATATAAGATGTTATCGTGTCACTAATCACTCGTGATACAATTCATGGAGTGATCCAAGTGAGCGTGGGTTTGATCCAATGCTCAAATCATATTCATAAGCACTCATGAACGTTGCAGCAAACATTTGCTTATGTCTAATGCTCTTTAGACAATCCACACACCAATTCACGACAGTCTTCATTCATTTCTACTTCCAACATATGAACGACTGTGGCCCATTTGAATAATTCGATTATTCTTAATAAACTCAATTATTCTGGAAGTCAAAACATGCAAAGTGAAACACAAGAATAATACTAATCCCATATGGCCGCAAACCTTTGAGTATAAATAAAACGCCTTTTATTTATCACCATATTGATTACTCATTATTTGTCGTTTCGGGTAATCAACTTCTTACTTGAATTCCAACACTTGTCCCATGCTCCTAGCATGAACACAATGTTTACCTATGGTTCTTACTTTGTGAAATAGATCTTATTGAATACATTTCCAATCCTTCTCATTTCACAACTCCAAATCCGTTTTTCATAAGTTAATGAATATCAAATTCTTGTTACTTACAGAATATGCTAGATTCTAACATTCTACGCAACTGTCTTTTCGTAATGTCACTACACCAAAGTCACAAAGACTATTTCCAATGATATTACAAAGTCCTCTATCGGAGATTGTTACAAGACAATTCCATAGACATGATGTCTCTCACTCAAAGTACATTCTTTGAACATCCTTTTGCATAGAAGTTTCTAATCTAGTCATAGATTTCTCAATATTCAATTCCCAATATGGACACACTTCCATATGTTCCATATGACAACTCATTCTTAATAAAATCTTATATAGGTAATGATGTCGATACGGTCCATACAATATGGAAACATTTCCATATTTTCCAATACTATACTTCCAACTACTCACAAGCGACCAATCCTCGTCGAACTTTGGGTTGTCCTTTGATAGTTGTTTAATTGTTTTAGTCAAAACCAATTCTAGTCCCTTTTCCCTCTAAATGCGCTCAACATTTGGAAAATTTTAGAATGGTCAAACATTAAAGCATTTGCAATCGATCCTATACCCGAAGCGTATGGGACACGACGCATAATGTTTTATTTGCTATGTTCTCAAAATTCGAATTGTGAAGAGGGATGCCGTAATCATAATCGAAATTTTAAGAACACACTATGTACCCTTGACTAAGTTTATTAACATTTCTCAACCTAATCCTTTAGAATTGAAATGAAGCATAATATTCTCTCCCTTAATTATAGCAAAACAACCTTTCAACTCTTACAACTTTGCAAGATATGACTCTTGTTTTCTATAATTAATATTTCTAACCTTGCAATACTTGCCTTAATCATCATACAATCATAACATTTATGCTCCCACTAACATGATGATTATTATAAAACATAACACTTATGCTCCCACTAGCTTCGACATGTATTCATAAACATCTTAACTTTTAGAAAAACAATACTTATTGAATTTCTTAAGTTCATGTTTTTAATACTTAGTGCTTTGATAATCTTTTATCAAGGTTTCTTGAACTTATACACATTTGCCTTCGATAGTTCATATGTGTGTCTAAACAATTAAGACTAATTGCCAAACCTCACAATTCAAATTATGGAAAGGGATGTCGTAACCATGATTGAATTTGAGAATGCAATTTTACAATCACTATCTTCTTAAAATCTCTCTTAGTGAAAGCATTTCTTCACAATCATTTTCATGAAGGAGGAAATCTTATGACACTTAAATTTGAGCGGTGTATGTGTTCCTATCCATGTGAATTTGTTAAAACTAAAGTTTACGAAAAATTCAAACTCATATGGACCGAACTTTCTTAATCTTGATTTCTTGCCTTATGGTAGCACAGCTGCCCACCATGTCTTCCAAGTAGTTAAGCAGCTCACCCTTTCCTATCAATGTACCTTTCATCGATTAAGGTGCTTTGCCTTTTATGCGTTCAAAATGAGAACTCATAGAACTTACATGCATAATTAACTTAATTGGAACAGCACAGAATCAAAATATTGTCAACACGATAGGTTGTAAACCTCAACTTGTGTGCTAGTGATGATCGTTAAGGTTTATTTGATTTGTTCTTGAAACCTTTCAAGACCATTAAGGCTCCCACTGACTCCTTGACATATAAGATTCTTTTGTCAATAAACATTTCTTGACAAACAAATATTCAAGAGTTAGTGTAGCTTTTATCAAAACACTTCATAAATTGGTCCTAGTCGGTCTTTGTCTTATTCAAGACGTCACAACTTTCCACATTTGATGAATGTTGTAAACCTTTAATATTTTTCACTCATTTTCAAAATCTTAACTTTAAGACTTATTATTGAAACGAAGTATGATTGACTTATTGATTTAACCATTTCTTCAATTCTTGATTCCTCTTCTTAGACATACAATTGTACTAAGACTCACTTAGAGGATCAATTGAGATATGGTTCTTAATCATTAAGACCTATCATAAAGCATAAAAGGTACTCTCCCTTCTTCTTAGAATGGAGAAACTTTTATCTCTCTGCCTACTTGATTCTTGTTATTCGTTCTACTATTGATTTAAACTTTTTCAATCAATTCAGAATTACACTTAATCTTATAAGTATAATCATATTTACTAAACCTTTAGTAAATCATGACGACTATCTCGTTACTCTTATGGTGGACTTTGATCAACACACAACTTTGTGTATTCGATCTCCTAGTCCTTCACTTGACACTTTGTCAATGAATTAGTCTAATTTCCAAATACGAGATTTCTCATTCATCGTGCATCCACGTTGCATGATTCCAAGTTTCTGTCCAATTGAAACTTGGGCGATGAGAAACTCTCCCTATTTGGTAAATTCTCGACTTTCCATAACATAATAAGAACCAAATCCATTATTGCTAATAATAGAACCATTTTAACATCAATTTTTCATACACGCCATTGTAAGGATAAATAAATAAAATTTAAAATCAAAATTTATTTTATTACGGAAAAAATTGTCCTTACGATGCAATTCATTGAAAAACTTATGCTAATACATCTTTCTTAGCAATCTAACTCTAACTCTAAGTAGTAGCTTAAGAATATAATCTTTGAGAAATACGATCGAAATCCATTTCTTCATGGTTAGATTCTGCTCACTTCTTCCTTTAAGCTCCCTTTCTTTTCTTCGATTCTACAAAACATCAATTGTAATCTTATCACATTATGTATTAAGAATCTAGAATGAAGCTTAAAAAATTTAGTCAATGGATTTTACCTATATCAGAGCCATACATTTTGACCCTCCCATCTCTTAGATCTCTTAGGTAAATGGGGCTGCTTCGTCTCCAATGCCCTTTCTCTTGGCAATAAAAGCAAATTAACTCTTTTGGAGCATGACATGGAACTACTTTAGACATTGCCTTTCTCTTATGATCAAACGTTTCGATCATAGCATGTCTTTCGTTGTCATTGTCTATATCCATAGAGGTCTTGAAGGCAGATTCACCAATCAACTTTGCTTTTCTATTGCGCCAAATCATTGCAGATTCAGCAGCAATAAGCATATAGGTGAGATCTATAAGGGTCACGTCGTAGTTCATCATATAGTACTCTCTTACGAACTCACTATATGAGTTGGGAAGTGACTGAAGAACCCAATCAACAGCCATTTTCTCACAGACAACGGATCCCAACATTCTTAACTTATCAATGTGTGACTTCATCCCTGACGTGTGCACACACGGACTTTCCTTCTTTATGTTTACTTGCCAAAAGGGCTTGAGTGATCTTGAACTTTTCAAGCCTTTGAACTTGTGGGTTAGGGAGAATAATTGGAAGAGGAGGAGGAAGTGAAGCATGATCTCTTGTTCCTCGATCGAATCGTGGAATATCATCTTCATGTGGAATGCTTGTTCCACGGGATTTGAGAAGACCATAGTTGTCGAACTTTGACATCTACAAAACGGGAGAAAAATGAGTTCAAGTTAGTTGATAGATTGAGTCCTTGGTAGATCACCCAAATGAAATTCCAAGGCTAGGACCCAACACAATACGCTACAACCTAGAAAAGGGATGCCGTAATCTAGTTGCAGAATATTTGAAGGTAAGTGAATGACGATTCACTAATTTCCACCATGAAAAACGAAAAAGAAATTTATGTTTTAAATCTATGAAAACTCCTAGATCCTTTGAGATACATTGAACTTTCAATGGCATGTTTATATCTCGATATGCCCCACTTGTTTGTGACTGGGATGCCGAGGATCACAAAGCGGGTATGAATAACCATGCAAACTTACATGGTGCCCTCACATGTTACAGTCACCTATTCGATGTGCCGGTAAACCACACACGCTCCACCGAACTATGACAAACATTGAGTCACCCTTTGCTACATTTGCTTAGACCCATTTAGTGTGCCGGTTAACCACACACGCTCCACTAACGTCTTCGCAAGGGCACAAAGTGTAATTTCATGGAATTGCATCAATTCACTTTTGCCTAAGTAACTAAGATTGGGAATTTTATGAAAACATTTAGTTACTTTAGTAATTCATTATACTTATAATGGAATGTTTTGTCCTATCCTACCTGTTCGGCTAACGACCCTCCACTAGTCAAGAGTGCGGTGGGTAAGAGTGGATACCCATTCAATCGCCATTTTATAGGCAATTTCCTTAAACACCCCTTATAGACCAGCTTCGTGAATGAGGCCTACTAACGGTAAGACTGACTTTTACTCATACATATATATAATGTTAGACTTTTAATGTTATATATATAGTATAGGGTGTATTTTAACACTTTTAAAATACTATATGGTCTAATTTAACAATTATACTTTTAATTCAATTAAATTGTAAACCTAAACTTTTATGGATTTATTAAATCTCTTTTAATTATACTCCTTAATTAATTAATAAAACCATAAGGGTGTGATTTGAACTTTTTCAAAACTATACTAGAGTTTTAGAATTTAACATTCCTAATTAAACTTTTAATCAACTTTTAAATTCCAAAACTTGAGGGCAAGTTTTGAAACATTTCAAACCATAAGGGTTTAGAATTTAAATATGCATCAAAATTAAACTATTTAATCAAAATTTAAATTCCAAAACTTGAGGGCAAGTTTTGAAACATTTTTCAAAACATTAGGGTTTCAACTATTTAAATTTCAAAACAAAAAAACTTTTGGGGTTCAAATTTAAACTATAAAACCTAAAGGGCCAAATATGAAACTTTTCACAACAACAAGGATCAAATAACAAATAATTCAAATTAACATTTAATCACATAATTATCCATATTTGATGATTTCTTGCAAAATAATTTATCAATTTTCTTAAAATAATTAATCAATTATCTTATAAGGAAACAATTATCTTATTAATTGATAAATATCTTCAATTAGATTAAAAATATAGTCAAATATATCATATAATTGGATTAATATTAATATAACATGATAAGGTAACTATCCATAAGCAAAAACAGCAAGAAATCCCGAAGTACCCTCCATCTGACGAGCTGACTCGTCGAGTCAGGCTAGGACTCGTCGAGTCACCTTGGACTCGGCGAGTTCAGCTATGGACTCGGCGAGTCCAGCCTCCAAAACACCAAAAAACGATTTTTTTTAGATATATCAAGCATCAATACAATAGAAACCAATCAAGGCTCTAATACCACTGATGGGTTTTGGTCATAAGACATCCTATGTGCTCATACAAACCCTAATGCTTGGACCTAGGTTTCTCTATTGTACATGCTTTGAATCCAAGACTATAAACCCTAATTCTAGCATATGGAAATCAGAATTCACATGTAAATAGGTTTAAGAACATACCTTGATTGTTATATAACAATAACAATCTAATTCCTCCTTGAATTGACCTTGGAAAGCTGAGAGTCACAAGTGTCACTCCTCTAATGGCATACAAACACCATAAGCAAGTGGAGAAGGTATAAAGAGAGAGGAGAGAGGTTAGAATTCGTCTCTAAGACTTCTTGGGAAGGGATACACGAATTCATAACCCTAGGGGTGTTTATATAGGTGTAGAGATAGGGTTTCAGTCATTATCCTTATCTAGTTGCTTATCCACCAAGCAACCAATAAGATAATCCTTGAATCCTTATCATACTCGAATTCTAAGGGATTTACACCTCAAATTCGTTCACCATATATATAAGATAATCCTTACCTTATTTTGTAACTATCACATAATTACAATTCAGCCCCTCTAGTTTAATTAATTACACTTGATCACAAAATTAATTCTTAATTAATTATTGACCAATATTAATTAAACAAATATGATTTCTCCTTTAATATATTATTCTTATAACATATTAATAGATCATAATAACCTCTCTCTCTTTATTTATTTCTCCAATCAAGTTGCTTTGGTGAAGGCAACCCAAAAGGACCATGCACCATCGGGTCAAGTACATACCAAAATAGTTATGGACTTAGACACTAATCCAACACATTTAGGGGATTTAAACTACCATTTGGCATGTTTTGGGGGTGTTTACGGCCTAAGCATGTGCTGTTGGAATAGTGTCTAAGGCTGCAACTATATTAGACAAGTATTTGACCCGGTTGTGCATGGTCCTTTTGGGTTACCTTCACCATAGCAACTTGATAGGATGATTTATTAAGAGAGAGTAAATATTATTAATATATTATGAGAATAATATAAAGAATAATAATATTGTTAGTTGATTAATATAAGTCATAGAATTAATTGGAATTAATTTGGTGACTTAAAGAGATTAATTAAATAAGAGGGTATAAACTGTCAATTGTTTGATAGTTAGACTTTAGACTGTAAATCCATATAGATATGGATTAGGCGGATTCTAGACGCTAAAGGATAGCTCAAATCGTCCAAGACTTATCTAAGGAATGGATTTGGATAGCCTTAAGAGAAGATTATCCAATTAGGGTTTAGGTTGTAACCCTTAAGGAGTCTACAAGTATAAATAGACCCTATGGCATAAGGAATTCGGTACTTGAACAAAAGTAGAGAAGCCCTGGCCGAATTCCTCCCCTCTCCTCTCTCCCAAATCATCCTCCTTGCTATTTGGTGTTTGTAAGCCATTAGAGGAGTGACAATTGTGACTCTAGAAGCTCCAAGATAGCAAGATCAATAAGGAATTCAAAGGTATGGTTCTAGATCTGTTTCAATGTTGTTATTTAACCTAAATAGTCATTATAAGTATTGGATTCAAAGCATGTTTAATTAGAAAGCCTAGATCCAACATTAGGGTTTTGCATGCGCACATAGGAAAGTTCTTATGGCTAAAACCCATCAGTGGTATCAGAGCCTGGTTTGGTTTTCATTAAATTGTTGCTTAATTGTATGAAACTAACCTGCAAAATTCGATTTTTGGGTTTCTGAGTCATGGACTCGGCGAGTTCCAAACTGGACTCGGCGAGTTGGCCTGACTCGGTGAGTCCCTTTGTGCACTCGGCGAGTCCAACCGTCAGGAATGGCCAGATTCGGGATTTCTTCATAATTATCTTATGAAAACTTACCTTAATCATATTAGATCAATCCTAATCCGATTTTTTGATATATATGACTATAATCTTGATCTAATTAAAGATATTTATCAACTAATAAAATATTTAATTTCCTTATATGATAATTAATTAATTATTTTGATTATTTTGGTAATTATCTTAAAAAGAAATCTTGAATAAATCAAATATAGATAATTAGGAAATTAATTGTTAATTGAAATTATTTGTTATTTGATCCTTCATGTTTTAAATGTTTAAAACTTGTCCTCAAGTTTTGAAATTTATATTTTTGTGATTAAAAGTTTTTAATTTAGACAACTTGAATTTCAAACCCTAGATTTTAAAAGGTTTAAAATACAACCCTATACTAATATAATATTACTAGAATAATATATATATATATATATATATATATATATATATATATATATATATATATATGTATAACTAAAATGCTAGTCTTACCGTTAGTAGGCCTCATTCACGAAGCCGATCTATAAGGTGGGTATAAGGTTGCGGCCTATAAAATGGCGCTTAATGGGTGTACACTCACACCCACCGCTTGCTTGATCGGTGGAGGGTCGTTAGCCGAACGGGTAGGATAGGGCAACCTCATCCTCTCATTAAAAGTATAATAAGTAATAGAAAGTAACTACACATTTTTTAAAATTTGCCAATCTTAGTTACTTTAGGAAAAGTGAATTGATGCAATCCCATGAAATTACACTTTGCACCCTTGCTAAGAAGTTAGTGGAGCGTGTGTGGTTTACCGGCACACTAATTGGTTCTAAGCAAAGGTGGCAAAGGGTGATTCATTGTTTATCATAGTTCGATGGAGCGTGTGTGGTTTACCGGCACATCGTATAGGTGATCGTTACAATGAAAGAACCATGTGAATTTGCAGGGTAATTCACACCCGCTTTGTGATCCTCGGTATCCCAGTCACAAACAAGAAGGGCATATCGAGATTTAAACATGCCATTGAATAGTTTCAATGAATCTCATTCGAACCTAGGAATTCTCAATACATTTAGGACTAATAGTTAAGTTTTTGAAATGGAGAATTAGTGAATCGTCATTCACTTACCTTCAATTTATTTGCATGTTAGATTACGGCATCCTTTTTCTAATATGTAAATGTTATTGTTGGATCCTAGCCCTATTTTTTCTTATTGGGTGATTACTAGGGATTCATGTTCTAATCTATCTTTGTCTTTTGTAGATGTCGAACGCAAACAACGCTGCTGCTAGTTCTTTCACGTTGATGAGCCTTTGCCAAAAGGTCACCTTTGATGGAACGAACTTTAGCGAATGGATAAGATACATTCGCACCATTGCTCGCTATGAGGATAAGGAGTATGTCCTCAATGAGATGCTCGAGAAGATCAACCCTAAAATCGCTACTCCGGCTGAAATTACAGCTTTTGAAACTCATGAGCGAGATGCAACGAAGGTACATTGCATCATGATAGCCACCATGAACTCCGAATTCCAAAAGTCCTACGAGGACATGTACCCGTACGAGATGCATCAAGATTTATTGGAGAGATACCACCAGAACATGAGACAAGAGCGTTATGAGATTTTCACTAACATGATTTCCGCTAAGATGGGTCATGGAGAATCTCTTACCGTGCACCTGCAAAAGATGCAAAGGTATGTCGACCGCCTTCGCAAGTTGAATGTTGACTTTGGGGAAGACTTGGCGATTGACATGGTGCTTCACTCTTTGCCTTCGATGTAATATCAATTTAGGATGACCTACCACATAACCAAAGAAGAGGTCACCCTAAGCAAACTCCAAGGTCTATTGAGGGTCACTGAGAGCAACTTCAAAGACAAGTATGTTGCACCAACTCCCAATCCACCTGCTACTCCTGTCTTGGCTATTGGTCAAGGAAAGGGAAAGAAGAGGAAGGCCTCGTCTAAGAACTATCGCAAGGTTAAAGCCCGAGATGGTGCCTCTTCTAGTGGGACCAAAGTTGATCCCGCTAAGCCCTGCCCTAACCCGAAGGAGGCAGAGTGCCACCACTGCCACAAGATAGGACATTGGAAGACAAGCTGCCCAGCGTACCTGCAAGCCATCAAGGAAGGAAAGATCAAGCCATCTTTCGCAGGTATATACACAATTACATCTAACGATTCTAATCATGCTATTTCTTGGGTTCTTGATACTGGTTGTGGTTACCATATTTGTTCTAATGTGCAGGGACTAAGAAGAAGTAGGGATGTGGAGCAAGGAAGGATCAATCTAATCATGGGGAATAGAAGATCGTCGCCTGTGACCAAGATTGGAGTGTATTCTTTAGTGCTTAGGAATAATTTATGTTTAGAATTGAACAATTGTTGCTATTCACCAGAAATGGCTAGAAACATCATTTCATTTCATGGTTTATATAGACAAGGTTTTAGATTTTCTTTTAATAATGAGAATGGTTCTATTTTGGCTTATCTAAATGGTGTCTTTTACTTTGAAGCTATACCATGTAATGGAATTTATGAAACTGTTATGATTGTTGATAACTTAGGAAATGATGTTTTGAATATAGATTCTTCCACTAGTATGGATAAAGCATCCTTGTGGCATTGTCGTCTTGGACATGTTAACAAGAAACGCATAGCCCAACTCCAAAAGGATGGAGTGTTGGAGTCATTCGACCTTAGGGAAGATGACACATGCGAGTCTTGTTTACTTGGAAAGATAACTAAGTCACCCTTCACGAGTACATGTGAAAAGGGTGAAGGTCTATTGGACCTAATACATACCGATGTATGTGGACCGTTTAGATCAACCACGAAGGTTAGGAACCGCTTCTACGTGACCTTTTCCGATGATTATAGTAGATATGGGTATATCTATTTAGTCAAGCAAAAGTCAGAAACCTTTGAAAAGTTCAAAGAGTTCAAGAATGAAGTGGAGAATCAATTAGGCAGGAAAATCAAGATGCTTCGATCCGATCGAGGAGGAGAGTACCTAAGTCTTGAATTCCACGATTATCTTAAGGAGTGTGGAATAGTTTCGCAATTAACGCCTCCTAGGACACCGCAGTTGAATGGTGTGGCAGAAAGGCGTAATCGAACCTTATTGGATATGGTTCGCTCTATGATGAGTCGTGCTTCACTACCTATCTCTTTTTGGGGGTATGCCTTAGAGACTGCCGCCCATATCCTTAACCAAGTCCCTACTAAGAAGGTTGCCAAAACACCTCACGAGATGTGGACAGGGAAAGTTCCCTCGTTGGCACACATCAAGGTTTGGGGTTGCGAGGCTTTCTTAAGACGAGATACTCACGACAAGCTCGAACCTCGAAGTGAGCGATGTATTTTCATAGGCTACCCACAGACATCCTTTGGATATCTCTTCTATAGACTGAAGGACAACGTTGTCTTTGTTGCGAGGAGAGGAGTTTTCCGAGAGAGAGAACTCATAAACCAAGGAGACAGTGGGAGGCAAATCGAACTTGAAGAGATTCAAGAGTCGATAGATGAAGGAACCTCTACTGTTGGCACTCAACCCAGGGAAGAAACTCCGGTTGAACCGATTGACGAGTCCTTACCTCTTAGACGTTCCGATAGAGTTAGAGTTCATCCCCTGTTTTATGGTTTTCATATTACTACCGAAGGGGACACGTATATTAGTGATGGTACACTAGTAAATCTTGATGAACCTAATAGCTATAAGGAAGCCATGGCAGGCCCGGAGTCTGCAAAGTGGAAAGAGGCAATGGATAGTGAGATCCAATCCATGTATGATAATCAAGTTTGGAATTTGGTTGATTATGTGCCTGGACGTAAGACCATTGGGTGCAAATGGATCTTCAAGAAGAAGGCCGATGTGGATGGAAACGTACACACATATAAAGCGTGATTGGTTGCGAAGGGCTTTACTCAAACTCCCGGAGTTGACTATGATGAGACCTTCTCACCAATTGCGAAGATTAGATCTATTAGAGTGATGCTAGCTATTGCCGCATTTCATGATTATGAGATTTGGCAAATGGATGTCAAGACCGCTTTCCTTAACGGGAAGTTGGCTGAGGATATTTACATGGCTCAGCCAGAGGGGTTTGTGGATCCGAAGCATCTGAATAGAGTGTGTAAGCTTGAGAAGTCCATTTATGGGCTTAAGCAAGTGTCTCGCAGATGGAATCTTTGCTTCGATGAGAAAGTCAAAGAGTTTGGATTTGTACGAAGCGAAGACGAATCATGTGTATATGTCAAAGCCAGTGGGAGTATAGTAAACTTCCTCGTTCTATATGTCGATGACATATTACTCATAGGAAACGACATCCCGACTCTGCAGGAGGTTAAGTCCTGGCTCGGGAAGTGCTTCGCTATGAAGGACCTCGGAGAGGCTTCTTACATTTTGGGAATAAGGATAGTAAGAGAAAGAAGTAAGAGACTAATCGGACTTAGTCAGAATACTTACTTAGAGAAGGTACTAAAACGTTTTAGTATGGAAAACTCAAAGAATGGAGAATTACCGATACAAAGTAATGCCAAGTTGAGTAAGACTCAATGTCCGAGTACCGAAGCTGAGATAGCAGAAATGAGCCGAGTACCATACGCTTCCACAGTTGGCTCAATCATGTATGCTATGACTTGTACTCTCCCTGATGTAGCCTTCGCTTTGAGCATGGTTAGCAGATATCAAGGGAATCCTGGCAGAGCACATTGGATTGCGGTGAAAAATATCCTTAAGTACCTTCGGAGGAAGAAGGAATGGTTCTTAGTCCTCGGAGGGAGTGATGACTTGAAGGTGCGAGGGTATAGTGACGCCAGTTTTCAGACCGACACGGACAACTACCGTTCGTAGTCGGGCTGGGTCTTTACCATAAATGGAGGAGCAGTGACATGGAAGAGTTCCAAGTAGGAAACTGTAGCTGATTCAACGTGCGAATCAGAGTACATTGCAGCGAGCAAAGCGTCGAAGGAGGCAATATGGCTAAAAAACTTCATCGGTGATCTTGGAGTTGTACCCGCCATAAAGGAGCCCATGGAGATTTTCTGTGATAACGAAGGAGCGGTTGCCTTGACCAAGGAACCGAGGGATCATGGTAGATCAAGACATATCGACAGAAAATATAACTTCATTAGACATCGTGTAGAAGAAGGACAACTCGTAGTGAAGAGGATATCATCAGAAGATACCCCAGCAGATCCGCTTACGAAGGGACTGAGTAGGGTTAAGCACTTGCAGCATGCTAGTAGTATTGGGCTGAAGGATGATATTAGCATAGATTAGATAGTATTAGAAACGTGTAATAGATAAATGTAATTAACATTTGATGATTAAATAAAGGAGTTTTATTTATGAGTAATGTTACTATCTTCTGTTAATTGTTTAACTATTGTTTCACTTTGCATGTTTTGACTTCCAGAAAAATTGATTTTATTAGGAATAATCGAATTGTTCAAATTGTCCACAATCGTTCATATGATGGAAGTAGATATGAATGAAGATTGTCATGAATTGGTGTGTAGATTGTCTAAATGGTGTTAGACATAGCAAAGGGTTGCTGCAACGTTCATGAGTGCTTATGAACTAGTTTTGAGCATTGGAACAAACCCGCGCTTGCTAGAATCACCTTATGGAATATGATATAAAGGGTGATCGCAAGACGATAATATCATATAGTCTTAAAACCTAGATATGTGGTTTGTTATTTGTTAATTGATTGTACATTGATAATGCGAAAACGCATCAGTAACTCGGTGTTATAAAACGCATTGTAGTGTATAGTTAGTTAATGAATAAGTAAATGCATATAAGTCGAATTTTATTTGTAACTTTTATCTAAGAAGGTAAAAGCAATATCTCGGCCGCTCGATGATTTGATTTGACTTATGTGCCGGGCCCGGTCAGAACTGAATTGATGTGTTCGATTAACTTCTATGTCAAATAAATCAGAGATCGAGAAACCTAAATGCTTGACTAACCATTCCATAGGATTGTCAGCATGATATCTAACAGAGGACTATATGATCCCTTATCTAAAGGAGAAGATTGATTAGATCAGAGTTTGACAGCGTCTTTGAGAGCTACGATTGCAAACCGAATTGTACTTGTGCGTATAGTTACTTGACTTATCCAAGTGGGAAACTGTTGGAATAGTGTCTAACGCTGCAACTATATGAGGCAAGTATTTGACCCGGTTGTGCATGGTCCTTTTGGGTTGCCTTCACCATAGCAACTTGATAGGATGATTTATTAAGAGAGAGTAAATATTATTAATATATTATGAGAATAATATAAAGAATAATAATATTGTTATTTGATTAATATAAGTCATAGAATTAATTGGAATTAATTTGGTGACTTAAAGAGATTAATTAAATAAGAGGGTATAAACTGTCAATTGTTTGATAGTTAGACTTTAGACTGTAAATCCATATAGATATGGATTGGACGGATTCTAGAAGCTAAAGGATAGCTCAAATCGTCCAAGACTTATATAAGGAATGGATTTGGATAGCCTTAAGAGAAGATTATCCAATTAGGGTTTAGGTTGTAACCCTTAAGGAGTCTACAAGTATAAATAGACCCTATGGCATAAGGAATTCGGTACTTGAACAAAAGTAGAGAAGCCCTGGCCGAATTCCTCCCCTCTCCTCTCTCCCAAATCATCCTGCTTGCTATTTGGTGTTTGTAAGCCATTAGAGGAGTGACAATTGTGACTCTAGAAGCTCCAAGACAACAAGATCAACAAGGAATTCAAAGGTATGGTTCTAGATCTGTTTCAATGTTGTTATTTAACCTAAATAGTCATTAGAAGTCTTGGATTCAATGCATGTTTAATTAGAAAGCCTAGATCCAAGCATTAGGGTTTTGCATGCGCACATAGGAAAGTTCTTATGGCTAAAACCCATCATGTGCTTGGGCCGTAAACTCCATTTCACCCCTCAAATATATGTGTTTAATTGTTCTAAACCCGAAATGGCATGTCCCTAATTTATGTTCTAAGCCTAAGGATGGTTTGGGAGTGTTTGGAACTTGATTTTACAAGTTTAGAGGGTGTTTACGGCCTAAGCATATGCTTGGGCTGTAAACCCTCTTTTTATGCCCCAAAATTGATTGTTTTAAGGTGAAAACACTCCTAGGCTAAATCCCCAATTAGTTTCCAAGCTTTTAGGGACAAATTTGGGTCATTTTGACCTCTTTTTAGGGGTTTACGGCCTAATGAGGCTCTTAGGCCGTAAACTCCAATTTAACAGCTTATAAGGTCGATTTTTAGGGTATAATCACAAGCCAAGATGTTTAGAACAAGCTAGGGTAAGGGGACTTACGATTTGGAAGCGTTTGGTTGTGGATTTGAGATAAAATCGGGCTTTATGAGAGGGTATATAGGGAGAGTGTAAAAGGGGTGGAATGAAGTACGTTCCACCTTATATATGGGTTGGTGTTGGAGCTCAGTGGTATTCCACCCGATACTACCGGTAAACGGGGCTTTTGGTCGCACCTGATTTAGTGGTCGTAATAAAATTTAACATTTTCCAAAATTAATATGGAAATGTAATCTAAGTGTTTTTATTTATTTTATTATGACGAATAACGACATGAAATGTAAATAAATAAAACATTTATTTATTTGGCGACCTCTAATTAACGGAACTTTTATAAAATGGAATATTCTGTTAACTGTAACGGGGTAATGTAACGGAATAAACTTGGGTTGTCACACTACGGCCCAATCACCATAACCCAATAAAAAGGCCGAACTTAAGACCCAAGTAAAATTAGGGTTTTCACATGAAATAACGATTAGGGTTAAGTGTTCTGACTTAACCTATTAAGGACTTAATGGGTTAGAAGTGGGGCCGGAGATCGTAGGAAGGAGGTGGCGGATGGTGTTTAGATGTGGGGTGTTGGCCGATTAGCATGTCTAGCGTTAGGGTTTCGGTAAGGGGTGACAGGTTTATATACCCCCGTCACATTTCAAACGTTATTCCATAATACCATATTTGGTCCCTCCCTTCCCTTTCTTCTTTCAAACGAAGTACAATATTTACCAAACAACCCCTATCTTTAACAATTCATTACAATCCTAGTCCCAGAAGTTACCATTTAACTTTTACATCTTAAAAATCCTTTCACTCTAAGTCCAATAATTACCAAACACCCACTGAATTCTTAAATCCTTTTCAAAATAAGTCCCAAAATTACACTTTAACCCTCGAACAATCAAATTTATAACATTTGGCTCCCCTAAACTAACACCCCATAAATATATGGATTAAGGGCGACTATTCGTTCATCAATTTTATATATTTATTTATTTAATAAACAGGATGTTACAATAACTAAAAAAAGATAAAGTAATAGATATAGACTTCGTGTTATTGATTATATTGAAAAGTTTAAAAAATAAAATGAAATGTCTGAATATCTATAATCGTTGAATGACCTCTTTGTAGACAACTTATTTGTTTTATTGGTTGTACGACCTTTCACGTCATATATGAGTACCTTCAAGACTTTTTACTTGTCATGTGAGAAACAACAACATATAACTGACCGTGAGTGAAGATGGTTCTACATAAATAGAATCCAATAGTTGATAATGATTCTCTTTGACTCTTGCTAGTGGTCAAAACAAAACAAACAACTATAAGGAATTGCCTCCGCGGAAAACGGAAGGAGATTATTCTATCAAATGAAGTTAACTTCATGCAAGGTATATAAGTAGTCTTATTGAAGAATCTACCAGCCATAATGTGTGCCTCAATTACATGTTTTCCAAGCCTAACAATTTGTAACGTAGTACCATTACGTAGACCTTTGGTTTTGTCGATATTAGGAAGCAACATGACCAGAACACTTGTTTTTAATGTAAGTTTATGGTTGGGAATTCTAGATGCCTTAAAAACATTCAATATATATGGAGAGTAAACTGATTCCTCAAAACAATTTGTTGAATGTCTCACATAAAGAATTTGAACTCAAATAAGTTTTCCCTTCATCTTTCATCAATTCTAACATGTAGTTAGTGATAGCATCGACCTCTTCATTTGTAGGGACCAAAATAGTTTTATCTTGAAAATATGATGGATCATCAAGATGGTTTTCAGATGCTGGATAAATAATTGATACAATTGAATGGATATGGTCGCGTGTAGAGCGAACGCTAACATCTTCTGGAAATTCTACTTCAGCTGCACCATCATTACGACCACCAATACTACCTTCACCAATTTTACGAATCCATTCAGCAAATACTTTTTTCTCATCCAAATCATTAGTTTGACAACCAACTTGAAGCCTCATGTTTATTGTTAAACGTAAAACCGTACATTCACACCTTAATTTGGATGAATGCAATGATGCCCACACAATATCCGTACGGTTTCCTCTTTGTATTACTGGAAGAATATGTCTTAAGTCACCTCCAAATACAATGGTCTTGCCTCCAAACAGTTTATGCATGTCCGATGAATGAATAATGTCTCTAAGTGTCCTATCAAACGTTGCAAAACAATGACGATGCATCATCCCAAATGATAAAACTCGCTTTGTTCAGTAGTTCAAAAACGTCATTATCTAGCGCGATAGAACAAAACGAATCCATGGTCAACTTAATTGGTATATTAAATCTGGAATGTGCTGTCCTAGCACCAAAAAGCAAAAGTGTTGCAATTCCACATAAAGCAACATTGATAACAATATTACCTTTAGATCTAATAGCAACAAACAAGGTCTTCAAAACAAATGTTTTTGCGGTTCCTCCATAACCATAAAAGAAAAAAACACCACATTGTTTGTTGTTAACAACATTTATAATGGTGTCATAAACATTTTTTTCTCGACAATTAGTTTGGAATGCAAATCTTGATGCTCAACTTCAAGAATAGGAAGATCATAGTTAAGCTCATCTTGAATTAACATATTGTATGACTCTTGAATGTATCTATGATCAGGATATAGAATTTTGGGTATTTTCTTTAAACTCGGTCCATAAATCAATAACGATTTCTCAATGTATGACAACGTAAGGCTGAAAATTGCATCTGGCTTTAACTTCTAGCTTGAAAACGCAATAAGAAATTTATATTAATGTACTTTCATTAAAATAGGACTATGTTGTCAAGGCTAAACGTGCAAAAGCATGATCAAACCTTTCATTAATGGTTTGAAATGAGGACATTTTGGTAAAAATAAGACTATGTTGTCAAGGTTAAAACGGTAAACATTATGTCTATTTTCCCAGCAGACTAAAAAAGTGCCTTATGTACTTATTTTAGAGCAATCTTTAGCAAAACACTTCTATTAACAGTGTTTTGAAATAACAAAAATTTATATTGTTTTCAAAATGAAAAATGGTAAAAAGAGGATTTTTTGAAAAAAAAAAACGAAAAAATTGTGAAAAAAATAACATTTTAAGAGTAATTTATATAAATGTATTTCGATTTATGAGATTAGTTTGACATATATAAACAAGGGTTTAAAATGAGAACTGTTTTTGTGAGAATGGTTACAGAAATGGTTGATCATGTTTCATGTAAGAATTGTACAAAAATGTTATTTTTAGAGCAATTTATAGCAATGCAATTATGTTAAAAGGGAATTTATATATAAATAATAATAGAATAAAGCTAGGGCATTTTTTGTGAATGGGATACTTTTTGGAAGGTGAAATTGAAAAACAAAATTATGCATGTTTTTGTATCAGGTAATAAATGCACTAAAATGTCATTTTTAGAGAAATTTATAGCAACGTATTTCCGGTTATAGATCATTTTTACATTGGGTATAATTACATAAGTTGAGCACACTTTTTTAAAATGTTATTGTTTTTGGCAAGGTAAGAACTGTATTAATCAGACTGTTTCGGCATAACTATAAAATGGTGCAAAAAACAATTAAAACAATTAATAGCAATGCACTTTCATTTAAATGATCATTTTAATAAGAAGTAACAATATGAGTTTTTGTTGTGTTGTTTCATTTAGTATAATAATAAGCACACAAAATAACGACTTTTTGTATCTTTGATTCTATCCATCTTAATTTAAAGTTGAAATTCATGGAATTTCAATTTTTTTGGTATTAGTTTGCATTAACAATAACTACAAATTAGTGTATTTATCTATGACGCCTTTTTCTTGTTCACGAACATGAATGATATCATCCAAAAGACGATTATCGGTCTCTTTAAAAACATGATCAGACCTCGATAAACTATCCAATGTAATCAACATAACAAAGTGAGACTTAAAAAAAGAAGCAGTGACCCACTGATGTGTTTCGTTTATTGACAAAATATACTCTCTATCATCATCTAATAGACCAAGAGCATAGAAAAAATATTTTTAAGACTCATAAACGGTGTCATTACTTATCCGAATATCTTTATAGCATGTAGGACCCTTAATTTTGTACAGCAAAATCCGTAGGTAATAAATGTCACCAAACTTGGGAGAGACGTGATTTATTCAGCCAAGTGCCTTGGGTTTTGTTTTTCTTCTTGTGCATATCTTATTTGATTTATTCCAAACATATTCAGTTAGGAATTAAACATATGATAGCTTCCGTGCATTTGCATCTTGCTTGTTACATTCCATCCATGCCAAAAATTCAGAGCAGTGACAGTGGGCTTAGAAACAACTTTAGTAAGATATTGGTATGGGTTGAAGACAACAACCTGAACGTTTGTGTTCGAGGTGAAATGATAATATTTCAACAGACACTTTCTATAATCAATGTCATACTAAAAAGCCTCCAAGATGCCTCACATGAAGAAATATAACGACATATGTAAAACTCAACAATTTCATCATGGTCGTTATTTTCGTTATGTTTTTTCTTCTTTTTTGTTGAATCAACAATAGAAGCCGTTATCCTATCCTGTCCTTTGTTAATGTACTTAAAAAGATACTTGGTTGATCCAACCAGGCTACATCATTCCAGATTCATGTGCACTTGATATTGCTTCAAAATGATCTTATTATATGGAACAACATATGTGAAATATCAATAGACATGTCATAAATATGACTAAATCGATAATTTGTGGTTAAACAGGAACAACACAACACAACACACACACACACACACACACATATATATATATATATATATATATATATATATGGTGTTTTATATTACATAACCTATTTAAAACATAAAATAATAGTTAAACATAAATAATTATGTATGAATTGTTTTTTATTTATACATTAATATTTTAAACATTAATTTTACATTATATTTTAATTTAACTTGTTTATTGATATTTATCTATTTAAACATATAATAATCTATTTCATAAAAACAAACCAGATTTAAGGAATTAAAATATACATCATTCGAAAGTATTTTTCTATACATGTTGTCTAAAGAAACATCGTTTTAACGACATTATTTCCATCGTTACGTCTTCGATAAATCGGTTAACCATCTGCGTCGATATATGTATGCTTAGTAAATTCCTTTGGAAATCGTTTAGAACATTTGCCCTTTTTCATACACGACATAAACAGTTGATCGATGCCACAAGGTCCGTATATCATGTTATCACACACAATTTGATACAAATCTGGTTCAATGTCCTTGTCAAAAAATTCAACACATATAACATGATCTGTGTCTTCAGGATTCGAAAGTTTAGAATTTTATTCCAAAACAACAGTACGTGTCAGTGTGTAAGTCCCTTCTTTTGAAACTCGATAGTGTATACAACTGTGTGAGCAAAGTTATTAAGTAGGGTTAAAACACAAAATTATCAACAAATTATAAATTCAATGACAACATATATATAACACAGTCCCTCCGGCGACTTCACCCAAAACAATTTCATCCTTTAATCGACTGATTATTTAATCAAGTTTTATTATGAATATTCTTGTCAAATACTTGGCCTGTCTTCCGGTTTAAGATTGTCAGCTTCAACAAATCTAATGACTTCAGGCCATTTAGGATTGCATGTAAGGGATAACAAAAGCTCTAGAAAACCTAACCACTTAACCAGAGTCATTGTATCTAAGTAAGTTTGTTGCATGTAACGACTACCACCAGTAAAACAAGATGGTATAATAGTGCGGTTTCACATCATAGAAACATCTTCAATGCTGTCTTCAGCAGCCTCTATGACAACTGGTTGATTTTGGGTCAAGCAAGGTCTAAGATGTATTTATGTATAACGTAAAACCACATCATAACTTTGTTGTAATAAAATTATGAAAACCAAAAGGGCATTATTTGTATAAGTAAATATATATGCTTCAAAATCATACTTGTAAGGAGCCATTGAAAAGTCAACAAGTTAGAGCATAATCAATGAATTAACCTTTGCAAAAAAAATTTAGACCTAGAACCCCATCAATCTAGTGATTTCGGTTTTGCTGAGGACCGAAAACATCCTTTAATGGGTAGTACAAAACCGAAAACACCATGAGAGAATGGTGTAGGACCGAAATCACAAGCCTAGAACACACCTAAGCCGAAATCACCCCTATGCCAAAATCACACTAAGACCAAAAGCACTAGGACCGAAATCACATGAGGTTTTGGTGGGGTACAAGGTGATTTCAGTCATGCCTTGGCAAAAACCACAAATTTGATCATTTCCTAAGGTGATTTTGGTGGGAAAGGCAGAGAAGGAAAGTTGACTTTAGGATTAGATACTTCACCCTTTTCCCTTGCAAAACAATACCCAACAAATACCCATGTATTAACCAACAGACAACCAAGAAAGTATCATATCACCTTTCCTTCCTTAACTATGGCAGAACACATCCCTAAACCTTGACCCATTCCATTTTTTCTAAACTTACTTCATATTCTCTCAAGAACCAAGTCCAAATAATCTTCCAAGTTCAAATCCTCCAAGCTTGTTCTAGAATTTGGTAAGTATTTCTTCAAAATCTAGTGTATTTATACACTTTCATGTTACTTTCATCATATTTACACATATTATTATGTGTTAAAACTCTTAGGATAATAACACCTTCAAAGAGTTCGTCAACCACATTCAAGTGTTTAGGCTTGGAAATCGTCACATCATCTCTTCAAACTAGGGATGTGAAAAAGTCTCGTGGGACCCCGTTCCCGTGGGGGCCCCGTCCCGTTTGGGGGAATTTTTTTTAAAAAAATCGGGGGTGGGGATGGGGGCGTGGGCAAGGTTAACCCCCGTTTCAATTTCGGGGGCGGGGCCGGGGGTAGGCAATCCTGTCCCGAAACCCAATGGGGACCCCGTTAATAAATTAGACATATATTTACATATACTAATTATATAAATATAATAAACAAAACCATGATTTTGAGCTTCCAAAATTCATCAAAAAAACATGTTTTTAAGTTGTTAGTATAATGTTTTTAAGATGCCATAACTTTTTTATTTTTAATATGTAAAATTCTGTTATAAATAATTATTTGTTACCTCAAAAATAGCTCATTTTAGCCTAAATAACAACTTTTTTTAGCCAAAAAAAGTCATCTCAAAATCAATCGGGGGCAGGGGCGGGGGTAATAAAGGGGATTCAGGGGCGGGGGCAGGGGTAGGAAGGTCGAACATTCTGGGGGCGGGGGCGGGGATGGGGGAACGGAAAGAATTTCGGGGCGGGGGCGGGGGATGCACTGCCTGTCCCGTTTGCCCCCGTTGACATCCATACTTCAAACAACCCACAAATCCAGTCAAGGTGAGTTCACACCCCCCACATTTTCAAGTTTTTTTTTCATGTTTTAGGGGGGGGGGGGATACAAGTAAAACTTAGTTTACCACACAAATACTTGCAATGTTTTATCTTTATGTCAAAAGAATATATTATTTGCATGAGTTATGGTTGTTACTAGCTTTTATACAAAAAATTGTGATATATTAGTTTCAAATGCAAAACTAGCAAAAACTAAATATAATCCATGTCATAAAATCATAAGAAAAAAGTATCATTTGTAAACTACAAGGTATTTGGAAACCTTTTATCAAAATATAGCTTGTTTATCAAAAAGGAGTATATTATAGTTATTTCACTATTTTGTGGGTTACCACCCAAAAATATGATGTTTGACCCTAAATTTTGAAACCAGACAAGGTAATTACTATACATTTATATCAATGATTATATAACTGTTCTTGACAAATAAACATGATAAATTATAATTAGTATAGTTTGGGAGTAACAAACCAGCTGATACTAGTTGTGAGAGATTTGGCTTCACCGTACCTACCAGAGTACACACTAAGACCTACATTATAACCAGAGTCTCTTGTAGGGAGACCGTGACTCTTGTGTATAGATCTATATGGGATTGAAAACCATCCACCTCAGCTGTTAGTTACAGTTAGACCGACCAGTCTAGGGTGACAAATTTCGTAATAGTTTCGACATCCGAAGCATGTCTTTCAGGCAACTAGTTGCATTAGTATGGTTATAATAACTCACATAGGGTATTAACAAAACAATTGGTTTGCGGGTTAACATACATTCAAATGGTGTTATTTAGATAAAACTACATTACACTATTTTTCAGTACAATACAGTTTACATTACTAGAAACATGCATTCAGATAGTTATATAAAGATTAAAACTACATTATACTACTTCAAAGTACAACATTACTTACATTTTAGTCTTTGGATTAAGACTTACATTTCATTTTAAATAAAATATTGGATTTTCTAGAAGTATACACTATCATTTTACGTAAAATAGTTACAAAATCTTTCTCATACAAAACGCTTATGAACTCACCAACTTAATTGTTGACACTTTTGAAAATCACTTGTATTCTTAGGAAACCAGTCAACAGGTTACCACAAGAGTATTTGGTGGATGGGACGTCGCCACATCACGTTATATATTTTTGTCATGTGCACTTGATATCATGTAAACAATGTTTTGAGCCCAATGTAAACTCATTAAATATTCCATACAATGGTCGTAATGCTTTGATCACTACTATTCAATTTTTATAATATTGTACATGAAAGTCATCCACCCCAAGGCGTTTTCGCCATTCTGATTTGCGGTTGTGACAGATTGGTATCAGAGCATTGTTTATAGTGAACTAAGTATATCAAACAATGTAAGATATACAATTATAAAAATAATGGGGCTAAAACACTCTAACTAAAAGTATACTTTTAAAAATATAAGTATTTTTATAAAAGTACGTACATCCATACATACTAGAACGGTGTCATAATAATAAGCCTATAAAAGTATTCAGATAAGTTGGACACTACGATTAAGCCTGAATAGTTATGTAATCATATTTGGAATGAATATAGCCTAATTAACTATATTCATGCGAGATATGACAAACATGTGTCTGGGAGTGGTTGTGGTTGACAAGGAGTCTAAAACTTACCAACCCTATCTACTAGAACCTCTAGAATCAAACATAAAGTTAAGATACTAAAGGAGTATTTTAGAACATTATAGAGTAATACACTTAAACCTTTCATGCATTTCTTATATCTCTATTCTCGCACAGACAATATGGCGGGATTTTATATGCTTGGAGACCCATATTTTCCTAACCAAGGAAATGGTGGGTGGATCTAAGAGGATCCCGAACAGGATCCTGAGGAAATAATGGAAGAAGAACCCGAAGAGGATCTCGAAGAGGATCCAGAGCAGGAGGAAGAAGAAGACGAGGAAGAGGAAGAGGATGAATCGAACGCAGAATACGAAGTCATAGATTCTCCTTACATCGCCTGCGTTCCTGCACATCGTATGGCATACCAGGGACCCATGCCCCATTCGGCGGAGGACCTGGAGAGGTGAAGCAGACAATAATGCCAGCGTTCGCGATACGGCATGGAGCGAGATTTATATAACCTCAGTCATGGAGGACCGACAGACAGGGCCCTCCTTGTCATGGTGCAATGAATCACGAACCTCGGAGATTAGCCTAGGGCATCAGCGAACCGGATCATGGAGCTGGGAGCCGCTGTTGAGGCAACTGACGCACACACTCGACTACTGGTGAAGGATTACCCTCGGACAAGCCACCTCATTAACAGTCTCTATGAGGACCTTACCACCGCTCGATCGGAAATTAGAGAATACCAGGAGAGGCACACAGATCTCGAAGAAAGGTGATTGCCGGTGAGCATCGATAGCAGAGATACAGAGCGCCTCGACTTCATCCCATGGCCCACAGGAGACCACCCGCCGCGAGTAAGGCCCATACTACTCACATTTTGTTGTAGTCTAGGTCTTTTGCATGTAAATACAACCCTGTGAGTAAGTGAGTGCACTATTCAAGGGCTCGTTATGCCGCCAAAATTTCTCTATTTTCTTAATGTATTGTAGACCTCCTTAAAGGTCAATTTTCACAAACTATGTACTAAGACTACAATTATCAATGAAATTTGTATGCATTTTATTCCATTAGGTGTGTTATTTGTTATGCAAATGTTTAGTCTTGTATAGTAAATTCATTCATGAATTGCTTACAAATTTCCATAACAATAAGACTGAATACATTTATAATCAAGGCATTCCGTTATAGTAACACCAAGCTCATAACCTTTATCAAAGACTTATCATTACACCACCTCCAAACTTTATAGCAGAAAGATGCCACCACGAAGAGTTAGAAGACGTGTCGCCAACACCACAACAACTCCACCACTGCCACCACCACCTCCACCGATGGACACTGCTGCCATGGCCCAAATCAACATTCGACATGAACATGAATGGATATGGAAACTCCGATGGGAGCGGGAACGGGACTAGCAGTTCCAACCATGGTGGTAACCAAGGGCACCAATGGGGGTGCTCCTACAAACACCTATCACGACGAGATTGGAGAGTCATTATTCTAACAAGATGGTTCAAGAAGACCGAGTCTATCTTCAAGACTTGTGCATTACCTGACGAGTTTGAAGTCCAATATGTTGCATGTAATTTTTGCAGACTCACCCTTGTCGTGGTGGAACATCCATGTTAAAACTTTGACTCTAGCCGTGGCCAACGCCATGAGTTGGGAGGACCTAAAAACTATGATGCTCGAGGAATATTCTCCAAGGAGCAAGATGTAGAAGCTTGAACAGGAACTGTAGGAACACACCATGAAGGGTTTCGATATTACCACTTATGCTTCACGATTTAACGAATAGGCAACTCTAAGCCCGGGAATGGTCACCCCGGAGGCCAAGAAAGTGGAACGTTACATTTGGGGCATATCCTCTAAGATCCATGGAATGGTCATATCTGCCAACCTGAGCACCCTCGATAGTGCCAAGTGACTGGCATAGACTCTTGTCGACCATGGAGTTCATAACGGCGTTATAACCCCCATGCCCGAACAACCGAAGAGAGGAGACAACAAACGGAATTTTGGGAGCAAGAAAAGGGGATAATGTGCTCAAGACCCGGTCAAGAAACAAAAAATGGTGGCCTTCTATGCCATCACTGCCCTTACACCGGCCAAGCAATATGCTGGAACTCTCCAGAAAATGCGACAAGTTTACCTACCATCACCATGGCGCCTGCCGAGATAGGCAATGTAATAGTTGCAACATTAAGGGGCACATTGCTTGTTACTGCAGAGCACCGGCACAACAATCCACCCGAGCTTCTAAGGCTGGGGTGAGTCACGTATGCTACGTGTGTGGTGAGACGGGACATTTCAAGAAGGATTGTCTGAAGGCACAGAACAAAAATAGCGGAAGCATTGTAAGGGTTCTAACAATGGGACATGAGGAGGCCATGAGGGATCCTACCATGGTTACTGGTACGTTCCTCCTAGACAACTCATATGCATGCATACTATTTGATAGTGGTGCGGAGAAAAGCTTCGTGAGCCACCAATTTAAACACTTACTCAAATAGAAATCCCAGTCACTAAATGAAACATTCACCGTAGAAATGGAAAATGATAAAACATAAAGCACTAAAGATGTATACATTGGATGCACTCTAACTCTAAACAACCATTCTTTCCAAATCGATCTGATGTTGGTTACTATAAGGAGTTTTGATATTATCATAACATGGATTGGTTAAGCCCTCACCATGTCGGTATCTTGTGTTACGAAAATGCCGTTCGCCTTAATCTACCAAGTAGCGAAACCCTCGTCATTTATGGCAACAAACCCAATGCGAATCTACAAATCATCTCCTCCATCAAGGCCCATAAATATTTATGCAAAGAATACCACACCTTCTTAGCACATTTCGTTGATAAGAAACAAGAAGTGAAAGACATCAAGGATATTCCCGCGGTCTGTGACTTTCCCGAAGTATTTCCATAAGACCTTCCAGGAATACCCCCCCTCTTGGTACGCCAAGTCGTGTTCAGAATCGACTTAATCCCTAGAGCCATTCCCATAGCCAAATCCCCATACCGCTGAGCACCGACATAAATGTGGGAACTGTCCAGCAAATTGAACGAACTATTGAGCAAAGGATTCCTCCAACTGAGCTTCTCACCCTGGGGAGCACAAGCTTTGTTCGTGAAAAATAAGGACGGATCTTTCCGCATATGCATAGACTACCGAGAACAGAACAAGCTCACTATCAAGAACCTTTATCCCCTACCTCGAATCAATGACTTATTTGATCCACTGCAAGGATTGAGCTACTTCTCAGAGATTGATCTAAGGTTGGGGTACCATCAGCTGCAGATTCAGTAGGAATATATTCCAAAGACGACATTTAGAACTCGCTACGGTCACTACGAGTTTGTAATGATGGCCTTTGGTTTGACTATTGTGACACCAATATTCATGGACCTGATGACTCGTGTGTGTCAACCCTACTTGGATAAATCCGTGATAGTATTCATCGATGACATCCTGATTTATTCACGAAGTAAGGAGGAACATAGTCAGCACCTATGACAGGTCTTGGAGACGTTAGGGGCAGAAAAGTTGTATGCGAAGTTCTCAAAATGCGATTTATGGATTCAAAAAGTAGACTCTTGGGGTACGTAGTCAGCAAAGAAGGGATACATGTGCACCCTTCCAAAGTCCAGGCGATTAAGAACTTGGCAACACCAAGAACACCGATAGAGATCCGCCAGTTTTTAGGCCATGCCAGTTACTACCAAAGATTTATACAAAACTTCTCTATGATCATAAAGTCGTTCACTACCTTGACTCAGAAAGGGAGTGACCTTAAACTGGGAGAATAAACAAGAAACTGCTTTCCAAATTCTTAAGCAAGCTTTGTGCAGTGCTCTAATCTTGTCTCACGCAAAAGGGACCGAAGACTTAGTGGTCTACTGTGATGCATCCAAGAAGGGCCTAGGATGTGCGCCTATGCAATGGGGAAAGGTCATTGCCTATGCCTCGAGACAACTCAAGACTCATGAGGTCAATTACACCACGCACGACCTCGAACTTGGAGCAATGGTGGTTGCCCTGAAGATTTGGAGGCACTCCCTATACAGAACAAAGTGCACCATCTTCACATATCATAATAGTCTTCAGCACATTATCAATCAAAAGGAGTTCAACATGACACAATAACGATGAGTTAAACTGCTAAATGACTATGAATACGAAATTCGTTATCATCCAGACATGGACAACGTAGTACCAAACGCCCTGAGTCGGAAAGAATACTCGGGTCGCCGAGCAAAGTCATTAACCATAACTATCCATTCACACTCGTCCACAAAGATCAAGTAGGAGCAGTTAGAAGCCTTGAGACCCGAGAACATCGCTGGTGAAGCATTATGGTGAATGGATAAAATCTTGAAATCAAGGGTGACGGAGCTCGTTACTTCATGGATCGAATCTGGACACCTAGATTCGGTAGGTACGGGACGTGGTCATGAATGAGGCTCACAAGAAAAAATACTTCATTTGTCACAGTTTAGACAAGATGTATTTGGACCTACAGAAACTTTATTGGTGGCTAAACATAAGGGCAAAGATCGCTACCTATGTGGGTAAGCGCTTGACTTGTGCCAAGGTCAAGGTAGAATACCAAAAGCCATCAGGTTTGCTTCAGTAACCGGAGATACCCGAGTGGAAGTGGGAGCGGATAACCATGGACTTCATAACCAAGTTGCCCAAGACAGCGGGTCGACTTGACACCATTCGGGTGATCGTTGACAGGTTAACCAAATCCGCACACTTCCTACCAATAAAGGAGACTGACCAGATGGAGAAGCTCACAAGGACATACATTAAAGAAATTGTACGACTACATGGAGTGCCAATATCTATTTTCTCCGATAGAGATAATAGATTCACCTCACGGTTTTGTCAATCGCTCCAAAAGTCATTAGGGACCAAGCTCGATATGAGTACAACATATCACCCTCAGAATGATGGGCAAAGCGAAAGGATCATTCAGACGCTTGAAGACATATTGAGAGCATGTTAAATAGACTTTGGTAAGGACTGGGATAGCCACTTCCCACTCGTCAATTTTTCATACAATAACAACTATCACACTAGCATCAAAGTCGCACCATTCGAAGCTCTCTACGGGCGCAAGTGTAGGTCACATCTGTATTGAGCTGAGGTGGGTGTCAAACAACTAGAAAAAGGACAAGTGTCGAATAGCACACTCACCAGCCCAGGGATCATACGAGAAACAACAGATAAGATCATTCTAATCTGTGAACGATTAAAGGCATCCCGGGATCGGCAAAAGAGCTATGCTGATAAGCGATGAAAACCCTGGGAATTTCAGGTTGGTGGCCGCGTTATGTTGAAGGTCTCACCCTGGAAGGGAATGATACGTTTTGGAAAACGTGGATAGCCAAATGTAAGGTATATCGGGCCATTTGAGATCATTGCTAGAATCGACCTGGTGGCTTACAAACTTCAACTACCATAGGAACTCAGTAACATACACCCTACCTTCCACGTATCCAACCAAAAGAAGTGTCTGTCTGACAAACTTGTGGAAATCATTGACAGGGAGGTCAAAATGATGAAACAAAGCCTCATACCTATAGTGAAGGTCCGTTGGAATGCCAAGCGAGGGCCAGCATTCACCTGCGAATGAGAAGATCAGATGAAACAAAAGTACTCACCACTTTTCCTCTAGTTTGCTAGAACCGTCCAAGATGCTAATTTCAGGACGAAATTCCCTCTAACGAGGGGATGATGTGACAACTGGAATATTTTGGGGCAATCAAGGTCTAAGATGTATCTATGTATAATGTAAAACCACATCATAACTCTGTTGCAATAAAACTTTGAAAGCCAAAAGGGCATAATTTGTATAAGTAAATATATATGCTTGAAAATCATACTTGTAAGGAGCCATTGAAAACTCAAGAAGTTAGAGCATAAACAATGAATTAACCTTTGAAATTAAAGTTTTAGGCCTAGAACCCATCAAACTAGTGATTTTGGTTTTGCCTAGGACCGAAAACACCCTTTAATGGGTAATACAAAACCGAAAACACCATGAGCAAATGGTGTAGGATCGAAATCACAAGCCTAGAACACACCTAGGCCAAAATCACACCAAGACCAAAAGCACTAGGACCGAAATCACTAGAGGTTTTGGTAGGGTACAAGGTGATTTCGGTCATGCCTTGGCCGAAATCACCAATTTGATCCTTTCCTAAGGTGATTTCGGTGGGAAAGGAAGTGAGGGAAAGTTGATTTTATGATTAGACACTTCACCATTTTCGCATGAAAAACAATACCCAACAAATATCCATGTATTAACCAACCGACAACCAAGAAAGTATCATATCACCTTTCCGTCATTAACTACGACAGAACACATCCCTAAACCTCCACCCATTCCGTTTTCTCCAAAGTTACTTCATATTCTCTCAAGAACCAAGTTCAAATAATCTTCAAAGTTTAAATCCTCCAAGCTTGTTCTTAGAATTTGGTAAGTATTTCTTAAAAATCTAGTGTATTTATACACTTTCATGTTAGTTTCATCATAATTACACATATTATTATGTGTTAAAACTCTTAGGATAATATCAACTTCAAAGAGTTCATAAACCACATTCAAGTGTTTAGGATTGGAAATCTTCACACCATCTCTTCAAATAACTCACAAATCCACTCAATATGAGTTCACACCCGCACATTTTCAAGTTTTTTTTTTCATGTTTTACCCGGGGGGGGGGGGGGGGGGGGAGGGGATACAAGTAAAACTTAGTTTACCACACAAATACTGGCAATGTATTATCTTTATGTCAAAATAATATATTATTTGCATGAGTTATGGTTGTTACTAGCTTTTATACAAAAATTTGTGGTATATTAGTTTCAAATGCAAAACTAGCAAAAACTAAATATAATCCATGTCATAAAATCAAAGAAAAAAGTATGATTTGTAAACTACAAGGATTTTGGAAATTTTTGTAAAAATCTAGCTTGTTTATCAAAAAGGAGTATATTCTAGTTATTTCATTATTTTGTGGGTTACCCTCCAAAAATATGATGTTTCACCTTACATTTTGAAACAAGACAATATAATTACTATACATTTATATAAGTGATTATATAAATGTTCTTGACAAACAAACATGATAAATTATAATTGGTAAACTGTGGGAGTAACAAAACTAATCTATCATTTTAGAAGAAACATATAATTATTTAAAGGTATAATTATTGCATTTAAAAGAAAATGAATTTTCAGTATAATAGAAGCAAACCGGTTGATACTGGTTGTGAGACATTTGGCTTCACCGTACCTACCGGAGTACACACTAAGACCTACATTATAACCAGAGTCTCTTGTAGGGAGAGCGTGACACTTGTGTATAGATCTATAAGGGATTGACAACCCTGCACCTCGGCTGTTAGCTACAGTTAGACCGGCCAGTCTAGGGTGACAAATTTCGTAACAGTTCTGACGTCCGAAGCACGTCGTTCAGGCAAATAATTGCATTAGTATGTTTATAATAACGCACATAGGGTATAACAAAACAATTGGTTTATGGGTTAACATACATTCAAATGGTGTTATTTAGATAAAACTACATTAAACTATTTTTCAGTACAATACAGTTTACATTACTGGAAACATGCATTCAGATGGTTATATAAAGATATAAAACTACATTATACTACTTCAAAGTACAACACTACTTACATTTTAGTATTTGGATTAAAACTTACAGTTAATTTTAAATAAAATATTGGATTTTCTGGAAGTATACACTATCATTTTACACAAAACAGTTACAAAATCCTTCTCATACAAAACGCTTATTAACTCACCAACTTAATTGTTGACACTTTTCAAAATCACTTGTATGCTACGGAAACTCGTTGACAGGTAACCAAAAGAGTATTTGGTGTATGGGAACTCGTGACATCACGTTATATATTTTTGTCATGTGCACTTGATATCATGTAAACAATGATTTGAGCACAAGGTAAACTCATTAAATAGTCAATACTATGGTTGTAATACTTTGATCGCTAGTATTCAATTGTTATGATACTATACATGAAAGTCATTCACCCTAGACATTTCTGCCGTTCTGGTTTAGGGGTGTCATAGCCTCGACCAACTTTCCATAAGCCACCACATGTAAAGTCTTCTGGTTAAACCTAATGTAATTAAGACATTCATCTTCAACCATTGTATATGAATCAACGAAGAGTTTTATGGAACATAATATCAATGTTAATTCATTTTTTCTCTGTTGTATACGGTAAGTAGAAAAACTCTCACATGGTCAGCCTTATTCGTCCATGCCACACCTTAGCTTTACATACTAAGCAAACATATACTGCATCACCATAATAAAAAGTATCTATAAACAAAGAAAAAACTTCACCGAATTACATTTGCTATATGATTAAAATGCAATAGGGTAAACTGATATCTTATTTTTAATGATAAAAGAATTTGTTATATGGATATAATACCTTTACTAATTCTGATAAATTTACTCGTATTGTTACCCGAGACATCATTTTGAGCATTTGAAGTAGAAGGCATACATATTTGTGTCTCCTTTTTTTTTTTGTAGAAATTGGTCTGCTTTTTTTTCTCTTTTCTTTAAAGTTGGTGTTGGTACCAACTGTCATGTATTTATTAGAAGAGGTTTCAGCATAATTAATATTCAAAAAAATGTATAACTGCACGTTTTAATAAATTAGATAATAAAATACCCATATGATGAAGTAGATCAATACTACTACATGAACGTTCAAATTGAACAATATTGCAACTTGAAGGTTCGAAAAAAAAACTTCATTCAAGTCAAAGAAATGGAATATCTTTTTATTAAACTATTTTCGTTTCCCTCTTGTGAAATGAATTGTGTTGTTCTGAATTGTAGCCCGATTGTTGGAAATAACAGAAGAATTAGATAACCTGGACACTTGTGATGGTAATGTTAGGGAAGGAATTTTGAAAGTTGAGAAGAAGATATATAATTAAATATAATGTAAATAAATTTGTGGTCAAATAAAGAAATATATGTAATAATAATAATGAAAGAATAGGAAAAGTATGGCCATAGTTTTGATACGTGTTAACAACATTGATAGTTGTAACGTTTTCATTAATATGCTGATTTGAAATTGGCGACTTGTATGGTAGATTTACAACAATTCATTGGTTACTTTAACAGTTAATATATCGGGAAATGAAAATTATGGTTATATGATTTAAGATGTGGAGTTAAATCTACTATAATAAATGAAGGTTTTTTGCCACATGACCTCTTCTCATTCATTTGGACACATGACATTTTCTAGAAATTTTAAATTTTGTATTTTCCACTTGTCATTTTATTCTATTTTTGATTTTATTAAATTAAAATTCCACATTTAATATATAAGGTAATATATATGTAAAGTATTTATTAGAAAATGGTTTATATATGTAATGTATCCAATGCAATAAAGTCTCATTAAGTTTAATAATTCAAAAAATTTCTTATTTTTCTTATAAATTTAAACTTTTCAAATTGTTAAAATTTTATATTTAATTTTTTTTAAATAAACCCATGTAATACATGGGTCTCACACCTAGTATAATATAAAAGAAATGATTAATAGTTTACCTTGATTGTTTATTTGTGAAAGTGGATTGCTTGATGAAATAAATGTAGGTTGGACGTTCGGGTGTATCATGTTATCAAACAAGGATTCTAAAGGTAATTTAGTAGACTTTTGAGTAACTCGACAATTAGGGGTTTGAAGAAATTATTTCTATAAGTACCATCATCATGAACAATTTGTTGTTCATATGCAGGTGAACGTTTGAAAACCTGAGCAAGTACACTTTCATCTTCAGCCAACTTATGCATAGTGTAAGTGATAAAGTTGTTTTCAAGATTGAAGACGGAGATCCAAACTTTGAGGACAAACTTTCTATTGAGGAGGATTTTGAACTCATCGGGGATATTTTGAAGTCCTTGATCCTAATTTAAAATATAGAAAAAATTGGAACATTTAAAGAAGAGATTGAATTTGTCAATTAATTAAATAACGGAGATATATTAGCAAACCTTTGATATTTTTTCCATAAACGATTGTTTACCACGGTGAAGCAAATCTTTCACATGATGCTCAAACAATACAAAGGAAGAAGACCCACTTTTATCTTGAACACGAACAATGACCCTAATCCTAGAAAGTATAACATAACAATTGTCATTACCGTAATTAAAGTGGGAAAATATTAAAAAAAAGTTTAAAGTCATGCAAAGTTCAAGAGTAAGGAATGTACTTACTTTCCATGTAAACTGGAAACTCGCCCGAAACCATCACACATAAAAGGTTTAGTTGCACTATCATCATCATTTTTAGCAACCTTTTTAGAACAAACGAGATAATAAAGAGAATACCATCCATCGTCCAAATCAAATCAGATGATAGTAGCAATGATGGTCAAAGCAATTTCCTGGTTCATATATTGTTTGAAAGTAATTATATTAAAATCAATTAATATATTATTGTCGTGTAGAATTATATATATATATATATATATATATATATATATATATATATATATATATATATATATATATATAACGCTATGTAAAATGTAGGAGAAACGTAAAATGTTATGTAAACCTTGCTGTAATCTGGAATGTCATCGATGTTTTTGATTGGAAAACGAAGGTAGTAATGCTCTGGATTGGCCACAACTATATATATGGGTTAAGTAGTGTCATATGAGTAGAAGATTCAATATTCACATCTAAAGCAATAAGACTACATATAGACGGAAAAAAACGTAAGGTTAAAAAATAACTATAATGAATAACTAAGCACATGCAAACATAAAACATTGAAAGCTTAATTAGTAAAACGAAGACCCACCTTTCTTTGAATTCTAAAATCTAAGGCATATCATCCTTTATATGCAATCTCAACCCAAACGAACAGTTATCAACTTGAGGTTGACGTGCAAAAACTATTAGAAAAATAATGTTAGTAATTGCTTTTAACCTAAAATGATAATCTATTTAAATGGACATATATAATGATAGCTTAAATATTATTACCATCACAAGTTTTGAAGTTGGCCAAACATAGAAGATCATAACAGGGGCAGTATCATTTTGATGTTCTGAAATGTAAGTGTTAAGCTTAAGTGCAAAATTGTCCCACAACGCAACTGAAATTTGCTTACCACTAAAAATGTACGATGGTTATTATATAAAGATATAAATAAAATCGGGAAAATTAATAATAAATAAATATATGATTGCATGCCTTAGATATTGAGCAGCCATATTCATTAACCATTTTTCCTTTCCATTCTTAACAGTGACTCGCATAGGATCCATCGACACAACCTTCCCAAGAAAATCTAAGAGAGTAAGGTAATAGATTAGTATATGATAAAAATGTGTGTTACATTAAAAAACAAAGTATATAAATATGAGAAAACAATAATAAAAAACATACTAAATGCGATGCGGGTGTCAAAATTATTAGCTAGCAAATCGGGGAAACTGGCAAAATGAGAAGAATCAACCCTATCAATAAAATTGGTGGACACACGAATTGTGGTGGTTTTGTAAAAATTTGTCTTATCTTTATGTGGAACAAGCATGTAGTCTCCCTCATTTCTAGATATATCAGAGCTACTGATATTCCTAATAACTCCTTCATCGAATAGGGATTCAAATACAAGAATAAGATTCTTTTTTATTGTTTCATGTATTTTAGTGCCCTGTACTTTATTTAGATTTTTTAATAGTGTAAATAAAAGATGAATACACAATAGGAAAATGCTTAATTCGTACCTCTTTGTTAAATCAAATCATGTCCAAGCTCCCGACCACTTATGGGTTGCTTTTATAGCTTTGCTTCCAAAGCCACACGACTTTAACATGGATGTTAAAACATTCTTTTGATGCATCGATGTCAGCAACCTTATCGAATACCAGTTGAGAAGCATTGTTCTTTTCCATTGTATTGTATTCTATAGATGAAAAAAGAAAAAAAGTTATAGGGAATTATGATATGGATTAACATAAAAAGTGTACATGTATTTATACGGAGGTATAATATATCGTAATTATAGTATCGAATATGAAAACTAATGTAATATAGTTTATATAGTGAAAAAAATGTGTTTGTGTGTGTGTGTGTGTGTGTGTATATATATATATATATATATATATATATATATATATATATATATATATATATATATATATATATATATATATATATATATATATATATATATAGGAGTAGAATCAAATGAGAACACAAAAAATGTTTAGAACGCGAGAACAGATCTAGACCATCTAAATTTTCAAATCTAAGGTTATTATCAGACAGACCATTTATGTAAATTATGAAATTTATTGGTATTAAAGTGTAACTTTACAACAATGAAAAGGGTATAATAGTAATTGATTGTTTATTTAATTCCTATAACCTCTCACACGCTTTCCTTTCAATTTGTCGTCTCTCTCTTTCTCTTTCTCTCTCTCTCTCTCTTTCTCTCTCTTTCTCTGTATACCTAGGGCATGCCTCCCTCATATGTACATCGGTCTTAACTGCTCCATCTAAATCAGGCCCTCCTGGTGGTTATTCTTGGCAGGGAATGAAGAAGAAGAAAGGGAAACAAGGAGGGCTCGATGGTGGCAGATTGATCGCAAAGAGAAGGGAAAAAGGACCACCGGTTCTCGGTTCGATTAAAGAAAGGAGAAGTATGGAAGCAATAGAGCTATTGTCGATATTAAAGGGAGTAGCAAGGGGATGCTCAAGTAGCTTCTCAACTGCTTCGCTTCTGCTCCCGGAGTTCAATACGAAGGGAAAAGAGAAGGCTGGTCCGAGAGGAGAAATGCAAGCACCCACAACAGTGTAGGTGAGGGGGAAAAGCCAAGAGGTTGTTGCCTCTTTTGATTTTGCCAAAAAACACAACCCCATATTGGTGGTTATTCTTGGCAGGGAAGAAAGGGAAAGAAAGAGTAGAAATCAGTTCATCAATTTCAGCAGCAAAAAGCGGGTTCAATGGATGTTTCTTCGGTCTTGATTTACTCGAAATTCAACAACTTACAATGATTAGAAAAGTAATGTTTTGGTAATTGTTCTTGGTCTTTGATTTCAACAGCAAATTAAGCATTAAAAAGGTGCTTTTGGTGTGGTAATACTTGACAAAAAGGAATGAGAAAATGGATGAATTGAGGGCTGAAACGAGAGGGCAACAACTCTTTTCTTATATTCATTTGTGAATATCATTGTATTTAAATGTAAATGATTGTATTTATTTATAAATAGCAGGGTATTCATGTGTGGTCAATAAGTGTATTTATTTATGATTAGGGGTATTCATTTTATGAAAAAATGATAATTTTTATACTATTTCTATTTTGTATTTATTTATTTATAGCAATGTATTCATTTGTGAATATCAACATATTGATGTGTGAATGACTATTTATTTATGAATAGCAGTGTATTCATTTGAAACACCCATGGCTTTCCAATTTCTTTGTAATAATAATTATATGTTGGTTAATAAGGTTAAATAAATATCAAACCTAAAGTGTAATCATATATAAATTAAATTTCAATATTAAAATAATATATTTACTTGTACTTATCAAGTGATGTTTTTTAACTTTTAATATATTATACTTAATTTATCAGTTTTAATATTTTGTTGGATGTAAAGCATTATCATTTTAAAAATACAATTTTGGAACAATTTGTATAAAATACTTAAATTATTAATTTGAATATAACATTATAGGGTCAACTTAAATATAAAATTTAGTTTAACTTAAACAACCCAAAGAATATTTTATAAATAGTTAAAAGTAATTAATTGTAGCGTTTTTCTAAGAAGAAAAAACATCATAAATGTTCCTTGTGTTTACCCAAAATCTGAAGTTTAGTCTCTATGGCTTAAAAACCTCATGGATGGTCCCTATGTTTTCAAAACTTATGACGATTGGTCCTTATTGCTAACTCAGTTAACTTTTGTCCGTTAATTGAGGGGCATTTTCATCATTTCACACCATAGGGACCATTTATGATCTTTTCAGTTATTTAAAAAAAAAGAAAAACTAAATATAATTATTTAATATATAAAATCTCTCTCTTTCTCTCTCTCTCTCTCTCTCTCTCTCTCTATCTATCTCTCCACACATATAAACTCATAGATCCATAAGGAGGCTTCTGATTTATCCTCTAAATCTCTCTTCCTCCTATCCCTCTGGTTCACAAAATGGTTAGTCAAAACCAAAAGAATCTCAATAAACCCCCAAAAATCGTCTCTGGTCTCCTTTAAATGGAAGCAAATGAAATGCTTCTCCGGAATCTGCTGAGATATGAGGGTTGGAATTGGGAGTCGCTTTTCCAGAAGAGCAATGCTTCTCCGGCGAGTTCACTATGTAGATCTAGAAGTAATAGATATTAGATGCAAGAAGATTTCTTGTTAAAGTTGTTGTCAACGATGGAATAGAGAGGATGAGGTGTTACCGCTATTTTAAGAATCACCCACTGTCACACCCCGAAACCGATGGCGGAAACGTTCCGGGGCGGAGGACGTCATGTATAGCATTACAACCAATGAATAACAACAATAATAGCAACACAACCATTACAGTGAATACTTTAATAAAAACGTTTATATTTGTTTGAAATTTAGTTTGAATTACATCCAATAGTTTTGCATAGTAAAAAAAAAACCTAAAAACTCTTAATGCTTTAGTTCCTCGAAAATCCAGCAAGTACATGTCTACTGATTTCCTGAGAATACAAGCAGTTTGAAAAATATCAGCATAAAGCTGGTGAGTTGATAAACAGTAATTTGTAATGAAAACATGTTGATGAACGAGCCGATACGTTTGTGTAATCTCCAGAAAATCCGATATTTTCTTTAGTGAAAAATGTAGTGTTATCGATTTCGTATACAACCATGCATGTTCGTTTCTAAAAAACTGTGACTACCCGAAATTTCTTTCTTGTACAAGAGACCAATTGAATCCAAGTTAGACTCATTTTGTTAGCTTTCAACACTATTTGGGGTCTATTGGAACGTTCTAAACTTAATACAAATAAGGTAGGAACCTACAAAAAAGATAACACAATTCATATCAAGAAAAATCGGCCAAGCACTCCAAAACATGGAGTGTGCGACCGCATACTTGAGTGTACGGCCACACACAGGTGTGAGCGGCCGCACACCCATTTTCAGCCACACACACACACCTCTATATATAGGGAAGGACCCCCCTTCATTCATTCTTTCCTTCTTTGGCTGCACTCTTCTTCTCTCTCTACTTTCTCTCTCTAAAAATCTGGTTCAAAGAACACTCTAAGGGCCTCAAGAACGTGAATCACCCCATCAATCAGCTTGTTACTGGTAAAACATCTGAATCTAAGCTTAAAATGCATAGTGTTCTTAGTGTTCTTCATGTGTTCTTCATCCTTTGAAGGAGTGCGGCCGCACACCTTCATAAGGTGGCCGCACACCTTCATATGCTGGCCGCACACCTTCATATGACCTAAGAACATCTCAAAAATCAACATTTTGGGCACAAATTAGGAGTGTACGACCGCACACTCCTGTATATGGCCGCACACACCTACCGCACGGCCACACACTCATGTGTGCAACCGCACACACACATTTGTTGTGCATTTTGACCATATATTCCCTCGTGTAGTCATATACCACTCATGTACAATCTTATATGATTGTAACACTTCATAATAAGTGTTTACTAGTCCCTAAAGCGGTCCCAATACAATAAATAGTTACTCCAAACACTAATTTCACACATATATGTCATTATATGGTTAATTGGATCCGTTTGTGCTCAAGTCCACAATTCGCACTCAACCTCCTAAACTGATCCTACCGTCGCATCACTCACTACAGGTGAGTTCATACACCTTAATCAACCTATTAAATGTTTTTATACGCTTTATGGGGGGATACAAGTTGAACCAAACAAGTTATAGTACTAATCATATGTGATTTATAACTTGTTATCAAAAGGATTTTCTATATTTTCATATTACCTTGCCAGTAAAGTTGTTTTAAATGTTTATCAAACTCATTTTAATGTTCAATTGTTCTAAAACTATTTTTCAATGCTTTTAAACTTATTTTAAATCCCAAATCATATCTACACCAATATATTTATATCAGTAAGGATTGAAGGACTTTGAACTGATAGCTCACCTTATTTCCTGTTCTTGTTTGATTGTGGACTTAGGGTACTCTGTTATCTGTCCAACTGTCGTTGAATTCTTAGTTATATACCGTATATATTTGTGTTGGATATAAGAGTCTTCAAATTCAGTTCAACGCCTTTGTGTATCAAAGGCATTCAACCAACCTCTCTACTTAACTATAATATGTATAGTTAAGAATCACCACTCGTTACTATTGTTACTATGATAATCACTAAGATCAGTACAACTATGAGTCTATACATGCTAAATACTATAAGAAGGGAACACTATACAAAGAGAATACCATATACTACGCAAGAGAACACTCGATAAACTATACCAAAATATACATTATACACTAATACCAGAGAATATACTAAAACAGAATGTGACAAACTATTTCGCGATACGACACTTCGCTGTGCTATCACCGTGTAACCAGAGTCTCCTGGAGGGAGAGCGGGCATTTTGTGTATAGATCTATATGGGAAAGACACTCCCACATCCCGACTGCTAGCTACAGTCTGAGCCGTCTAGGCCCAGGGGTGATAAATGTCACCATACTACGTGTGACCTAGAGGGTCATCAGTTATTCGATCGTCAATCTGCATGGTTACATACGAGTTCACGTTCGGACCTTTAATTAATACATTAAGAATTAAAGGCAAAATAGACTCCCCAAGGTGTATTGTACATTTAATACTACCTAGAGCCTGAAATTTATTACATTCATCCGGTAGTGACATTGCTGGGGTAAATCATTATTTTTCCCAATTACTTTACATGAATGAAGTCTAAAACTATATTTTCATACAGATAGTTTCACTGGGAAAATTTTTACATTTTCAAAGGATCAAACATACAAATAATCGGGTCTGGGTAGAAGACTACTTTTACTGGAAAATATATAGGATTTTCTAGGGATCATACTATTTTCAAACATTGACAACAGCTATTATAATACATGATTGAAAACACTTTTATACAAGCAATGACACTAAATACTTATGAACTCACCAGCTTTATGCTAATACTCGTTTTCAAAATAACTTGTATTCTCAGGTCATCAGTAGGCAGGTACAGATGCAGCTTTTGACAAGATGGAGTATATACAAGACTCATCTTTTATTTTGATTATACTTTTGGTGTCTATTAACTTGTACAGAACATGCTTGTATTACAATTATTATACTAATGCAATGGATGTTGTTGCTTGTCTTTACTATTATGCTATGTTATGATACTGTACATGATGTCCTCCACCCCAGAACGTATTCCACCGTTCTCGGTTTTGAGGTGTGACAAAAACCGTAGTTATATGCGAAAATACTACCTCATGTGACTAGATAAAGCTAATCATGAAGCATAAGTATTTAATATGTAAAACTACAGCATAAATGATTCCATTTTGAAGACCCTGGCTCGGCCAGTATGCATAGTGTGTTTAATTCTATTTGGTATAAATAAAACTACTGAAGAAAGTCAGGTTGGTAAACTAAATGTGATTTATACATAATGTGAGTCGTATAACCATGCTTGATATGACTAGTGACCTTTCCAATGTTCTCCGGGCGTTGAGTGAAATGACATTTGTACATCTCAGGCGTGCCCGCCTAACTGTAGCTAGTAGTCCAGATGTGGGATTGTTAGTCCCGAATAGATCAATTCATAAATCTCACGTTCTTCCTCCAGGAGACTCTGGTTATACAATGGTAGGATTTATCCTTGTACACCTAAGGGTACAGTAGTGAAGTAGCGCCTCACAATATCGTACAATGTAGTTTACATGTAGTGCAGTAGCGTTCTACCGTAGTGAAAATCCGTATGTATAACGTATATTGTGACAACTCGAAATTTATCCCGTCATTTTAACCTCTTCTTCCGTTAATAAAACTTGTTTTATTAAATTGTCTTTTAACCTCTTTGGATTAGGTTAACTAAATTGGGGCTTTTGTTAGGACTTCATAAGAGTCGGAACAAATTAGGGGCACGTGAAACACCCTCAATAATCCCTTGAAAAGTTTTAGTTACAATCAAGCCAAATTACGACCATTCAATCGGGTGCGACCAAAAGCCCCGTTTAATGTCAATATCGGGTAAATTTCCACTGGGCCACAAACTCAAACCCTATATAAGGGTGAGTGGACTCCATTTGAAACCTTTCCACTCTCTCTCTACAGGTTGCCTTCGATCCAAAAACGCCTCTTTCGAGTTCCATAATCGTAAGTAAGCTATCCTAACTTGCTGTTTAGCTTGATATACATGCAAATTCTTGTTTAAATCATCCAAAAGCCTCAAAATCATGTGTTTACGGCCCAAGAACACTCTTGGACTGCAAACACCCATAAGTGGGGTTTTGAAGCCCCAAAACCCTTCCAAATCACCCCTAGGGCTTAGATTTGGCTTGCGGACTTGCATATACGAGCTTAGAACACCAAAACCTCGCCTTTTGAGGAGTAAACATGAGTTTACGGCCCAAGAACACTCTTGGACCGTATACCCCTCTTCATGGGTCGTGAACATCTTTTAAGGTGTTAAATTTGCCCTTAAACACATCCTAAGGCTTGGATAAATGTCTAGAAACAACCACCAATGAAGTGGGGGTGTTAAACATCAAGGAAACTATGGACTTAGGATTTTACGGCCATAACCCCCCCCCCCCCAAGGATTGGTCCATGGGCCGTAAACTCCTTTAAGAAGGCCAAATGATGCCCTAACTTCCCCCTTTGGCTTGGAAAAATGCATAGAACCTTATACTCTTTCATTTAAGACCTTAAATCGTGAGTGGAAGAACCAAGTGAGAGTTTACGGCCGTAAACTCTATGTTTACAACCGTGAACTCTCTTAAATGGTTCATTTGGAGCCTTAACTCCTTCCTATGCCCTATATTCGAACCTAGCCTAATTCTACAAGTGATATAAGACCTTTAGACATCCAAAAACACACCACCCATGAGTTTACGGTCGTAAACTCATGGGGATATGGTGTTAGGGCCAAAATCCCTCTAAGAGTTTACTTTTGAAGAGTAAACGCCCTAACTAGGCCATACACCCCCTTATTGCAACCTATTAGCCTCCTAACACTTGACCAAAGTGTTTTCCGCACATTAGGATGCTTATACGTGTTTAATTAGTGTTATAAATCACTAATTGTATGTAAACATATTTCATCATATGTCAATAGGTCATTAAGTGTGTTCAAGTCTTTACTTGCACAGAGCACCCAACCGACACCTCCGTCCGATCCACCCGCAACAGGTGAGTTCATACCCCTGAATTAACCTTTTAAATGATTTTAACTGCTTTATAGGGGGAATACAAGTTGAACTGTACAATTATTAAATAAGTCACATGTGATTAATAACTGTATAGCAAAATAGATTTTGCATGTTCAACTGTTTATCTAGATTTAAGATTTCTAAATCAGGCTTTCGAATCTTGTTAAAGTATGAATATCCCTTTTTAGATCATTAAAGGTTATCCAAAGTTTTTCAAAGTTTGTTTACTTAAGAGACATCCAGTTGTAATTTCTTATCAAAGGTTTTCTTCACTTAAACCATTTTATACAAATCATTTTTCAAAGTTGTTTATGAAAGGTTTTTGAAAAGATTTCCAAAGGTCTTCAAAGCTTGTTTTACAAAATGACATCAAGTCGTAAATTCTTGTTTGTAAAGGTTTTCCAAAGGTTTTACCAAAGTTTTCTTTTATGCTTCTGTTTCGTTAAATGCATGCCTATATTTGTATAATTATATAAATAATGTTTAAAGGACTTAGGAAGGCTAGTTCACCCTATTTCCTTTTCCTTGTTGGGATGTGGTCTGGTGGGTATCGGCTATCCGTCCTAATGTCATTTAAATATTAATTATATATCATTTATACATGTATGGACATAAAGGCTCTCTCTCTCTCAGCCAAATTCATCGCCTTGAGTAGTACAGGCATCCTTCTATTATTCATGTTTCTGGAACCCTAGTAACTATTATAGGAATAGTTAGGAAACTCTATCTGTATCCCTATCTCTATCTCTATCTCTCTCTCTATCTCTATCTTTATCTCTATCTCTACCTCTATTTATATCTCTATCTCTATCTCTATCTCTCTCATTTACTTTACAATGTGACACGCTATTTCCCCTCTACGACGCTTCTTTGCGCCAACGCCGTGTAACCAGAGTCTCCAGGAAGGAGAGCGAACATCATGTGTATAGATCTATACGGGACTGACACTCCCACACCAAGACTACTAGCTACAGTCCGCACTAGTAAGGCCCATGGGTGACATAATGCCACTACCTCTAATGCCACTACCTCTACATATGACCTGGAGGGTCATCGGATACCCTATCGTCAATCAACATGGTTACATATGGGTTCACATTCACCCTTTTTTTAAGACTTTGCTAGCTGTATCGTTCACTCGATACTGTCTGGAGTCTTCATTTCCTTGTTTTAGACTTTGCTAGTTGTATCGTTCACTCGATACTGTCTGGAGTCTATATTTCTTTGTTTTAGACTTTGCTAGCTGTATCGTTCACTCGATACTGTCTGGAGTCTGCATTTCTTTGTTTTAAACTTTGCTAGCGATGTCGTTCATTCGATACTGTCTGGAGTCTGTGCTTCCTTTTGTTAGACTGAGCCAGGCATATCATTCATTCGATACTCTCCTGGAGTCTATGATTTCTTTTGCCTTAGTCAACAGTATTACTGCTGAGGCATATGTTATTTTTCCCTTAGTATCTTCACTTTTGATTTTCTCATTACTCTTTTAAAGTCAATTCTGTATTTAGTAATGATAGAAATTTGGGGAAAACTACTCTTTAAAACATATATCAGTCGGGTCTTGGTAGAAGACTGTTTTTATTTAGAAAATATAGGATTTTTTGGAAAGGACGCTAATACACCATAGATTCTAAACTACTACCTTTCATAAAGTTATTTTGAATAAAAATGCATATTTATACAAATGACACTAAATACTTATGGACTCACTAGCATTATAAAATGCTGATACCCGCTTTTAAAATAACTTTTATTCTCAGGTCAGTGATAGACATGTACATCCCGGGAGCTTTTGCGAACACAACCTAGTACCGAGCTGCATCTATATTATTCCTTGTATTACTTTGATCTTGCTATGAAATGTAAACTATGTAAAATTATTACTATTAATGCAATGGTTGTTATACTGTGTTTAATATACTGCAAATGTTGTGATACTTGACATGACGTCATCCACCCCAGAACGTTTCCGCCGTTCCGGTTTTGGGGTGTGACAGATTGGTATCAGAGCATTGTTTATAGTGAGCTCAGTATATCAATTCATAAAAGATATACATCCTATAAATACATAGGGATAAAACACCCCGACCAAGAATTATACTTTAAAATATAACCATATTTTACCAAAGTATAAGAACATCCAGAATCTAAACACCCGAACAAAGTATCACAAGAAGAACAAGAATAAAAGTCTTCGGATGTTGAGCATTACCGTCAAACCTGGGCAGTTATGAAATCGTAAGCTGGAATAAATGTAACCTGATCAAATACATTTATTCGAGATGCGACCAACGAGTATGAAACTTATCAAATAGGAATGCTAGAGCCAAACATAAAGTTTAAAATACTATAGGAGTATTTTGCAATACTAAAAGACTCGCAATAATCCTAGAATCATATTCAGAAGTTAAGGATCAAACAAGAAATTAAAATACCATAGGGGTATTTTAGGATCCATAGATAACCTTTTGTGAAAAACTAAAAAGATCCTTATTGATATACCTATTATTACATAGGGTATACTTCCAAGGTTATATATAATAAGGATCCCATAGACTAAGAATTGTGTGGTTTCGCTCTACTTCCTTTTCCTCGTTGGGATGTGGATATAGAGTAGTATCACATATTTGAAGGCCTATTGGATCTAAGCTACATATAATTTGTGTACCCTATGTAATTGTAGCAGGACTTAATATGGATCACCCGGTGAAATGTTAATAATCTCTTAGGATTCTCTAGACATTCCCATTCTCGCACGAACCCTATAGAAAACCTTATCCACTTCAGTGTTCGACAGAAGAGTTGATTCAGACCCATAAGAGGTTCATTGAGAAGATTTCCAGTTAGGAAATAAATGAACCAGGACGAGACTATTGAAACCACCAAGTGCCTATACCTTTTAGGGACATCAGTGGGAAATTCGCCTGAACTTCCGAGATTTGCATTCATCCATCCTGAAGCGATGAAACTCAGAGTCAGGATCAGTAGTAAGGCGAAGTAGAGATTCAGTATGTCTACACAAGAAGAGAACCCTAGGTATCTATCTGGTGAAAACCAACGCCGGTCCCAGTCTAGGATAAGAGGTAGACAGAAGGAGCCAGTACATGGAACCCGAGAAGTGTCTTTTCCTCGTTATTGTCGCGCTAATACACCCATAAAATAATACAATTTAGTGAGTAAGTGATTACACTACTCACACTATGTGTTAGGTAAAATCGCCTTTTCCCGTCGCAAGTAATATGATTAGATCGTATCTCAAAACCTCGATTGAGAATGTTTAGCCATAAGCCTTCATGAGCCTTTCCTTCTGTGATTTTTGTTCCGAACTGTCCTCAAATCTTTCCAAGCTGGAGAGTGAACCTTTCCAGCATAAAGATAACTTAGTAGGAACGAATCCTATCTTATGGCTTTCCGATACTCTTACTCCTACCTTGAATACCCGGACTACATCGTAGGGATGTAGGTCGACACTCAGATAACCAATATCCGCGGCGCGGGAAAAATTTAGGCCTATTATAGTAAGGATAGATACGTCTAGAGTTAAACATCACCTCAACCAAATACACTGAAGAGAAAGTTCAAGACCGAGGAGGGAAGTACCTCGGCTCAAGGATCTTCCGAAGGGCAACGAGCTTAGACAGTCAATACCCTGCCAGCCCTTCCATCCCGACACCTAGAAGACCATACCTAGGAAACCTTCCCCACTGCAACAAGTGTAGCTACCATCATCATGGTATATGTCGAGAATTCTTTTGCGCTAGGTGCAACAAGAAGGGGCATACCGCTCGTACCTGCAGAACCCCGGTTAAATTCATCACATCAACCACCAATGTGGGGCCTAGTTCAATATGCCACCTATGTGGTGAGATTGGGCACTTCAAGAAGGACTTCGCAACTGAAAGAAACGACAAGGGCGCAGGAGGAACCTAACCTGAATACCTAGGAGAAGCGTCAATGAACCCGGTAAAAATTTTGTTATGTCTCTCAAATCTCAGATAACTAACCGAAAACATTAACCGAAAACATTAAAAGACTAATTCTAAATGTAATTACTCCCTCGTTAAGTCGAAAGTCGCAACACTATTGTAAAATTCAAAATTTCATCAGGTAAAGCTATAATGGCTCGATATATACGTTAAAGCCATGTATAATTAAGATGGATAGACCTAGAGTGAGTGATGCTGCCTCATTTCCTGTTCCTCGTTTGGTTGTGGATTTAGGGGGGAGTCGCTCAGTCAACAGTCCTTCCCACCTTAATTATACATGACTAGTATATACTGAGTGATTATAGAGAGACCTCGTGAGAATCCATTCATGAAAAAGTACATTATTCTGAAACCTTAGGATCCACGGGACGAAATCCGAGACACCAAGAACTTGTGTGCCCGTTCAACACATGGCCCTATTGACCCTTATACTATATCAGGTCGATGTATGCCTACTTCGACGTCTCTATCAATCATGGTTCGACATAGTGAAACCATGTTTAAATTCCTAGTGTTGTGTAAAAAGAACTTTCACCGTAGCCATTTCAGCAAATAAAGGTCCTTCCGAACCTAATAATAAAACCTAATGTGATCCGTCAGCCGTCTCTCTTATTTAAAACTCTCCGAAATACCCCTGAGTAGGGTATCGCGTGCTGTTAACCAACCCTTCCTTAGACAAATAGAACCCGAAGCGAAAGACACTACAGGTATTTCAGAAGACGTTAACCACCCGAAGCTTACTCCGTAGATCCCCCAGAAAGACCTTTAGCACCACACAATTAGGTTCGTGAATCAAGAGGATAGAACTCATGAGACTGAGTACTATAACTGAGTTTATGCCTAAGGGTGGTATATGATTGAGATAAAAAAGATTTAAGATGTGTGCTTCCTCCCTACTCCCTGTTCCTTGTTGGGTTGTGATTCTAGGGTGGAGTCGCACCACTGAACATCCTGTCGATCTCAATTATATACGGCTTGCATACACCAAGTATTAGTCGTTAAGCCAAGTATGAGCTCTACCACGAACCTCATAGTAAAACACTTCATCCTATCCCGTAGAATAGGAACTAGATTCAAGAGAACCACTGTGGGTTGAGCTACTAAAATGACCACAAATCCGAAATTTGTTGTCATCCCGGTTAAGCCAACATAGTAGCTAACACCCTCAGTTGGTAAAGTAATCTGAGTCGTAAGAGTCAAGGACGTTGACTACAACCATCCATTCACGCTTAATCCCATGAATTAAGCATCTCAGCGGATATCCCAGAAACCTGGAAGCTGCGATAAGTTAAACTCTGAGAAGAGTGGATGAAGAGATTAGAAGTCCCGAGTAACGGAACCCTATACTTCTAGACTTAACCTAAATCATGAAAACTCAAAACCACCGGAAGAGTAGTTGCAGAAGATTTCGCACTACTCAGGCACTTCGTCCACCCTGTTACTGACAAGTAATGCCTAGGACACTCCGCCTCCCCCAATTGGAAGAAGTCACCGTTGCCCTGTAAACGATAGACTGCGTTCTCCGAAGTGAATACAAGAATGCCAAGAACCATAGGATAACCTCCGCAACCAAGAATACTTGAATAAAGTGCAAAAGTAGGTTATGTTAAGCCTTATAACCCAGATCCCGAAGAGATTACAGACTTGATGCCAGTCTAGGTGTTAGTCGATGGGTTATACAAGAACACGCGCTTTCTGCTACTGGAAATAAACCGACACCTTAGAGGATTGGCCACGTCTTAGAGATTCATTGGACTACTAGGTGCTCCAAGAATACTATCTCACACAAAAATAGTAGAACCACCTCCCTAGATAGTCCAACACTTTAGAAAATCTCTAAAGACTGAGTTAGCCCTGAGTAGAGATTGATATTCATGAAACAGCGAAGCGAGTAAGAGCATGATTCTTTCCATTTAGGAATCATACTGTGAAAGCATCTGTTAGACGACGAAGAAATCTAAAACCCTCTAACCATCGTCTGGTAAAACCCTATCTCACCGACTATGAGAATTTCCCATAGTAACACCTCGAGAGTCAGAAGTGCAGGCCCATTGTTGCACTAAATCGTGATAGATGTCCCGTAAACGATAGATCCCAACGTGTAGCCAATACATCCCATAATCCAGAAAAACATCCGAGGACCAATGAGCAGGAATCACGAATTCGAAAACGACAGGAGCCTTCTAAGAACCAACCCAAGAACCCCACTCCGGTAAGAGAGAACTTTTGGAACTTTGACATGGCGATCATGCCAGTAATAATCTCACCATAGAAGTTCATTATGTTCTAAGTACTAAAAAGCTCTATCTTTCCAAGAGCTTAGGACCATCTGAGATCCTTTATAAGAATTGGTCCAACCCTCGTCAGACCACGACTACTTTCGAAATCCCATAAGTTTCACCCCAATTCGATCCACGTCTTAGACTGGAAAGAGTGCTTGCCCGACGTAACTCCCTAAATCCCACCTGCCTTGATAGAAATCATTGGGAACCCTAACTTCGTAGACGGACCTGTAGGGATTCCTAATCGAACGAAACGAAATCTGCATCCCGTTAAGTGAAGGTTTGCTGGAACGCCAAGCAAAGGCCGAAGTTCACTTGGGAGCGCGAGGACCAACCGAATAGGAAGTACCCTCATCTCTCTACCCGATTGTTCATACCCACTTCCTTGCCTAAACCTGAATTTTGGGACGAAATTCCCTCTAACGGGGGGATGATGTGACAACCCGGAATTTATCACGTCATTTTAACCTGTTCTTCCGTTAATAAAACTCAATTTATTAAATTGTCCGTTAACCTTTTTGGATTAGATTAATTAAATTGGGAATTTTATTAGGACTTCATAAGAGTTGGAACAAATTAGGGGCACGTGAAACACCGTCAATAATCCCTTGAAAAGTTTTAGTTACAATCAAGCCAAATTACGACCATTCAATCGGGTGCAACCAAAAGCCCCATTTAACGTCAGTATCGGGTAGATTTCCACTGGGACACAAACTCAAACCCTATATAAGGGTGATTGGTCATACACTTGAAGAGAAAACTCCCTAACTAGGCCATACACCCACTTATTGCAACCCATTAGCCTCCTAACACTTGACCAAAGTGTTTTCCGCACATTAGAATTCTTATACGTGTTTAATTAGTATTATAAATCACTAATTGTATGTAAACATATGTCATCGTATGTTAATAGGTCACTAAGTGTGTTCAAGTATTTACTTGGCACCGAGCACCCAATCGACACCTCCGTCCGATCCACCCGCAACAGGTGAGTTCATACCTCTGAATTAACCTTATAAATGATTTTAACTGCTTTAGAGGGGGAATACAAGTTGAACTGTACAATTATTAGATAAGTCACATGTGATTAATAATTGTATAGCAAAATAGATTTTGCATGTTAAACTGTTTATCTAGATTTAAGATTTCCAAATCAGGTTTACGAATCTTGTTAAAGTATGAATATCCCTTTTTAGATCATTAAAGGTTATCCAAAGTTTTTCAAAGTTTGTTTACTTAAAAGACACCCGGTCGTAATTTCTTATCAAAGGTTTTCTTCACTTAAACCGTTTACAAATCAATTTTCAAAGTTGTTTATGAAAGGTTTTTCAAAAGATTTCCAAAGGTCTTCAAAGCTTGTTTTACAAAATGACATCAAGTCGTAAATTCTTGTTTGTAAAGGTTTTCCAAAGGTTTTACCAAAGTTTTCTTTTATGCTTTTGTTTCGTTAAATGCATGCCTATATTTGTATAATTATATAAATAATGTTTAAAGGACTTAGGAAGGCTAGTTCACCCTATTTCCTTTTCCTTGTTGTGATGTGGTCTGGTGGGTATCTGCTATCCGTCCGAATGTCGTTTAAATATTAATTATATATCATGTATATATGTATGGACATAAAGGCTCTCTCTCTCTCTCAGCCAAATTCATCGCGTTGAGTAGTACATGCATCCTTCTATTATTCATGTTTCTGGAACCCTTGTAACTTTTATAGGAATAGTTAGGAAACTCTATCTCTATCCCTATCTCTATCTCTATCTCTATCTCTATCTCTATCTCTCTCTTTTACTTTAGAATGTGACACGCTATTTCCCCTCTACGACGCTTCATTGTGCCAACGTCGTGTAACCAGAGTCTCCGGGAAGGAGAGCAAACATCATGTGTATAGATCTATACAGGACTGACACTCCCACACCCAGACTACTAGCTACAGTCCACGCCGGTAAGGCCCATTGGTGACATAATGTCACTAACTCTAATGCCACTACTTCTACGCGTGACCTGGAGGGTCATCGGATACCCTATCGTCAATTAGCATGGTTAAATACGGGTTCACATTCACCCTTTGTTTTAGACTTTGCTAGCTGTATCGTTCACTCGATACTGTCTGGAGTCTGTATTTCCTTGTTTTAGACTTTGCTAGCTGTATCGTTCACTCGACACTGTGTGGAGTCTGTATTTCTTTGTTTTAGACTTTGCTACCTGTATCGTTCACTCGATACTGTCTGGAGTCTGCATTTCTTTGTTTTAGACTGAGCCAGGCATATCATTCATTCGATACTCTCCTGGAGTTTATGATTTCTTTTGCCTTAGTCAATAGTATTACTGCTGAGGCATATGTTATTTTTCCCTTAGTATCTTCACTTTTGATTTTCTCATTACTCATTTAAAGTCAATTCTGTATTTAGTAATGATAGAAATTTGGGGAAAACTACTCTTTAAAACATATATCAATCGGGTCTTGGTAGAAGACTGTTTTTCTTTAGAAAATATAGGATTTTTTGGAAAGGACGCTAATACACCATAGATTCTAAACTACTACCTTTCATAAAGTTATTTTGAATAAAAATGCATATTTATACAAATGACACTAAATACTTATGGACTCACTAGCATTATAAAATGCTGATACTCGCTTTCAAAATAACTTCTATTCTCAGGTCAGCGATAGACAGGTACATCCCGGGAGCTTTTGCGAAAACAGCCTAGTACTGAGCTGCATCTATATTATTCCTTGTTTTACTTTGATCTTGCTATGAAATGTAAACTATGTAAAATTATTACTATTAATGCAATGGTTGTTGTACGGTGATTACTATACTGCATATGTTGTGATACTTGACATAACGTCATCCACCCCAGAACGTTTCCGCCGTTCCGGTTTTGGGGTGTGACATATATAGTGATAATTACAGTTATGAAAGTCATGATGAAGCAGTGATGTAAACTGTAAATGTTTTCTGTTCCAATGCATATGTTTAATAGTGAAAGTTTTTATGCTTGATATGTTTTAGAGAAATCTCAAACTATACCGAGTATAGTTTGCATGTATAACGTAGCGAATAGCGTGTCAGGAAAAAAACTATGCAATTTTAGTGAAAATGTCCCTTATGCTCAGCATAGTACAAAAGAGATTTAAAGTATGAGATTTGCATAAGCTTTATGTATATTCAAGAAAATGTGTATGTTTAGCTTGTATTCCCCCCCTGAAAACATTAAAATGCGGAAAAATGTAGGGTTATGAACTCACCGTTGTTGCATGGAGTTGTTAACTGAAGTGAAGATTCCCGAGTTGATGCACGTGACACTTCACGAAATCCTATTATCAAATAAATACATATATGTATCTAACTTAGCGATTTTTGATAAATGAAGTGTCAGAAAACACTTGAATTTCGGTTGAGGAAGGTTACCGGGACTTGCTTGAATCGAAGAAATGAGTTTTCAGCCAAAAGCACCACTTAAAAGGTGTTTACGGTTTCAGAAGGCTCGGTAAATTTACAGTTTCTGAAGGATGGATGTTGCTGAGTTCTCGCGATAACTAAAGTTTGTATGCTACAGGACTGATCCTAGCAAGGATTTTGAACGGTCCAATGTACCTTGGGTTTTGCTTTCCACACTTTCCAAAGCATATCATGCCTTTCCAGGGTGAGACCTTCAGAAGGACGCAGTCACCAACCTGGAAATCCAAGGGTTTTCGTCTCTTATCGGCGTAGCTCTTTTTTCTATCTCGTGAGGCTTTCAGTTATTCCCGGATTTCTACAATCTTCTCAGTTGTCTCTCGGATGATCTCAGGACCAGTGAGAGTACTGTCGAGGATTTGACCCCTGGCTAGCTGCGTGTCGCCCACCTCAGCCCAACACAGAGGGGATCTGCACTTGCGGCCATAGAGGGCTTCAAACGGCACAGCCTTGATGCGGGTATGGTAGCTGTTGTTGTAGGAAAACTCAACCAAAGGAAGATGAGTGTCCCATGATGCACCAAAGTTAATGACACAGGCTCTCAACATATCTTCCAAGGTCTAAATTGTTCTCTCACTCTGTCCATTATTTTGCGGATGATAAGCCGTGCTCATATCCAACTTAGTTCTAAGAGCCTTCTGTAATGACTGCCAAAACCTCGATGTGAGCCTGCTGTCTCAATCGGAGATAATAGATGCAGGTACACCATGAAGGTGAACTATCTCTTAAAGTTAGATCCGTGTGAGCCTCTCCATCTTGAAGTTTTCTTTGATTGGTAGGAAGTGGGCGGACTTCATCAACCGATCGACAATTACCTAGATAGCATCGTGCCCACTCGGAGTTTTGGGTAACTTGGTGATAAAATACATGGTTATCTTTTCCCACTTCCACTCAGGTATTTCTAGCTGCTGGAGTAAACCTGAGGGCTTCTGATATTCAACCTTCACCTTGGCGCAAGTCAGGCACTTGCCCACGAAGGTAGCAATCTTTGCTTTCATGTTTGGCCACCAATAGAGTTGTTTGAGATCCAGATACATCTTATCCGAACCTGGGTGAATGGAGTATTTAGTCTTGTGAGCCTCATTCGTGACAACCTCTTTGTACCCACCGAACTTTAGGGTCCAGATTCGGTTCATGAAATAGTACACTCCGTCTCCTTTGACATCCAAGTTCTTGTCCATTCCCCGCAAGGCTTCATCCATCATGTTCTCGGGTTTTAAGGCTTCCTGCTGAGCCTCTCTAATTTACGCGGATAGATGGGAATGGATGGTCATTGTTAGTGCCTTCAGCTTACGCCCTTAATATTCCTTTCGACTGAGGGCGTCTGCTACCACGTTGGCCTTGCTGGGATGGTAGCGAATTTCGCACTCGTAGTCACTAAGTAGCTCGACCCATCGTCGGTGTCTCATGTTTAACTCCTTCTGATCAAAGATTTGTTGCAAGCTCTTATGGTCGGTGAAGATAGTGCACTTGGTTCCGTAATGATAATGTCTCCAGATATTTAACACAAAGACCACTGCTCCCAACTCCAAATCATGAGTTGTGTAATTGACCTTGTGTGTTTTCAACTGTCTCGAGGCGTAGGCGATAACCTTTCCTCGTTGCATGAGCACACAGCCTAGGCCCTGATTGGATGCATCACAATAGGCCACGAAGTCTTCAGTCCTTTCGGGCAGGGACAAGATAGGTGCGCTGCACAGGGCCTGCTTCAATGTTTGAAATGTAGTGTCTTGCTTGGCTCCCCAACTAAAGGTTACCCCTTTTATGTCAGGGTAATTAAAGGCTTAGCGATTCTGGAGAAGTTCTAGATGAATCTGCGATAGTAGCCCACGAGACCGAACAATTGCCAGATTTATGTGGGTGTCTTCGGTGCAGACCAATTCTCAATCGCTATGATTTTGGATGGGTCAACGTGTATCCCTTCCTTTCTAGTCACGTGTCCAAGGAAATTCACCTTCCTGATCTAGAATTCACACTTCGAAAATTTCGCATATAGCTTTTATGCCCTTAAAGTTTCCAACACCTGCCTTAAGTGTTGTTTATGGTCGTCCTCACTCTGCTAAGAGACAAGTATGTCGTCGATGAAAACAATCACGAACTTGTCTAAGAAAGGGCAGCACACCCGATTCATCATGTCCATGAATGCTGTCGGTGCGTTAGTTAGACCAAAGGGCATTACTACGAACTCGTAGTGTCCATAGCGAGTTCAGAATGTTGTTTTGGGCACATCATTCTCATGAACTAGTAACTAATGGTACCCTGATCTTAGATCGATCTTTGAGAAATAACTGGCTCCCTGTAGTTGGTCGAAGAGATCGTCGATCCTGGGTAAGGGATAACGGTTCTTGATGGTCAGCTTATTCAACTCTCGGTAGTCAATGCCCATCCGAAAGGATCCATCTTTCTTTTTCATGAATAAGATCGGAGCTCCCCAGGGTGAGGAACTTAGCCTTATGAATCATTTGCTAATCTGCTCATTGAGCTGACTTGATAATTCTTGCATCTTCGCTGGTGCTAGACGGTATGGAGATTTAGCTATAGGAGTAGCTCCGAGGATCAAGTAGATACGGAAATCGACTTGGTGTTTGGGAGGGATTCCTAGGAGATCTTCATAGAACACATCAGAAAAGTTACAGACTTAGGGGATGCTCTCGAGGTCCCTAACTTTTTGCGTTTCGTCGACAACATGAGCTAGGAATGCATGACACTCCTTCCGCAGATATTTCTGAGCTTTGATGCACGAAATGATACGGAGGTTCGAACTAAGTTTATCACCATAAATCATAAGGGTTTCGCCAGAAGGAAGATTGAGACAGATAGCCTTTTAGAAACAAAGAATATCAGCATGATTGGAGCTTAACCAGTCCATACCGATAATGACGTCGAAGCTCTTGATAGACACAGGCATAAGGTCAATGGGAAAAGAACAATTGTCTAGAGTAAGAGTGCAGCCTATGAATATGTCGTTAGTGCTCTCCTTCTTTCTGTTAGCCATCTCGACGGTAAATGTTTCGGTTAGAGGTTGGGATTTACATTTGAATAGGTGTTTAAATGAATGACTAACAAATCTCCTTTTCGCACCAGAATCGAAGAGAATGCATGCATAAGAGTTGTCAAGGAGGAAGGTAGCTGTAACAACGGTAGGATCAACAACTGCTTCTTCCTGGCCCATCACCAGAACTCTCCCTGTGTTGCCACCAGTTGTAGTGTTGGGACAGTTTCTCCTGAAGTGCCCAACCTCTCCACATCCATAAGAAGTTTGACCAGCGCCCGCTCCCGGAGCCTGTTTGGTTAGTTGAGTCTGTGTCTTGCAGTATCGAACTGTGTGTCACTTTCTCCCACAGTTATTGCAGATCAACTCACGGAAGGGCCCTTGATGATGGAAGTTACACTTGTTGCACAGGGGTAGCTTTCCAGCATAACCACCCGTAGGAGATTAGGTGGTTGGAACAGCAGTGGGAGCAGCAGCAGGAGCAGTGACAGCATGAACTTCCACTATGTGTTGTTTCTTGGATGGCTCCTGCGAAGATTGACCCTTTCGTTTGTTACCAGACTTCTTCTTCTTCCCACCGCTTTCCTTTTGTGGCTCGGAGACAACTGCCACTTCATCCATATCGATTCCATGATCAATCAGAGTCTGTTCCAGATCCTTGGCGCTTTCAAATGTTGTCGGCCTAGCAGCTAAGACATTTCCTTTGGTGGGTTGCGTCAGTCCGCAGATGTACCTTTCGATTTTCTTGCTTTTCGGGGTGACCATTCCTGGACAGAGAAGAGCCAGATCACAAAATCTCATGGTTTAGGCAGCGATGTCAGAACCCTTCATCTTCAAGTTCCAGAGTTCGTGTTCCAACTTTTGCACTTCGCCCCTCGGGTAGTACTCCGTGAGCATGAGCTCCTTAAGTCTTAACCAACCAATGGCATTAGCCGCTGGCAGGGTTAGGTTTTTGACTCGACCATTCCACCAGGTCAAGGATCTGTCGGTGAAGGTGCAGGCGGCGAACTTCACCTTGTTGGCTTCAGAACAGATGCAAATTTCGAAGATGGATTCGATCTTCTCGAACCACCGTGTCAGGGCGATGACACCTCCATTTTCATCGAAGCACTTGGGTTTCGTAGTCATGAAGTCCTTGTAGGAGCACCCTTTTTGATGTCCCTAACTTCCATCTTGTCTCTGTGGGTCGCTTCCACCTCCAGCCCCACCAGCATTCACTTGTGCCATTGCTGCTATCACGGCGGCGGTAACTGCTGCCTGGAACCAGACAGGGTTGAACTGAGGAGGTGGTGGTAGTAGTGGAGTGTCCTTGTTCCCTCTGATGGGTCTTGGTTGGGGAGGCATCTTGTTCTAGAAATAATCAGGAAGAAGAGGATGGTAAGTCCTCGAGATATATAAAAGAACAAAATATATCTCATCCTGATAATGAAAGTATTCTACCGAGCGATAATCATCGAAAGGTTACTAACACAAGTAAGTTATCGCTTTAAGGAAGGAAAGGTAGCAATACTTTGAGTGAATCTGCGTACTAAGTTTGGCTCTAGCGAAAATACTCCTATAGTATTTTATGTGAGATGATTCTGGTAAGTTTTAGGCCTGCTGTAGCACCACAGTCACTCCCAAACACATGTTGCTCATGTCTCGACTGAATATAGTTAATCATGCTATATTCACCCTAGACATGATTACATAGCTGCCCAGGTTTAACCGTAGTGTTCCAACATAAAAATACTTTTGTTCTGCTCTACTAGTGATATGAATCTTGTTATGTATGCATGCCCGTATACTTCTTATAAAAAAATACTTATATTTTGAAAGTATACTTTTAGTGTAGAGCACTTAGGCCCCTTAGTGTTTATAGTTGTATACCACGTAAGGTTCGGTATACTAGTTCGCTATAAACATGGGCTCTGATACCAATCTGTCACACCCCGAAACTGATGGCGGAAACGATTCCGGGCGTAGGATGTCATGTATAGCATCACAACCAATGTGTTGGGTCCATTATGTGTTGCGTCTTGGGCTCGGTCCTTAGCCCTGTTTTGTATCCGAATTGGGCCTGTCCATCCGTGATTTAATTACTAGGGTTTAGTATTTATAGATGCTTGCATGCATCTTTGTACGTAAGTTGTTTAGTCGATCATTCCAAACGATCATTGATTTTATCGATTGTCACCCTAAAAGCCTCTACAATGGAAGTTCTTCATTGAGCTCTGCTGAGGCGTGAACCTATTGAATCATTCAGCTCATTATTGATTCATTCTCGTGTTTGTTATTTTGTTTGCATTATTCTGATTAACCTGTGTAAGATCTAAACGATCAAAGAGTTCTTTCAACTCATCAATTGGTATCAGAGCAGGAGGCTGTGTAATTCATACACATCTCTTCTGTCAAAGAAGTGATTAGGGTTCATTCCGCATTCATTGATATTTATTGAGCCGTCACTCCATAATTGACGTATCTCATTATTTATTAATCTTGCCCTAATATTACATATTACAAAGTCTGATCTTATAACAGGTTAAACGATCAAGCATGGACGATTCTCAATCCAATCCCATCAACATCTCTAACAGCATCGGATCAACAACCAAGATCCCAATCCTCTACACTGAAGACTATGAAGTGTGGCTGCACCATTTTGAATATTACGTTATTGGATCGGAAGATAACGGGTATCTGATATGGGAAGCAATCACAGTTGGCCCCTTCGCTCACTCAAACACTTCAAGAATCATTAAAACTCAGAAGGAGTACAATGATCTATTAAAAGATGTAAAGGACGTTGCTCAGGACGAAAAGGAGAAGTTCCAATCAAGCATTAAGGCATTGAGACTAATTCGATTCACCCTTCAATCCGACACGTTTCGGTTAGTAAGTTCATGTGGTACAACAAAGGAAATCTGGGATCGGCTGCGAGAGCTGTATTCCACAGATGAAGATCTGGAGCACTCGATTCAGACCCTACTTCTCTCCGAATTTGGAGAGTTCAAACAGAAGCCAGAGGAGATTGTGTGACATCCCCAAAATCACGGCCAGAAAAGACCGATTTTATTTATGCTTTATAAAAATCAGAGTACTTCATTTTATAAAAATGTTGCGGAATTTGTTCCCAGAAAAACATGGTAAAAACGTTATTAAAACATTTTCGAAGAGACGTATTTATTTCATTTTAAAACGTTTGGGATGTCATCGTTAATACAGAAACATAAGCATAAACAGAACTTACAATTATTTACACTAGTGATCTACATTTCTTTAAATCTCTCAGTGTAATGTCACTTCATATCATCACCTGTGATGTAAATAAACTGAGTGGGTCAGGTTGGGAAACCTGGTGAGTACATAGGGTTTTCAACCCACAATAATATAGTTATTATGTTTAAATAATCAAACAATCAACCCAATTACCCATCCTTATTATCTTCTTTTAGTCTTCCCTAAAGATATTATCTCAAGGGTCATCTCCTATATCATATTTACTTCTCATCTCCTTACATCGTATTTCCTTATATGATTGTTCCTACGAACTTTACCTAAGGATCATCGCCTACATTGCATAGACAATACTAATCCGGGGATTACTCCCTCAATATGTGTCTAGCAAGAGTTAGGGTATCATCGCATAATTACGCAGCCACAACATCGTCTGGACTTGTAAATAATGATAAGGGTTAGTCTATCATCGCATGAATAAGTAGCCACAACATCGCCTGGACTCGTAATTCATAATAAGGGTTAGACTATCATCGCATGAATACGTAGTTACAACATCGCATGAACTCGTAATTCATCACCTACAAGTTACTAGCCTGCTGGTGTTTCCATGGGGTTGTCTATAATAGTCCGTGGTCACCATCTATAGTCTGGTAGATGACTACATCTCCAAATTGTCGGACAAGGTTGTAGTATCCTACATCACCGATTCATAATCACCTATCTATCATCACCTATCTCTCCTTATTTTATTTCATCACTCACCAACTATTTCATCTACCCATGTTTTACCCCAACATATTTGTAGATATAAAATAAATATACAGTTTAAATCACTTAAAACATGTATTAATCATTCATCCAGCACAGACAACAAGTATTCAAACAATATGCACACGTAGCACGTAATTATTAAAATACTTCATATCTATGTGTAAGATGAAAGGGACTATGCACTCACTTGATTAGGTGGTGACTCAGCACTCGGACAGCGCTTTGATACTCTCAAAACAATATTCCTTCGATAAAACCTAGTATCGATACCATTAGGGTTTAGTCTAACGATAACCGCGACAAATTCATTAGTCCGAGTATTATTAAGCGTTAATAACGCTCAATATAACTCATAATAATAGCCCAAATAATTATTTTAAGGACCTAATAACATTCCTATAATTATTTGAAAGCTATATTAAAAATTGCATAAGCGTAGCATACTTACAGCGAATTTTATCGAAAACCGGGACTTAATTGGAGCAGCGTTTCGAAACCGAAAAACTCCTTTTTCTCGGGACTCCGGGAGCCTCGGGGCTTCCCTAGGGTGCTAAGAGGCTTAACTAGGGCTTAGGGGAATTTATAGCACTTAGAGAGAGAAAGCTTGTAGAGAGAGAAGTGATTTTGGTGTGAAAAATGAAGAAATCTTGGCCTCCTTTTATAGCCCTGCGAGGCCCCGGTACGCTGGGCGTACCTCGGACCTACGCGGGGCATAGTCATCGGATAAGAGTGCCAGCTTCGCACTAGCTGGCTCGCAACATCGGAAGAGGTAAGGGCGAGGGTACGCGGTGTGTACTGGCTTCGGACGCGGGGCGTAAGCGAGGGCGACGTGTTCTTCATCCGAAGCGAGATCTGATCAGCGATGGACGGCCCACAATGCGCCACGTCATCAGCTCCTTATCAGCCTTCGCAAATTGCATTCTCGACTTCTAAAAATCATAACTTTTGCATACGAGCTCCGTTTTCGACGTTCTATATATATATATCGTGAAGGTGGGAACGTACTCTACAACTTTTGTTTAGACTTCGTCGGCTAATTTTGGCTCGATTTTAAATTTTATATTATTAACGGGCCGGGACAGGATTGGTCCGTTTAAATCCTCATAACTTCTTCATCCGACATCCGTTTTCGCCCATCTTTTTCTCGTTACGCTACTCTCAACGAGATCTTCGATTCTCATTTAGGTCGTGTCGGCTAAAAACCGCTCGATCAAATATTCGAATTTCGGGCTGTACACTGCTAGTCCGAAACTTCGAAAAATCATAACTTCTTCATACGAAGTCAGATTTGGGCGTTCTTTTTATCCATGTTCTTAGTTTAACATATTCTACGAATTCCGTTTAGATCGCTAAGGCTAAATCTCGCTCTATCATAAATTCACTATTTACGCTTTCCGGTATCGTGTCGGTTCTGTCGCGAAACTTCGACGGGTCATAACTTCTTCGTTATAACTCGGATTTAGGCGTTCTTTATATGTACGGAAGCCTCGTGACATATACTACAACTTGGTTAAGATTATTTATTCTAAATAATCTTTTGTTGAAAAGTCGTTTTTGACCCCTATTGCATCTAATTTGACTAGCCCGTATTTGCGGGCGTTACAATTATCTCCCCCTTAGGATGATTACGTCCCGGAATCATCAACGAAACAGGGTCGTATAATGACTCCATGCATCATCTCTTCATCCTAGGTAATAATTATAACTTTTACATTCCTTCAAGTCTATCTCTTAAACTCATTGGTTGTAAGAGTATTCGATCGTGCACCTGCTCTCTACCTCAGGTTAGACTCCAAATTATCACCTTCAAGTCACAATCTCGATCCTTACTGGATATGAACTTGAGATGATTTCTTTTATTACTACTATGGATCAATGTGTCATATTCTAATGACCTATCATCGTATGTTGCAACACTTAGACTTAGGTCTCTTAAAATTAAATTCTAAAACAAGCTATGCCTTCCTTCATGTCCTAATGTGATATAATCAGACTTTAACATTTGGCATTTCTAGCTACCAACTTCTTTAACAATGAGCGCGATATTTCTATTGATCGCTTTGATTTCAATCGTTTGATTTAAGTCGGACGTTACATCAAACTTGGTTCTCTGAACCACACAACATACTCATCATAGTCGGACTCGATTCGATATGACCACTAGGGTCGGGATAACAGCAATCTTCTTAGTCATTACCAAAACAATGGTAACGACATAATTGAATAAAACGAAATCAATTACTAGCTTCTTGGTAACCTTGTGACTTTTCCTGATCCAAGTGTGAGTCCTATGCTTCCGGTAGTATAGGCCTCTACTACCATTCACACCTACTCATACTCGTCCCAAGTATTGTCTCGTAGTTTCCCAAGTCACCATGCAGCGAATCACACAACAACTGAACATATCAGATAACAAAACAAAGGTTTTATATTATTTCTTGAAACGATTACATAGGTGTTCAAGTTCACCCTAGGCTATGCCTCTAATAGGCTACATCATACAATACTATGGCTACTGCATAACTTGATCTTCGGATATGAAGTCCTCATCCTTGATTCCTCGCACGATTTTCTGCTTCATCGAGGATCATGTGAAATGCCCTTGGCCTTGGTGGCGTTTCTGGTCTTGCTGCTTTATTTTTCCTTAGGCAGTTCTTTGAAATATGCCCATCATTTCCACATTCGTAGCACTTCTTGTTGTCGAATGTACAATCTCTGGAATAGTGACCGGTCCTACCACACTTATAGCACGTCACTTCTCCATCGCATCTTCCGAAGTGCTTCTTCTTGCACTTCTCACACCACTTGGCTTCATTCCTTCGGTCGTCCAGGTTAGACTTCGAGAACTTTCCCTTATTATCAGGTCTTGAGGATCCTTCCAACTTCCTCTTCTCGCCAACTTCAACTTTCTCCAGACCCTTTTCTCTGATTTGGGTCTCAACATTCTTGGCTGCCCAGATGGCGGCTTTCAAAGTGGTTGCTTGTTTGACCATTGGACCAAAGTCTGCTGGTAATCCGTGGGCAAACTTATTGACCTTGGAGAGTTCATTTGGAACTAGATAAGGAACAAGCTTCATTTTATCCGTAAAACTTGCAGCATACTCGATGACACTCATCTTTCCCTTCTTTAGATTCTGAAACTCGTTGTTGATTTCTAGAAGATCCTGTTCAGAGCAGTACTGCATTTTTAGCTACACAAGAAAATCCTCCCATGACATCTTGCTCGCTTCTCCTTTGGGCATCGAATCAGCTAGTAGCTTCCACCAGCTTAGTACTCTAGATTTCAACATAGGAACCGTGAGAGCGGTCTTTTTCCTGTTGCTACACTCACAACTCTCAAACATCGTCTCCATCTCGGAGATCCAGTTTATGACTTCCACCGGCATCGGGCTTCCAGATAGACTCGGTGGTTTGGACGCCATGAAATCCTTGTATTTGCATCCACGTCCATCATTTCCTCTATCCTGGTGGTTTTGCCTAACTATTGGTGGGTTGGCTTGACCAACAGTCCCACTGTAGATTCCCTCCTCAGTCTGCCCTTCATTCAACTTGGGCTGTTCGATCTGAATGGTCGCTTCCTCTCGATTTTGCTGGAGCAAACGCCTGGTTTCCTCCATTTGACGATCCAACATCGCTTGGATCATCGCTTGCACTCCGGCCATTGAGACTGGCTCAGCAGCGGCTTCCATCACCGGTATTTGCTCAATCACTTGGGGTTGGTTTCTATTCCCATTTGCATTTACGTTTCCGCTACGGGTTCTTGCCATCTTGATCTATACACCGAATAAGGTGAATCTAGACCTTTACTTAGGATTGACGTTTATATCATCCTTATCACTCCGAAACGTTTACATGCTAGTTCTAATATCGTAGTCGTACGTTTAGAATCCTAAACACATAAGGTTTCCAGATCCGGTCGGCAACAGACCATAGATCCGAACAATTAACAACATATCATGCACAAAGCATTTAGCACATAAAAGCATTTTAGGCACAATTCCTAAAATAAGCTAGTGCTCACACCTCACAATCATCACTTAGCATTCCAAGTTTAAGTCTAGAAATAAATCCATATTCCTAGTTCGCTTAAACTAATGCTCTGATACCAACTGTGACATCCCCAAAATCACGGCCAGAAAAGACCGATTTTTTTTATGCTTTATAAAAATCAGAGTACTTCATTTTATAAAAATGTTGCGGAATTTGTTCCCAGAAAAACATGGTAAATACGTTATTAAAACATTTTCGAAGAGACGTATTTATTTCATTTTAAAACGTTTGGGATGTCATCGTTAATACAGAAACATAAGCATAAACAGAACTTACAATTATTTACACTAGTGATCTACATTTCTTTAAATCTCTCAGTGTAATGTCACTTCATATCATCACATGTGATGTAAATAAACTGAGTGGGTCAGGTTGGGAAACCTGGTGAGTACATAGGGTTTTCAACCCACAATAATAGAGTTATTATGTTTAAACAATCAAACAATCAACCCAATTACCCATCCCCATTATCTTCTTTTAGTCTTCCCTAAAGATATTATCTCAAGGGTCATCTCCTATATCATATTTACTTCTCATCTCCTTACATCGTATTTCATTATTTGATTGTTCCTACGAACTTTACCTAAGGATCATCGCCTACATTGCATAGACAATACTAATCCGGGGATTACTCCCTCAATATGTGTCTAGCAAGAGTTAGGGTATCATCGCATAATTATGCAGCCACAACATCGTCTGGACTTGTAAATCATGATAAGGGTTAGTCTATCATCGCATGAATAAGTAGCCACAACATCGCCTGGACTCGTAATTCATAATAAGGGTTAGACTATCATCGCATGAATACGTAGTTACAACATCACATGAACTCGTAATTCATCACCTACAGGTTACTAGCCTGCTGGTGTTTCCATGGGGTTGTCTATAAAAGTCTGTGGTTGCGATCTATAGTCTGGTAGATGACTACATCTCCAAATTGTCGGACAAGGTTGTAGTATCCTACATCACCAATTCATAATCACCTATCTATCATCACCTATCTCTCATTATTTTATTTCATCACTCACCAACTATTTATCTACCCATGTTTTACCCCAACATATTTGTAGATATAAAATAAATATACAGTTTAAATCATTTAAAACATGTATAAATCATTCATCCAGCATAGACAACAAGTATTCAAACAATATGCACACATAGCACGTAATTTATATTAAAATACTTCATATCTATGTGTAAGATGAAAGGGACTATGCACTCACTTGATTAGGTGGTGACTCAGCACTCGGATAGCGCTTCAATACTCTCAAAACGATATTCCTTCGATAAAACCTAGTATCGATACCACTAGGGTTTAGTCTAACGATAACCGCGACAAATTCATTAGTCCGAGTATTATTAAGCGTTAATAACGCTCAATATAACTCATAATAATAGCCCAAATAATTATTTTAAGGACCTAATAACATTCCTATAATTATTTGAAAGCTATATTAAAAATTGCGTAAGCATAGCATACTTACAGCGAATTTTATCAAAAACCGGGACTTAATTGGAGCAGCGTTTCGAAACCGAAAAACTCCTTTCTCTCGGGACTCCGGGAGCCTCGGGGCTTCCCTAGGGTGCTAAGGGGCTTAACTAGGGATTAGGGGAATTTATAGTACTTAGAGAGAGAAAGCTTGTAGAGAGAGAAGTGATTTTGGTGTGAAAAATGAAGAAATCTTGGCCTCCTTTTATAGCCCTGCGAGGCCTCGGTACGCTGGGCGTACCTCGGACCTACGCGGGGCATAGTCATCGGATAAGAGTGCCAGCTTCGCACCAGCTGGCTCGCAACATCGGAAGAGGTAAGGGTGAGGGTACACGGTGCGTACTGGCTTCGGACGCGGGGCGTAAGCGAGGGCGACGTGTTCTTCATCCGAAGCGAGATATGATCAGCGATGGACGGCCCACAATGCGCCACGTCATTAGCTCCTTATCAGCCTTCGCAAATTGCATTCTCGACTTCTAAAAATCATAACTTTCGCATACGAGCTCCGTTTTCGAAGTTCTTTGTATCCATGCGAAGGTGGGAACGTACTCTACAACATTTGTTTAGACTTCGTCGGCTAATTTTGGCTCGATTTTAAATTTTATATTATTAACGGGCCGGGACAGGATTGGTCCGTTTAAATCCTCATAACTTCTTCATCCGACATCCGTTTTCGCCCATCTTTTTCTCATTACACTACTCTCAATGAGATCTTCGATTCTCATTTAGGTCGTGTCGGCTAAAGACCACTCGATCAAATATTCGAATTTCGGGCTGTACACTACTAGTCCGAAACTTCGAAAAATCATAACTTCTTCATACGAAGTCAGATTTGGGCGTTCTTTTTATCGATGTTCTTAGTTTAACATATTCTACGACTTCCATTTAGATCGCTAAGGCTAAATCTCGCTCTATCGTAAATTCACTATTTACGCTTTCCGGTATCGTGCCGGTTCTGTCGCGAAACTTCGACGGGTCATAACTTCTTCGTTATAACTCGGATTTCGGCGTTCTTTATATGTACGGAAACCTCGTGACATATACTACAACTTGGTTAAGATTATTTATTCTATATAATATTTTGTTGAAAAGTCGTTTTTGACCCCTATTGCCTCTAATATGACTAGCCTGGATTTGCGGGCGTTACAGGTTGTCATACAAACGTTCGATCGGTTCAATCATTTTCTCAGCAAGATGATCAAACATAACATAGAAAGAAAGCTCATCGAACAGAAGGTCACTTTCTTAAATGGCCTAAGACCCGAATGGAGGGCGGTTGTGTCGACGATTAAAGCACATGAGCAGTTCAAATCATATTTTTTGGCAAAACTTATGGGGATTCTGAAATCCCAGGAAAAGATTGTGCTGCAGGAGAAGAGTTGATGGGTTTTAGCCATATGAAAATTCCTATGTGCACATACAAACCCTAATTCTTGGATCTAGGTTTCTCTAATTGAACATGCGTTGAATCCAAGACTTCTAATGGTAATTCTAGTATAATAACATAAGAAATCAGATTTAGATGATTACCTTGAATCACTTCCTTCAATCTTCTTGTCCTTGGAGCTTTAGAGTCACAAGTGTCACTCCTCTAATGGCTTACAAACACCAACTTAGCAAGAGGATGATTATAGAGAGAGGGGAAAGAGCTAGAAATCGGCCTGGGTTCTTCCAAAGGCAAGAGTGCCGATTTCATTGACCCTTGGGTCTATTTATACTTGTAAGGCTCCTAGGGTTTCACCCTGAAACCCTAATTGGATAACTTAAGACCTAAGCAATCCAATACCCTAATGATAAGCCTTGGACGATTTCAAGGTCTATCCTAAGCCCCAAAACCGTCCCCCCTTATCCATAAGGCATTATAGCCCAAAATACAACTATCATACAATTGACAGTTTATGCCCTTCTATTTAATTAATCTCTTTAAGTCACCAAATTAATTCCTAATTAATTTATGAATTATATTAATCAATTAACAATATTATTATTCCTTATATCATTCTCATAATATATTAATAATATTTCTTCTCTCATTATAAATCATCCTGTCAAGTTGCTATGGTGAAGGCAACCCAAAAGGACCATACTCAATCGGGTCAAATACTTTCCTAATATAGTTGCAGCGTTAGACACTATTCCAACAGTCTCCCACTTGGATAAGTCTGGTAACTATATACAAGTATAATCTGATTAGCAATCGTAGCTCTCAAAGACGCTGTCAAACTCTGATCTTGTCAATCCTGTTCTTCAGATAAGGGATCATATAGTCCTCTGTTTAGATATCATGCTGAAAATTCTATGGAACCAATTTGTCCAGCAATTGGTTTCTCGATCTCAGATTTATTCGACATAGAACTTAATCGAACACATCAGTTTAGTTCTGACCGGGCCTGGCACATAAGTCAAATCAAATCATCGAGCGGCCGAGATATCGCTTTTACCCTCTTAGGATAAATGTAATAGATAAACTTCGACTTATATGCATTTACTTATTCATTAATCAACTATACATAACAATGCGTTTTATAACATCAAGTTACTGATACGGTTTCGCATTATCAATGTATAACCAATTAACAAATAATAAATCATATATCTTGGTTTTAAGACCATATGATATTATTGTCTTGCGATCACCCTCTTTATCGCATTCCATAAGGTGATTTTAGCAAGCGCGTGTTTGTTCCAATGCTCAAAACTAGTTCATAAGCACTCATGAACGTTGCAGCAAACCTTTGCTATGTCTAATACCATTTAGACAATCTACACACCAATTCATGACAATCTTCATTCATACCGACTTCCAACATATGAACGATTATGGACAATTTGAATAATTCTATTATTCTTAATAAACTCAATTATTCTGGAAGTCAAAACATGCAAAGTGAAACAATAGTTAAACAATTAACATAAGACAGTAACATTACTCATAAATAATACTCCTTTATTTAATCATCAAATGTTAATTACATTTATCTATTACACGTTTCTAATACTATCTAATCTATACAAATTTCATCCTTCAGCCCAATACTCCTAGCATGCTGCAAGTGCTTAACCCTGCTCAGTCTCTTCATAAGCGGATCTGCTGGGTTATCTTCTGATGATATCCTCTTAACCACGAGTTGTCCTTCTTTTACTCGATGTCTAATAAAGTGATATTTTCTGTCGATATGTCTAGATCTACCATGATCCCTCGGTTCGTTGGTCAAGCCAACCGCTCCTTCATTATCACAGAAAATCTCCATGGGCTCCTTTATGGCAGGTACAACTCCAAGATCACCGATGAAGTTCTTCAACCATATTGCCTCCTTCGATGCTTCCTTCGCTGCAATGTACTCTGATTCGCACGTTGAATCAGCTACTGTTTCCTACTTGGAACTTTTCCAAGCCACTACTCCTCCATTCAAGGTAAAGACCCGGCCCGATTGCAAACGGTAGTTGTCCCTGTCGGTCTGAAAACTGGCGTCACTATACCCTCACACCTTCAATTCATCACTCCCTCCGAGGACTAAAAATCATTCCTTCGTCCTCCGAAGGTACTTAAGGATATTCTTGACCGCAATCCAATGTGCTCTGCCAGGGTTCCCTTGATATCTATTAACCATGCTCAAAGCAAAGGCTACATCAGGGTGAGTACAATTCATAGCATACATGATTGAGCCAACTGCGGAAGCGTATGGAACTCGGCTCATTTGTGCTATTTCAGCTTCGGTACTCGGACTTTGAGTCTTACTCAACTTGGCATTACTTTGTATCGGTAATTCTCCCATCTTCGAGTTTTCCATAATAAAACGTTTCAGTACTTTATCTAAGTAAGTATTCTGACTAAGTCCTATTAGTCTCTTACTTTGTTCTCTCACTATCCTTATTCCCAGAATATAGGAAGCCTCTCCGAGGTCCTTCAAAGCAAAGCACTTCCCGAGCCAGGACTTAACCTCCTTCAGAGTCGGGACGTCGTTTCTTATGAGTAGTATGTCATCGACATACAAAACGAGGAAGCTTACTATACTCGCACTGGCTTTGACATATACACATGATTCATCTTCGCTTTGTACGAATCCAAACTCTTTGACTTTCTCATTGAAGCAAAGATTCCATCTGCGAGACGCTTGCTTAAGTCCATAAATGGACTTTTCAAGCTTACACACTTTATCCGGATGCTTCGGATCAACAAAACCCTCTGGCTGAGCCATGTAAACATCCTTAGCCAACTTCCCATTAAGGAAAGCGGTCTTGACATCCATTTGCCAAATCTCATAATCATGAAATGTGGCAATTGCTAGCATCACTCTAATAGATTTTATCTTCACAACTGGTGAGAAGGTCTCATCATAGTCAACTCTGGGAGTTTGAGTAAAGCCCTTCGCAACCAATCGCGCCTTATACGTGTTTACGTTTCCATCCACGTCTGTCTTCTTCTTGAAGATCCATTTGCACCCAACGATCTTACGTCCGGGTACATTATCAACCAAATTCCAAACTTTGTTGTCATACATGGATTGGATCTCGCTGTCCATTGCCTCTTTCCATTTTGCAGACTCCGGGCCTGCCATGGCTTCCTTATAGCTATTAGGTTCATCTAGATTTATTAGTGTACTATCACTAATATACGTGTCCCCTTCGGTAGTAATATGAAAACCATAAAACTGGGGATGAACTCTAAATCTAAACGTCTAAGAGGTAAGGACTCGTCAATCGGTTCAACCGGAGTTTCCTCCTTAGGTTGAGTGCAAGCAGTAGAGGTTCCTTCATCAATTGACTCTTGAATCTCTTCAAGCTTGATTTGCCTCCCACTGTCTCCTTGGCTTATGAGTTCTCGCTCTCGGAAAACACCTTTCCTCGCAACGAAGACAACATTGTCCTTCGGTCTATAGAAAAGATATCCAAAGGATTTCTGCGGGTAGCCGATGAAAATACATCGCTCACTACGAGGTTCGAGCTTGTCGTGAGTATCTCATCTTACGAAAGCCTCACAACCCCAAACCTTGATATGTGCTAACGAGGAAGCTTTCCCTGTCCACATCTCGTGAGGTGTTTTGACAACCTTCTTAGTAGGGACTCGGTTAAGGATATAGGCGGCAGTCTCTAAGGCATACCCTCAGAATGAGATAGATAGTGAAGCACGACTCATCATAGAGCAGACCATGTCTAAAAAGGTTCGATTACACTTTTATGCCACACCATTCAACTGCGGTGCCCTAGGTGGCGTCAATTGTGAAACTATTCCACACTCCTTGAGATAGTCGTGGAATTCAAGACTTAGGTACTCTCCTCCTCGATCGGATCGAAGCATCTTGATTTTCCTGCCCAATTGATTCTCCACTTCATTCTTGAACTCTTTGAACTTTTCAAACGTTTCTGACTTTTGCTTGATTAAATAGATATACCCATATCTACTATAGTCATCGGTAAAAGTCGCATAGAAGCGGTTCCCATCCTTTGTGGTTGATCTAAACGGTCCACATACATCGGTATCTATGAGGTCCAATAGACCCTCACCCCTTTCACATGTGCTAGTGAAGGGTGACTTGGTCATCTTTCCAACCAAAGAAGACTCGCATGTGTCATCCTCCCTAAGGTCGAATGACTCCAACACTCCATCCTTTTGGAGTTGGGCTATGCGCTTCTTGTTGACATGTCCAAGACGACAATGCCATAAGGATGCTCTATCCATACTATTGGAAGAATCCATGCATAAAACATCATTTCCTAGATTATCTACAATCATAACAGTTACATAAATTCCATTACATGGTATTGCTTCAAAATATAAGACACCATTTAGATAAGCATAAATAGAACCATTCTCATTATTAAAAGAAAATCTAAATCCTTGTCTAAACAAACCACGAAATGAAATGATGTTTCTTGCCATTTCTGGCGAATAGCGACAATTGTTTAAATCTAAACATAAACCATTCCTAAGCTCTAAAGAATAAATTCCAATCTTGTTCACAGGCGACGATCTTCTGTTCCCCATGATTAGATTTATTCTTCCATGCTCCACATCCTAATTTCTTCTTAGTCCCTGCAATTCTGAACAAATGTGGTAACCACACCCAATATCTAGTACCCAAGAAATAGCATGAGATGAATCATTAGATTTAATTGTGTATATACCTGCGAAAGACGACTTGATTTTTCCTTCTCTGATGGCTTGTAGGTAGTCTGGGCAGCTTCTCTTCCAATGCCCTATTTTGTGGCAATGGTGGCACTCTGCCTCCTTTGGGTTAGGGTTAGGCTTAGCGGGATCAACTTTGGTCCCACTAAAAGAGGAACCATCTCGGGACTTTCCTTTGCGGTGGCTCTTAGATGGAGCCTTCCTCTTTTTACCCCTACCTTGCCCAATTGCCAAAACAGGAGCAGCTGATGGATTGGGAGTTGGTGCAATAGACTTGTCCTTGAGGTTTCTCTCAGCAACCCTAAGGAGACCTTGGAGCTTACTTAGGGTGACCTCTTCTTTGTTCATGTGGTAGGTCATCCTAAATTGGTTGTAACACGGAGGCCATGTCGATAGCCAAGTCTTCCCCAAAGTCAACATTCAACTTGCGAAGACGATCGACATACCTTTGCATCTTTTGCAGGTGCACGGTTAGAGATTCTCCATGACCCATCTTAGCGGAGATCATGTTAGTGAAGATCTCGTAACGTTCCTGACTCGCATTTTGGTGGTATCTCTCCAACAAGTCTTGGTACATTTCGTACGGATACATGTCCTCGTAGGACTTTTGGAATTCGGCATTCATTGTGGCTATCATGATGCAATGAACCTTCGTCGCATCACGTTCATGAGTCTCAAAAGCAGTCATTTCAGCCGGAGTAGCGATTTCTAGGTTGATCTTCTCGAGCTTCTCATCGAGGACATATTCCTTGTCCTCGTAGCGAGCAATCGTGCGAATGTATCTTATCCATTCGCTAAAGTTCGTCCCATCGAAAGTCACCTTTTGGCAAAGGCTCATCAATGGGAACGAGCTAGCAGCAGCATTGTTCGCGTTCGACATCTACAAATAGAAAGGACAAAGATAGATTAGAATTTGAATCCCTAATTATCACCCAATAAGAAAAATTAGGGCTAGGATCCAACAACAATATTTACATATTAGAAAAGGGATGTCGTAATCTACCATGCAAACAATTTGAAGGTAAGTGAATGACGATTCACTAATTCTCCACCATGAAAACATAACTTTAAGTTCTAAATGTATTTAGAATTCCTAGGTTTCGATGAGATTCAATGAACTTTTCAATGGCATGTTTAAATCTCGATATGCCCCTCTCGTTAGTGACTGGCATACCGAGGATCACAAAGTGGGTGTGAATTACCATGCAAATTCACACGGTGCCTTCATTGTAAAAATCACCTATTCGATGTGCCGGTAAACCACACACGCTCCATCGAACTATGATAAACAATGAATCACCCTTTGCCACCTTTGCTTAGAACCAATTAGTGTACCGGTAAACCACACACGCTCCACTAACTTCTTAGCAAGGGTGCAAAGTGTAATTTCATGGGATTGCATCAATTCACTTTTCCTAAAGTAACTAGGATTGGGAATTTTGAAAAAACATGTAGTTACTTTGTATTTCATATTATACTTTTAATGAGGAGATGAGGTTTCCCTATCCTACCCGTTCGACTAACGACCCTCCACCGATCAAGCAAGCGGTGGGTGTGAGTGTACACCCATTAAGCGCCATTTTATAGGCCGCAACCTTATACCCATCTTATAGACCGGCTTCGTGAATGAGGCCTACTAACGGTAAGACTAGCATTTTTTTAGTTATACATATACGTATTAATCTTGTAATATTATATTAATATAGGGTTGAATTTTAAACTTGTAAAATTCTAGGGTTTGAAATTTAAATTGTCTAAATTAAACTTTTAATCACAAAACATAAATTTCAAAACTTGAGGGCAAGTTTTAAACTTTTCAAAACATGGGGAATCAAATAACAAATAATCCAAATTAACATTTAATCACATAATTATCCATATTTGATTTATTTAATTATTTCTAGCAAAACAATTTACCAATTTAATTAAAATAATTAATCAATTATCACATAAGGAAATTAATATTTAATTAATTGATAAATATCTTCAATTAGGTCAAGAATATACTCAAATATATCACAAAATCGGATTTATATTGACCTACTAAGATTATGGTAAGTATCCAAAAGATAAACAGCAAGAAATCCCGAAATTAGCTCTTTCTGACGCTCAAACTCGCCGAGTACCACAATGGACTCACCGAGTTGAGGCCTACTCGCCGAGTCCACTATGGAACTCGCCGAGTTCATCAGGCAGAATGACAAATTTCAAATTTTGCAAGCAACAAACAAGCAACCAATGCATCAATTCAATAGAAACCAATCAAGGCTCTGATACCACTGATGGGTTTTAGCCATATGTACATTCCTAGGTGCACATACAAACCCTAATGCTTGGATCTAGGTTTCTCTAATTGAACATGCATTGAATCCAAGACTTCTAATGGTAATTCTAGTATAATAACATAAGAAATCAGATTTAGATGATTACCTTGAATCACTTGCTTGAATCTTCTTGTCCTTGGAGCTTTAGAGTCACAAGTGTCACTCCTCTAATGGATTACAAACACCAACTTAGCAAGAGGATGATTATAGAGAGAAGGGAGAGAGCTAGAAATCGGCCAGGGTTCTTCCAAAGGCAAGAGTGCCGATTTCATTGACCCCTTGGGTCTATTTATACTTGTAAGGCTCCTAGGGTTTCACCCTTAAACCCTAATTGGATAACTTAATCCCTAAGCAATCCAATACCCTAATGATAAGCCTTAGACGATTTCAAGGTCTATCTTAAGCCCCAAAACCGTCCCCCCTTATCCATAAGGTATTATTGCCCAAAATACAACTATCATACAATTGACAGTTTATGCCCTTCTATTTAATTAATCTCTTTAAGTCACCAAATTAATTCCTAATTAATTTATGACTTATATTAATCAAATAAAAATATTATTATTCCTTATATCATTCTCATAATATATTAATAATATTTCTTCTCTCATTATAAATCATCATGTCAAGTTGCTATGGTGAAGGCAACCCAAAAAGACCATGCTCAATCAGGTCAAATACTTTCCTAATATAATTGCAGCCTTAGACACTATTCCAACAAGAGCGTGGTTTCAAACTTGGGGTCTTTAGCGCTTCTATCTAAAGGTAAGAGCGCAACAGAAGAAGAAGAAGAAGATCTGAATCTGGGAGACTACGATCTGACATCTGAAGATTATGCAATGATGGTGTCAAATCCCTGGAGGTTCATCAAGAAGAAGTTCCCTACGAACAAGAACCGAAATTGGCAGGGAAGCTACAGCTCTGAAAAAGAAAAAGAGGAGCCGAAGGTTGAAGAACCAAAGAAAGAAGAGAAGGGTGAAGCTGATTCTAGTGTCAGCTGTTTTTATTGTGGAGGGAAAAATTACTACGCAAAAGATTGCTTCTTGAAGAAAATGGCAGAGAAAGATGAGGAGAAGGATGAAGAAGCAAGTCTCCTGAAAAGACTGGAGGAGATTAAAAGGAAGAAAGCTGCTACTAATCCCTCTATGAATGCTCTAGTTGTGCAGGATTCGGTAGATGATGATGAGTTCGGTGGTGTACAGGTGTGGTTGACCGAATCAGAAGATGATGAAGTGAGAAAGCCTACTCATGGAAAGGTGTATGTGGCGAAGAGTGGTGATACTAGTGGAAGATGTTTGATGGTGACAGATGTATCCCAGATGAGGGGATACAACATTGATGGTGGAAACGAAGTGGCTAAGGAGCGAGAGGATGTGTGCATTACAGCAAAGCCTCTCAGTGTGCAGATCAGTGAACTTGATGAACTGATCAAGAAGGTACAATCCATTTTTGTTTCGTTTAAAATTCCACAAACATCATATGAAAAAGAATTAAATAACTTGAATTCAAGAATTTCATATCTAGATAGTTGTTTAACTCAAACACGAGTCACGGATTCTAATCTGACTGACCAAATAAGCAGGGTGTCATCGAAGAGTGAGGAGCGAAGAATGTGGATTGAGCAGAAGGAGTTGGAGCTGGTTAAGTCTAGGGATGAAATTATCTATTTGCAAAGAGACAATCTTAAGTTGTTAAAACAGAGAAATGTTTTTTGTTTGATTGCAAAGAGACTTTATACTAACATTACACAACTGCATTTAAACTATGAAATAGGCCAGAAAATACATCGCATGATTTTGCCCTTCCTTGAGCTAAAGGAGGATGAAATCGATGCCGAAGAATACAACTGTGAAAGTGTTGTATCTTCAGATGATGTAAATCCCACTTATAAGTTTGGTCTGGACAAAATTGAATCGTTTATAAAGTCCAAAGACCATAAGGATATGCTTTAGAACCTTTTGGATGAAAATGATAGGTTGAAACTCAGAGCCGAAACTATACAAAAATTTGACTCATTGAGTACCAAATTAAGTTCAGAAAACAAAATTGATGTTGAAAATGCATCTGAACTTGATGAGGACGATGGCATGAGTAAAATCTCTGTAGAGGATGAGGTTGATTGTTCAGAGTTTATTAGGAGCGAACCTGAAAACCACAAAAACTTGATTTCTGAAAATTCTGTGGAATTCGCTCGTCTGTCCAAAAATAAGTCCCCAATCCTTAAAGAAAAGGCCTTTGTATACCAAAAGGTAAGAACCACTCCCAATCAGGTTTATAAGGTCACAGGAGTAACCGGACATCAGACAACCAAACTCACTGCATTGGTGAATGAAGATAATGCAGATGGTTGTGATGAGTTTTTCTGGTCTGCACCGATAGACAACGCAGATGAAACAGTTGGTTTGTCGGAGCGAACATCATGGAAGGTCAAAGGCAGATATGTGGCCGAACCGCTTAATATACCTACCAACTTTGACGTGCCCAGTACCAGTGGCACAAAAGAGGTTCCAGCGGAATACGTCTCCTCAACAAGCGAAACCTCTTCCATGGAAAGTGAACCTGTTGTTCAGAAGCCGAAACAGAAGGCAAATATTCACAAACAACCGAAACAGGTGAACAATCAAAAGCAACAGAGGAATTTGAGATATA